>NW_026555335.1:6000238-6560315 GCF_029017545.1 Prosopis cineraria
CAATTTAAAATGTCCCACCATAGAAAAAGACTTACAGTGACTTACATATTGTACAAGACCAAATTTTTCTATTGAGAGAAGATCTCTTTCCAATAGCAGAAAGGATGCCAAAAAAAGTTGTAGAATGATCTTTGCCATACATTGGGATTTTTATCTGATCCTTCCAACAATGATTTTCTGAGGCTTGTTCTGATTCACTTTCAAGTAGTTCTACACACTTCTTTCACCCCCTAGCAAATTTTTTGTTTCAAAGGATTTAAAAATTAAAGCATATGATTGTGAAGTCATGCCAACCTATCTGTTATGCTTACGACAATAAAAGTGTGGGTAGCACTGAAGTAAGGATTTAGGTATATAATCTGCCACTTGCAAAGCAGAAACGTTTCTCAATCTATAAATTCACAGCCCACATTACCTATTTTAGTTTTGACTAAGTAGCCCAAATAGTATATTATTTTCATTAAAAAAATCCATACATATACTTAGAACAGATTGCATAAGCGTATAACATAAGCTTATTCATTTTAATTTCATGGATTTCTCAGCCAGTCAAAGAATTCTAGATTGCCTGAATATACTAAAAATTTTCAGAAACATGACACACTAATTTAAACTGAGAAGGAGACCTAGATTTGCAAGACATCAGAACACGTAATAATGTTCTCAATACTTGAACAGTGAGTAACTTACCAAGGCAAGCAATGAGATATCTTCCAAAAGAGTACAGGGCAAATGCTTCATAGCAGTTTCTCAGAATGTCACATGCAAGTGATAATCTTGGATTCCACAGAGATATGATCTGAAGGACAAGAGACAGAAGTGAAGCTTTGTTATGGATGTCACTTAGATCAGATGTAAAGATTTATTAGAGACATCAGATGACTTACATTTTTTTTCCTTTTCTTTATTTTCTCGAAGGAGAAATAACTTATAATAGAGAAAGGCATGAATTTGATGTAGAAGTTGAAGAGAAAATGAACTATAGAAATTTACCATATTGTCTAATTACAACAGAATCAGAGAAGGTGGACATAAACTTTAAGTTCTGTAACATATGTGGTTGTCCATAGTTAATCCCCCCGCATCCCTCATTCAGGTAAAAATTCAAAATTGTTTAACCTCAGGTTGCACCTCGATGGTTGGACCAAAAGAATCTGCATTCAAACTTCAATGTATAGCCTTCAACTATATTTCATGATTTCAATCAAATGTTATTAGAGGCGTATTTCAACTCATCCTTCCTAATGTTTCATACCCCAAATTTAGTAACTAATCTACCAACACAGGTAGGGGATTGTATGAGATTAATTAACACAACCTATAATGTTCACGTTTCCTCTAACGAAAGCTTGGGAACAGCTCAAATATAAACCTATTAACAAATGCGTGCATCTTGATACAACCTTTAAAACTTCAAATCAGTATTTAGTAATTCCTTCCGGTCACTGGTCCACAAAGCCAAAATGAAATCAAGAATACAATTTTAGAGCCATAGAAACTTACAGACTCAGTAGCATAGACTGGAACCATAAAAATGACAGCAACAAGCCACTTCTGTTCCTGAATACAAATTAATTGTGGATTAGAGATCATACATACTATGAAGAATTTTATTTTGGATTTTGTGGCCAATCATAGAGGATTAAAAATGTCTCAACTCAGACTTGCTTTAAAACTTCATTCACATGATAACAAGTTACTAGCTAGTAAATCCCTTGCCAATTATGACTGGCAATCTTCGAGTTCATAGAAACTCTAGCATATGTAAAAACCATTAAAATTCCTTAATGAAAGAACAACATGCTTAATTCAATCATTCAATTATTATGGGACCTCAGGTTCAGACTTTTGACAATAAATATCCAATGAATTAAATCAGTGTTGATGCTATATTTGCAGTTAAGAATTTCTCCATAACTCCTAAAGATCCTACTCAAGCTGCAATGCTGCATGAAATATGTGATAACATCTAGTATCTTCTTTTCCTTTCTGGGAACAGCTGTGACAATCAATAGATTGCATATTATGATTTGGAAAAGTCTTAACTGTATGTAGATACTATTTCAAACATGAATATTATTGAAGACAACCTCAAGACCAAGAACTATAAAAGTTACGCATGGCTTATGACATGTCATAGGGGAACAAATTGAAAAATGAGAATTTAAAAATATATATACCTGACATTTTAGATTACCATAAGGAAAATAACTCACCGCGGGATTTGTATATGATCTGAGATGTTGCAGGATGAGAAAAAGGGAGAGTGTTAAAGCTATAAACACAAAGCATCCCGCAATGATCACTGCTGATTGGTGAAAATTTTTATAGATTACTTCTAAGCTTGATAAAATAATTAGATGCCATTCCTCAAGCATGCTGGACTCCTAGATATGCAGGAATTCGGAAGCTCATCTTGGCAGCAGAACGTCCACCTAAATTTAAAGGAAAATAAACAGCGTCACATTCTTCATTTTTCCCTTTTTTTTTTTTTGTAGCTTGTGTATAAAAGAAATTTAGCCTGAGTGTAGGCGGATAACTCATTGCCAACCAATGAAATACTACCTGTTTGGACTTCTCATATACTAATAGCTCTATCGTTCATGTTTACTAGGATTTAGAAATAATTCAACACGACCAAGCAGGAGTTTAATTTCAGTGGCCCAAAAAGGCAAAAAGCCAAAAAAACAAAAAGCATGAGCTAATTCCTTCTGAAAAATAAAACACCTTCTGAGTCTCACTTTTTTCAAAACCCATGTGTACGTTATGCAGATCATTAGTAGCAATTATCCATTATCTAGAAGATCTTATGTACCTAGTGCAGTTATGTGTCTTCACTCGGTCACATCCAATCTTGATTAGAAAATATAGGAGAGAAACCAAAATAAACTGCTTAAAGGGAAATTCTACACTAATATAAATTAAGCCAATTTTTCATACACTCTTCACGCTGTCTTTTTTTATTTAAAAAATAGTTTTCAGACGGCCGGAGTATAAGTTTCTTTCCTGTTGATTGGGAAGCTTTACTTCAATGGAAACTACAAGGATCTGCAATGCCGGCACCTATATCAGAATCAGTGGCTCGTGCAGCAACTTCAATGACAATGTTTAGAATCAGTGGCTCGCGCAGAAAACTTCAATGACAATGTTTGTTGCCTTCAACTCAACTCCAATTGGCTTGCCTGAGGTAGTTAAAAGTGATCAAGATCCAAGATAAGGCTTTCTATTATAAAAGTGATCAAGAACTCAGTTGAAAATATTACTAATTAGTCAATTGAATTATTTTACTTAATTAACTTCTGTATTTGGAATACATTTTAAAACGGAAAAATTTCTTGGGTTATTAACGACAATACCTGCTTCTTATGATGCATCAAACATCAATAACAGGATGACAAATTATTTTGTCACCAAATGAATTCTTGACGTCAAATCCTATTCCTATCAGTTTTCGTGGGATTTGAAAAGCTCAGTGAGATTCACTAAAAAAATGAATTGGACTTCACTTTCAAAAACATTCCAAACAATCAAGTCAAATTGAAAAATTAGAATTGATATCAAGCGGATCCCCAATTATTAGCGTTCCAAACACATTCGTCATTCTTCAATTGGCATTTGCCTCTTCCGGGTTCGAAATGTTAAGGCTACTGACTCCGGTGTTCTAAGCCTTTCTCTCTCCTTTACGGTCGACCCTTGAGCTAATAATAAATCGTAACAGGTCACCATCACCTTGCTCCACCATCGTTAGTGCTCAATGGATAAGAAAATGAATCCAAGAGAAACGATCACAGAATCAATAATTCAAGTGAAACAAGTATATATTTATCAACAAGCGCAATTCTACTCCAATTCAATTTGAGTGGTGCGATCACGTAAAGTAAACAATTGATGGGCAAGAAAGAAGGAACAGATATTACTGACCTGTGACGAAACATCGCTGAAAACCCGTGGGGCCAAGTTCTGTGCTCTTTAAAACTCGAAAACGGTTTACCATGTTATCCATGAGAATGATGACTCAGAAAATGGAAAATGAAAGGGATCTTTGGGACTTGGCGTTGTGGGTTGACACGTTCGCAGCAGCTCTGCTTCTCAATCCTGAAATTAACACGTATGGCGGGATGGCAAATCGCCATGGCTCCCTTCGTTTTTTTTCGCGCTAAATTTGTCGTTTAAGATATTTAGACATGGGATTAATGGTCCCACCAGAATTTTATTTTGGAGAATTGCACTACAGGCCTCAAAAGAATAAAAAATTACATTACAGACCCAATACATTTTAATATTACACTATAAGCCTAAGGATTTTTGTTGCAATTTTTCTTAAAAGTAAAAGTACAAGTTTATCTTTGTATGATTTGAAAACTGAAATCACGTACATGCAATATCTATAAATATATAACACGATATTCATAAATTTTCAACACAATATCTATGCGTATCTGATTGATCGATAAATTTTATAAAATGTACAAGTGACACAAATAATATACAATACAATATTCATACAATCTCAACTAACATTGTCTTGAGAATTTATGAATATTGTATTATATATTTATGAACATTATGTTTTACATCTATGGATATTGTATTGTACATGCTTGCGTGACTTTATTTTCATCAACATATAAATCAACTGGACACACATGGATATGCTCAATGTGACTTGTATATTTTAACCTATAGATCAACTGGACATGCATGAATATTGTGTTAATAATTTAATAATATCGTGTTATATATCCATGGACATTGTGTTATACATTATCTAAGTTTTCAAATCACACCAAGGCAAAAATATATTTTCACTTTTAAGAAAAATTGCAACAAAAGTTCTTGGGCCTACAATATAATATCAAAATATATGAGTCTAAAGTAAAATTTTTATTGTTTTAGAGCCTACGGTACAATTCTCCCTTTTATTTTATAGGTCAAGATTGAAAATCACTAACTAATAATAAAAATTGATTAATTTAATTATTTGTTAAAGTAAAGAAAATACCAAAATATGTTATATATGAAAATTAGCTTTTGCTTTCATTCTTATCCTCAGTTGAATATCAATAGAAAGAATGAATTTTTAGATATAAAAATGGGATAAATAATTTAAATTTTAGAAGGAGTGTTTTGGAAAATATGAATTGATTTTTTACACCTAAAGTCTGTAACTATATCATAACTTATAGTATTGGGGCTAAAAAAAGAAATTTAAAATATAATTCTCTCTCACGTTTATTATTTTTTCCCAAACCATCTCATTGATTGTACGCATTGATGTGTGCGATCAACAACAATTAATACGAATAATTTTCAATATAAATTATTAGATGAAAGGGATTTTTTAAGAAAAATTAATACTTACATTTTAAAAGGTTTTATTAGTCCTTTATATAAGTCATTTTGCTTTTTTTTTTTGTAACTTTTAATGTATAATTATAAAACTACCTAAAAAAAATTCTTAAAAGAAGTTCACTATTTCAACTTTTTAAGAAAATTCTTTTCACATTTTAAATGACTATTTTAAAAATTTAGGAACAAAATTGAAAAGTGATTTATTTTTAAGATAATTTTATTATTCTAACTAACTCATCTTGATTTTAGTGATTTAGTGAGTTACTCCTTTGTTCAAAATAGAAGACATTTTTAATCTTTTAAGATATAATCATTACTTTTTAAAAAAAGTGCCTCTACTGATAATAATTTTAAAATTATTGTAAGATATTTAATAGAGTTAAATATAAAAAAAAAAGATTAATTTAAAAGTATATTACCATTTTATTAGGGGGTGAGATTCGATTAAAAATACCTTATATTTTAACAGAGAGAGTAATTAGAAATGATTATAAAAATAGCTAGATGAGTATTTTTTTAATCAATAACACACTTAACTACTTTCTTAATTTTTGTAAATTAGTTATACAACTCTTACATTTAATATAAGAGTAATGAGTATGCTCTTTCTGTATCTATATATAGAGTATTTTCTAAAATTTTATTTTGTCTTTAAATATAAAGGGTGTCATGATATTTTAAATAATTAGATAATTTTATCTTTTGAAAAAATATTTATTTTATACTTTATCCTCCGGCATCATCATATTAATTAACATTATTAAAAAAATTAAAAAATTATTTTGATTTAATGTAATTTTAATAAATAATAAGCTTCTATTGATATGCAAAATTAAATAAAAATATTTATATATTGAGATAAAAGAGTACTTTACTTATATAACAACTCATAATAGAGACTTCAAGTTAAATCAATCATAAAATAATAGAAAACAAAATCAAATTAGTCATTTTTTTTTTTTGGTTGGATCATAAGAATTAACATTCTTAGACCCTGCCTACACTCTTCCCACTTACTTCATATCTTCCATTGCCCCATATTACTCCTGATCAGTAAAAATAAGGACCCATCTTTTCTACTTTGACTAGCAAAACCCGTGTTCGCAGAGGATTTTTTTTATCTGTATATAAATATTGTACAGTAATTTTATATATGCATAATCATTAAACAGTAAGTTTGTATAAATATATTATATAATTGAGATATTAAAAACTTGCCAATTGTTACTAACAGGCACTTGTCATAGTGAAATGAGTCATGCAACCGTTTAAATATAAAGTCTCAAGTTCAAATGCGTATGTGAATGCACAAAACGTGTTTGAAAAGTTATCTCTAATTAAAGTCGACAATACTTAAATTTAACCTAATCAGATGATTATATAAAACAATTTATCAATTATCATTTACTATTATATAATCTATTTATAATAAAGCATGTACAAATACAATGAAATGTGTCTCCTAGCACTCATGGTTATTTTATCCTTTTAAATTAAAATTCAAGACTTATTATAATACTTACTTGATATAAGTAGTGATAAAGATAAAATATATCTGGTCCCTCCCATTTAGAATCAAGACAAAATAGGAAAATTTTATAGAAAATGATCATGATTAAATTTGAAGACACCATGAAAAGAATCTAAACATTTTCAATTTATTTTACAATGCATGTAAATTCCATCAACCCATTTCATAAATCAATAAGTTTTTTACGAGAAAATTTCAACTAAGGATCAAAGATGTGATTTAATTATTAATGAGTCCTAAAAAAATTTGAAAATTTGGTTCAATTCAAGAGGACTAAAGTGAAAATAATTTTAATAATGAAAAAACTAAAGTATCATTTATTTGTTAATTTTGTCTGAGATATAGAATTATCAGTTGTTAATTTATTTACTTCACTTATTAATTTATCAATATAAGTTATAAATTACATGATTTGACTTATTAATAGTTATACAAAACTTAAACATCAGTTGTTTAATCAGTTTTTTAGACAAGCAGCGATGTCCATTGTTAATTTAATAATTTTAATTATTAATTTACTAACATTAATTAAATTACTAACATGTCTTGTTATTTATAATTAATGTTAGTAAATTAATAAGTAAAGTAAGAAAATTTAATAATTAACGTTACTACTTATGTGATAAATTGATTGAACAACTGATGTTTAAATAATGTTTAAGTCTTATATGATTATTGATAGGAAGTCATATAATTTACAACTTATATTCAAAATTAACAAGTGAAGTAAAATAAATTAAAAACTAATAATTCAACATCTCGAACCAAACTAACAAGTAAAATGTAGTTTAATTTTTTTTATCATTGAAATCATTTTCACTTTAGTCCACCTAGATTAAATTGAAGTTCAAATTTTTTGAGATCTATTAATAATTAAGTCACATCTTTGATTCTTAATTGAAATTCTCCTTTTTTATATCAACTAAATTGGCCATGTCTAATGTCCCATGTGCTACATCGTCGATGTCATTCATATATTTTAATTTAATATAACGATATGAATCTTCTTACTCTTTTAAGAAAATATCTATAACGATGCACTTAAATACATGTGTAATTTCTAAGCACAAAATGAACTAAATTTTAAAAAAATTAATTAAATATTTAGTATGAATATGTGTCAGATATCTCGGCTATATATTTTTTGGGTTGAATTGAAAAAAACAATCAATCTTCTAAAACTCAACTTTACAATTTTTAAATTTATTCGAGTTGAATTTTAGATTACACTCATATTATCGTTGAGAATATTATCCTTCCAATGCAATGATGCTATAAATTACTGTATACTAATTATTTTTTCAATTAAGGATGCAGTAGTTTAATTATTATTTCATTTGTAATTGTCTTGCACTATAAATAATGTAAACCATTTTAAAAAATATTTATATACAGTTTCGTGCAAAAATTAATTAATATTATTTTATTGTAATTTTTTATGAGCCAAATTTAATTTTTATCTAAAAAAGTTAAGAATTTTTTCAAGTAAGATAGCACTACAATGAATTATTTTCCTATTATTATTAAAACGAGATAAAGCATTAAAAAATAAAAATGAAAGTGTATTAAGTAATCTCTTGTGTTTATTTTTTTAATATTTTTAAAAATATTTAAAACAAATAATTATCATAGCATTAAAACTTTATTTAATTAGGAGTAGGAAACTGGCAAATTGAAAGTCTGAGAGAAATTAAAACTTCATTAAAATAACATCCCGTACGTGCAAAAATTCCCGAGGTGCATGCTGAGCAGATTATATTATTCGTTAGACAAATTTAACCGTCCATTCGAATCCAACACAACACCATCCGTTAAGAGACCCCAAGACAAGTTTGATAATTAACTTGAAAGACTAGAAAATGAAGAAGACGAGGACAAGCCAGCTGGATGCGGTTGGGTTGGAATTAGAAACTTCAACAAAGACTGGCTAAGAACAGAATGGCTAAGGAGAGACGAGAGACTTGAGTATAGACCTAGCGATGGGAATATATTAGGCTAAGTTAACTTTGGTCAAAGAGACTTGAAGATGATAAAAACTTAAACCTCACATAAAGTTTATATAAAGTTTTTCTCACAACTTAGATCTGAGCTTACCTAAAGTTTGGTTTAACTTGAAAATCTATTTATAAGCTTATTAAAAATAAGCTTTTTAAATAATCTTGCATTTTAATTTTAAATGTATCAAATATATTTTAGGACTATTAGTATAAATATATAACTTGATTTATCAATTACAATATGCTTCCTTCATTTAACAATATAAGGTATTTTTAACTAAATTTTACCTCCAATAAAGTAATTACTTACTTTCAAACTAATTCTATTTTTTTATATTATCATATTAAATACTTTACAAAAAATATAAAGTCATTCATTAATATGTACACTTTTTAAAAAAAGTAATGATTACGATTCAAAAGAATAAAAATATCTTATATTTTTAAATATCCAACTCCTCAAAAAATACCTTACATTTTTTAACAAAGGGAGTATAATAATTAAAAGAGTTACTAATTACAGTATAATACAATAATAAAGCAATAACATTAAAATTAATATATAAGTCCAATCTGATTGAAAACATAATTAAAAGTATAAAAAGTAGATTGGTTAAAAATTAAATTGTGAAATCGATGTGTGTGTGATATAGTACACTTGTTTGTGTAAATAGGTTGACCTATTGAACTCTTAAGTTAGATATTGAAAAACTAAATCTGACCTATTTAATTAAATAGGTTTAATTAAAAGTTTAAACTTATTTAATAAGTAAGTTAAATTGAACTTGAAACAAGTGAGAATGTAAATCCTTGATAAAAATCTAGCCTATTTTCATCCTTAGACGTAACTGGATGAAAAAGTCGAGAACGGGAGAGGTTGAGGAATGAGATAGAATGACAAGAAAGGACTATACGAGCTGAAAAATTGATGATTTGAATCTTGTGATCGATTTGATTAACGGCTAAGGTTTACTCTTCTTGCAAAATCTACTATACTTCGTGTCTAGTGTAACATCCTGATTTTTTATATAATAAAAAAATTATGGAATTTAGGTTTTGAGGAAAAAAAATGATAATAATAGGAATTTATATTATTTGAGGTTATTTAGAAATAATATTATGATTAGGTATTTAATTATGAATTTAAAAATTTAAATTTAAAACCACATAAGCAATATTTAGTTAAGATATAATACATAAATAAATTTTTTTTTGTGTGTTAAAAAAAGAGAAGGTAGAAGGAACAAAAAAAAGGGGGGTGGAAGGTTGTTGTTTCTAAGTCCCACATTGGTTAGATGAGGAAGAGAAGAGGTGCCTTCATGTATAAAAAGGAGGGGGTGTGTGCATTAGGAAGCATGAGAGGCTAAGATGTAATTTAGAGGAAATTGCAACTTTTGGCCCAAAGGTTTGAATAATTAAATTCAAACCTATAGATTTTTTTAATATAATTTTGGGACTCACAATCCCATTTTTATATTATTTTTCTCTCTTCCTCTCACGTTGCTCGGCGTTTTCTCGCAAGGGGGGATTATTTTCTTTTTCTTCAGGTATGTTCTAACTTTCCTATTTAGATTAGCATTTAAAAATTTATTTAATTACAAAATTAATTTTATGGTTATTTTCTAAATAATATTAGCTTTCTAGTGATATGATTATTTTATAGGATAGAGTAAATATTTTGATTAGGATTTTTCTATAGGATAGTTAATCTGATGATATGATGGATTAAAAATATAGGTTAAAACTCTTAGGGATATAATAAATATTATAGAATATTTTCTTGAGGTTGAAACTCATGTTTAAGAATTTTTGAGTTAAAATCTAGATCTATATGATTGAATTTATGTGGAATCTGAGATGTAGGGATAAATCTATGATTATTAAATATTTATTTAAGTATGAATAGGTATTTTTGAGGTTATAGAAAGGTGATTTGAGGCTTCAGGATAATTTTAAAATTTAATTTATTTTTGGATGAATTTTTAGAATATAGAAGGATGAAATTGTGATACTAGAAGTGATTTGAGGATAAAAAATAGTTTATTAGGGTACGAGAATTTTAGAAAAGAATTTGGGAAGTTAAATGAGGCATAAATCTTAAATTAGTGTTAATATGGATTATAGATCTAAGACTTTCTAACTATTTAAATTAGAGTTATTTATTTTAATGTAAAATTAATATATAGTATTGTGAAATAATTATGTAGATTATATTGACAAAGATAGTGGTGAAAAAGGAGTTGTGAAGGGGAACTTGTTATTCAAGACACAAGGTAACCATTATTAATGTGTTGTGATGAGTGTGTTTGTGAATGGTTATGTGTTGTTTTGTTGTTTGGAAAAATTATAAATTATTAAAAATAAATACTGTATATACTTGTTTGAAATTATTGTCAAGTGGGTTAAAAATTATCTTTGTTTATCATGATGAGATATTATTGTTCGGATATATTCCTGTTTGGATATTTGAATGATGCATGACTTGTCAGGGTCTTTTAATGTATGGTGTTAATGGAAATTTCTGTTCGGTTAATTATTACCACGTGGTAAGCCCTCATTGGACCCAATGAGTGGCGTGTCGCTTGGTCCAACTCACCTTTGGCCGGGTGATTTGGCGTCCGAGCATGGCAAAAGGAGGATATAAGGTGCAGTCATGCAAATTAAATACTTGTTCGGTTTGTTTGAAAGTATTGTTCGGTTAAATGTTTTGTGTGCCCACTTAGCAATCGCATGATTAGTTACATCCGCATGCATCATTACATATTAATTTTTGGTTACTGGGACTTTTAAGTCTCATTCCCCGTGGTTAATATTTTTACAGGAGCGAGTCCGGCCGAGAAACACTAGAGGTGTAACTATGGTGTATGAAACACCATCTTTTACGTTGCCTCTTATTTTGGATTATACAATGTATCTTGTGCCAACTTAGGATATATCTTCTTTGTGAAGCATGTAAACTCTAATCCTTTTTATTAAAAGTATTTATTTGACCAAGAGGATTATGTTTGTCTCTCTTGATTCGTGACCTAATTTAAATATCATGCCATGAGGATCCTGACTGTCCCTTATGGTTCTAATTGCTTTTTTTAAAATATTTTAAGACCTGTGGTATATTGTCTTGGATGTATCATGGTAAGAAAATTTTCTACCATGATAATGGTTTTAATAATTGCGAAAAATCGGTCTGTAAATTTGAGGGTGTTACATCTAGTGGCCACATTTGGTCATTGATATTTGTTTCCTAACTAAATCTTATTTCCTTCATTAAAAAATATAAGATATTTTTTAAGAAGTTAAGTGCTTAAAACTATAAGATATTTTTAATCTTTTGATGTGTAATTATTGTCTTTTTTTAAGATTATCTTTATTGATGAATAATTTTATATTTATTGCAGGGTATTTAATAGGAGTAAGTATAAAAAGTAATAGTTAATTTAAAAATAGATAAATATTTTATTGAGATGTGATATTGAATTAAAAATACTTTATATTTTTAAACAGACGAAGTACATATCCTCCCATTGCACAGGACATCAATGAAATAGAAAAATGGATGAATTACATCCATGTAATTATAGCTCAAGATGATATAACGTTTAGAGAAAGAAAGAAAAAAAGAGATTGACTGGTTTTGTGATAACCATTCTTTACGAACATTTTAAACCCTCTCCGATTTCAATCCACTATATTCAGCAACATAACAGCCTAGAAATAAAAATCTATGAATGTTTAGGGCTGTCTCGGAAATCCAGATCGATGAAAAATTGTGAACTTGTGGCTATGAACAAACAAGCTTCAGATAATTCAAGATGAAAGACAAATCCAAATCTGAAATTATCATAGAACTGAATCAATGAAATCAAATAGGTAACAACATGAAATCTAATTTGATCAAAACTAGAATATCCTTAAAATCAAAATCAAAATCAATGACAAACATATGGGAGGCTGTGAGTAAAGACCAGAATCATTGCATCATGATATCAAATATAACAGTAAGTTCGATATTGTATAAAAGGATTTAGCCAACCCAAGTTTTATGTAGTTTATTTCAGTATCCAAACTAGAATATATTAAGGATTGATCCAGTAACGGCTTTGAGCTTGGTCCCAAGACGAAAAGATAAAAAAAAAAAAAACTAATTGCGCAATTAAGATTCAAAAGTGCTGTAATAATGAGTTAAATGAATGGATGAGAAATAATCAAGAAAATCAATGAAGGGCACAAATGAGTGATGATAACTTGATAGGGAGTGAAAAGGTAGTGTTGCATGGCGTATCTTGAGCAATAATCAACAATCAACAATCAAAGTGAGTGTGATAGATATTTAGAAAAATCACAATTAAAAATTACTTAAGTAAATTATTTATAAATAAAAACTAATAATAAATGTTATTTAAAAAAAATTACGTCTCTATTTTAATAATAATATATATTATATTGATTTTACCTGTGAATAGTATCCTTAAATGATTTTTGGATGTAATTCTTCCAGTATATTTGCATGTCACCATCCATGACGAGCATCTCAGTGACTTCACCTTTGAGCCACGTGTTGGTCTGGTAGGGCCCGAGTGTTTTGATCTTCGCGCCTTTTATTTGACACGTGGCCCTCCTTTCACCTCACATGGCTTCGTTTTCCGTTACTCTTATCGCCAACACATTCACGTGCCTCCCACCTCCTGGAAGCCGCCTCCTCAGCGACACCCAATCTTCGTGTCCTGTGTTTGCACCACTTGAACCATTCCCTATTATCATGATTTTTCATGCTTGATTTCTCAAACCTTGGATTTTCTAATCTGCGAAGAAAATCAAAGAATCACTCTGCCACAGATACTTCTGGATCTAGTTTCTCGACTTGGCTTTTCATCAAAGTGCGAGTTTTACTTTTCACCTGACCTTTTTTTTTTTTTTATTAACCCCATCTAATTATATATATAATCACTTTAGTTTTTACAAGGAACTGATGATTTTTAATAAAACTACTCCCTCCATCCAAAAGATAATTTTAAATAAAATAAAATTATTAAATTGTTTAAATATAAACAGACTTAAAACTAATTTCACATCAAATAAAATTAAATATAATAATTAATATGTAATAAAAAAAGCAGTCCATAAACTTAAATTTTCAAATTTTAAGTTAAGGTATGACATAATTTTTTTAATTTTGTATAAAATTAAGCTATCTAATTGGACTTAAGATTATAAAAATTTTTATATTGAATAAAATTAAACTTAATAATTAATATATAATTAAGAGAAAGTATCTATAAACTTAATTTTTAAGCTTTTGAGTTAAAATGTGATATCATTTCGTTAATCTTACCTATTTTTTCTCTCCCCATTCCTGGCCAGTTGTTCCCTATTTTTAACAGCAATAAAAAACTATAATGACACTACACAAACTTGCTTTTTCATAAAAACAATATAAAATTTTAAAAATATCCCTACATACTTAATTATTTTGCTATAATATCATTTTAATTCTCTCAACACTTGAAGGATAATGTTGAAATTTTATTTTTTTCAAATTATCTTATATTTTAGGATAATTTTTTTAAGTTGTCTTATAATTTAAAATGAGTGAGTAATTATTAATTAATTTTTTTCAATTTTTTTCTACAATTTTTATGTGTAGAATAAAAAGTAACATATAAAAGAGAAAATATTTTGAAAAACTAATACATTTGATTAGGATATATTAAGAAATTTCTTTCCTTTTGTACAATATCAATAATTTAATTACATCTCCTTAATTTCAGTAAACAGTAAGGTATTGTCTTTATTATAATTTATAAGATATTTTTAAATGTAATTTGATTTCCCATAATATATCAGACTTTTTCACAAAAAATGATCATTAATCATTAACAATTATTATTCTAATATTATCCTTCATTATTTCATTCTTTAAATAAATTTTTTACTCACTCTCTTATTAACAAAGGTTTTCTTTTGAAGTTTATAAAAAATATAAGATTATAAGTTATATTTAACGAACTTAATTAGCTTGTGTAATTTTATTAAAAAATGCCTTATAAATTAAAGTAAAAAAAAGTTAGAAGTGACATTTATATATATATATATATAAAGAAAAAAAAAAGAGTGCAGAATTGATGGTTAGTTGATTCTTTTGATTACATAATCTTTTGATCTCTGTGATTTTTTTTTTTTTTTTGCCAGACATGATTGAGCAAACCTCACTTTAGCCATTGACATACTCTGGAATATGGATGTTCACTTGAATTAAAAGTGTTTTATAGTATGCAGATGCTAATTAATATAATGAATACCATGATGGTGGTTGAGAATGAGACAGCATGTAAGGGGATTTCCGGTTTCGGTATTTAAAAGGAATGGCGGTGGTGATGCGACACAGCGGAAACGCAGGGGTCCGGTTAGTGAGAGACACCCTCCGCAAACCCTGCTCACAAATTTTGTTAACCATTCATTTCTGAAACATGCTTGGCTGCTTTTAAACAGCAATTCACCTCTGGCTAAACTTCTGCGTAAATTAAAATTGTCACTTTCAAGTGAAATTAAACAATATCAAACAAAAAATTAAAGAAAAAGAAAAGCATATATGCGTGGCGCGAGAATGCATGGATCAGGTCTTGGGTTCTTTTGTCATGTGCGCGAGAAATATGATCCAAGGGATTCTATATAGAAGTGACCACAACTTCTCATGCATACTCCATAATAACGCTGAAGCAAATGAAATGTTCCAGAACATGTCAGTGTCTCCTGTATCCTTCTCTCGCTCAGAACAGGTTAAATGATTAATGTTGTAATATTGGGTTATTCTCTTGTATATTTTGCATAAAGTCTGAAATAAACTGCTTTAATTATTCATAACGCCGGATAACACAATTTTTAATAAAATTTATAATATATATTGATTTAATGTTGCAGAAACTATAAAAAGTTCAACTTCTTGTTCATAAATAGTGAATAATGCAACTTATTTATCATATTTTATATAATTTTTAAAATGCACTAGCTTAAATATATAGCAAGGGAAGATGCAACATTTAGTTCTTAGAGTTTTTTAATTATTGGTTTAGTCTCTCAGCTTTGATTGAAATAACTCAATGTCCTTGTAACTTATTTAGTGAACGAATTAGAGATTGAATTCTTTCAAGTCCAAAAACTATAGTGATTGACTTGTTGCGAGTAAAAAAATTATAAAATACAAAATTATTTACCGAGTTATTTTAAATCAACATTTAAATACAGATTAATAATTAAAAAATTAAGAATTAAAATTTAAAAGTATATTCTTTTTTCACATAGCCACGTTCAGTGGCTTTAAGTATAATAATCATGACAGAAGTCAAAACAAAATATAATTTTTAAGGCCCTCATCTTTATGTTATAAAACAAGGCCATGCATTCAAAAGGAAAGTGAATAATCATTAAAAATATAAATAAATTACTTCTTTCGTTTAAAAATAAAAAATAATTTTAACTAAATTATATTATATAATAAAGTAATTAATTATTTTTAAACTAATATTATATTTTTATGTTTATTTTTATTTAATATAGTACTTTATTTTAAAATAAATATAAAATAATTTATTTATTAGAGATATTTTTAAAAAAAGTATATTAATTATACCTTAAAATATTAAAAACGCTTTATATTTTTAAATATCTAAATATATAAAAATTATTTTATATTTTTTAAGAAAAGGAGTATATCTAAATATTTTTCATGTAAAAATTGATTAAACCAAAGCGATACTTGATTATCGTGCGTGTATAGACTGTATTGTGCTGCGCTCATATTCAATGAAGAATTATGCAATGTTAACAAATATCTAAGAACAAAATAGCTTAAAGCAATGATAACTTCTATACACCATATATTTGTGGGAAATGAGATAGGCCTGTCAGAATCCAGACATGTCCGTGACACCATATTAAGTTTGTGAAATCAAAGTCTACGTGACTCACATGACCCCTTAAATCTCGTTAGTCACTCTGTGTGTAACTGTAGTTATTTTTCTTCGTTAGTTACATTAAGAGGTTTTAGTTTAAACTCTAAAATATATATCAGTCATAATTAACATAAAACTCAATCAATTATTATGTAGTATTGATGCAACACAAAATCTATAGACTATAGCAAATATTCACTAAAAGGTGATTTTTTTTTTTTAACTTTCTGCAATACAAGTGGCATCCTAATCATCAAATCAATATTAACTAATTAAGGAGATACTATTCTTAGACTATAAATATTGTAACTTATTTAAACCCTACTGCAATTTTTTTCATTCTTTTAATTTTCTCTACACATAATCTTGTTAGATTCGTGCAGTTTTTAAAAATATTTACATATTTTAGTTAGACTGATATATCAAAAATATATATTTCACCAAGAAATATTAGAAATATATTTATAACCCTATAAATATATTTTAAAATTATAGATGCCCATGTATAATTTGTGATGATGCAGCGAAGAAAAAGACGAGAGAGAAAGTGGCGGCAAAAGGCTGGGTTTGGGAACTTGAACCAGAGGCATCAACTTGGTTGGTTGGCCGTAAAATTCAAACCACACCACACCCCACCTCCCTTTCTATTTATACTCTTCCGCATCTCACCCCTTAACTGTCTTATGGCACGCCAATTAGCTTCTTCCATTCAAAATGAAGGTAACCCAATTTTGATTTCTCTTCCTACTCAATTCCTATTCACTTGGTAGTTCTTCTAAATTCTTGACCAAATCTGTCGTTTCTTCTTTTACTTGCAGCTACTAAATTGGATGCGCAACAAGCTCAATGGCAGTAAGGCGAAGAACAAACCAGACTCTGTTTCATCTACCAGTACGCATTCTCCACTCTTTCTATCATACTAGTATCTGTCTCAATTGAATGAACCTTTTTCCCAGATTTTGATGATATGCACAATATAAGGCAGGTAGGATTAAGGTTTTGAATTTTGATGATTAACTTTCCTACCAGATTTTGTAGCGGATGAACCTATCAAAGACGAGTTCAGTGACTGGCCACATGCACTCCTTACAATTGGGACCTTTGGAAACAACGGTTTGAAGGACGATTCTGAAAGAATTATTGCAGAGGACTCATCCTGCTCTCAAGATTGCGTGCAAGACCCTACGCCTGACGAACAAGAAGAAGGCAATTTTCAGAATGCATTGCAGATATGTTTGCGGGAAGAATCCTCCGCTGATCACACGAATAATTGTTCAAACTGTGAAAAGAAAGAGACATTATTCCCACACAGCACTTTAATTCCCTGCAGGGGAAAAGATCTTTGTTTGGAGAATAACAAGAGTGCAATTGGCAAGAAATCACTCACTTTTCTTCTCAAGAAGATGTTTGTTTGCAGAAGTAATCTTCAACGAACACACTTTTTCAAAGATCCACTCTCCACAGAGAGCAGAATGGAGAAGGTGACGCCAGTGTTGTCGTCCTCTTAGACCTTAACTTAGCTATATATAAGATACTTCGTTTAGGATTGATTATCTCACTCTTTGATCTGTTTTTGACTACAGATTTTTAGGGCAATACTCAATAAGAAGATACATCCCCATGGTTCAAGTTCAACGATGGTTTTAAAGAAGCACCTCAAGGACAAACAGATGACCAAATCTGACAATGATGACGACGAATTCAACAATCCTGCTGCAGACAATGGCAGTAAATGGGTCAAGACAGATTCTGAATGTAAGTACTACTATTATATTTATTCTTTATCCCTAAGAAATATAACCAACCAAAATCTATTATATTCATGTAAATTTATGTTGCATGCTCGAGTACTTAAGGTGCTTGAACACAAACATCTATGGCTGCATAATTTTTGCCAGTAACTGAGCGTACATTTACGTCCTTTTAATTATTTGCAATTTTGCCCCTTTTCTCCCCAGAGAGTTCCCTCATTCTTTGAGGAGGGCAAAAAAGAGGGCAAGATACATAGTAACGATGCTGTTCTGAATATGTGTATATTTCCTGGTTGCAGATATTGTTCTTGAGATATAAATGGCTTCTTCTCATATTCTGATTCTGCACAACTCTGTTTATTGAAGTGATAGCTGAAGCAGAATGCAAGTTGATCTATACCAAATACTAACAATTCCGGGTGTATGAATAAGCCAAGGAATAATGTGACAAATTGGAGGATGAACCTTGAAAAATCAAGAGCCTCTACAGCTCAAGCATGCCAGAAAGCATGTTGCAATTTCATGCAAAAGATTTTAGCCCCGGTTGAGTGATTTTCTTTATAACAACAGACTTTTTGGTAGGATTCCTAGCTTTGAGGGATCTTCACCGAAAATAAAATAAAATGCCAATCTTTGAGGGAACAGGGAAGCATTACATAGACCATAGTGTTTTTAAAAGCCTTACATGGATTGGGGAATTTTTGGAAGCAGATGTGTGGTCTATGTTTTGGTTTGAAAAAAAGAGTGTTTCTGAAACACTTTTGTTTTTTTGGTTAAAAAATAAACTTTCAACCTTAGAGACAGCTAAAACTGAGAGCGGATATTTTAATTGTTCAATCGAGCAATTTGGACATTTGAATTAGTTTATACCGTCTATGCTGTTCAATTGAACAACTGAATATAATCCTGTTAATTTCAAGAATAGCATTTATCGTTAAACAGTTACTAATATTTCTCTCTGCTTACAGAAGATGCAGTAGCAGTACTACAAATGATCTGTTTGCTTTGGAATGTTGGTTTAGCCAATGGGCTTGAACGAGAATACATCATTGGAAATAAATGAAGAATTCATTGTTGCTTGATATTAGGTTCACGTAGAGTTGTGTATATACAGTTAGACATTAAAAATAAAAAATGGTGATGACCTTCTTTAAAAAAAAAAAAAAAAGTGTATAGAACATTAGAACTCATACCAGACCGTCTAAAAATTACAAAAAGAATTGGAAGATCCACGAAATCTTGCAGATAAGTAAATCGAGGTCGTCAGAGTCGTATATTGCTACAGAGACAGAAAGCGACCAAATCTTCCATGGAACTTCAAAATAGGATCTATTTTGAGTCTCCAATACCCTATTATCCCAATAAGTGATATTGAAAGAAGTGTACGGAGAACCATTATGTGAGTCTCGTTAGGTTCTAAATATTCAGATTTTATAAAATACAGAAATAATCCACACCTGCATAGAAGGGAACCGACTAGGACAAGAGGTTTGATATCTGGCAACCAATATCACAAGCTTTCCAAATGAAAATACATTCTCAGTGACTCGCTCAGGAATCAGGATATGTGAGTGCATTGATGAGAGACTCCAAGAGGGGAAAGTGTGAGACAAGGTCAGAACGTTTTCCCAGCTCAAAGTCCTGGAACTGAAAGGCAGGGGCACAAGTGCAACCTACAAGGGAGTAATGGCTCTCACCATCTCTAGGAGGGGTTCTTCGCACAGACCCATCTGGAGATACCTCAAAATCCTTTGTTGGGAATGAACCAAACCACACATTGGGGGGCACTGTGTACTGTGGTTTCTGATTATCAGCCAGATTAGATCCAAGGCAGGTAAACTTGACACTCCCATCCTTATCATTTATTTCCACGACCTGCAAAATAAATTGAAAAATGTTATCAAGAGAAGGGGAACATGAAGAATCAAATTAAATTTGGGAGACAAGAAGTCCTAAAGATCTTTTGTTTCTTTCAGAATGCTAGCAGTAAATTACCCCCAATTACACTCAGTTAATCCCGGTGCCCTTAAATTGAATGCTATGTTTTTTAGTAGGATATGTTTAATATTTCGGAATCATATCCCATCGATGGGAGTTAAAGGCTACACACTGCATAAATGGATAGACTTGATGAATTACAAAGCAATGCAGTACTTTTATGTTAAGTTCCTAGTAATTCCTACCAATTCCAAAGAGGTGATTAAAGCGAGCGAGTTTTGACGTAGAAGTGATGCGTTCAATTTCTATATAAAACGATACGAATTAACTACATATTTCGTAAGCGTACAAGTGCACAAAGCTAAATGATGGAATAGGAAAAACAAAAAACCTGAGTGAACTCAGAAAGATATGCTTGCAAACACTCCAAGGTACAAAGTCCATGAACTAGGTACAGATTTGAGAGAGCGCTGAGTTAATTAGCTTATTATGATAAATATGCCCTGCAAGAAACCTTTCTTGATATACCTAAGAACAAAGGTGAAAACGAAAAATAATATGATCTAGGTTAAATTCTTTAGGCGTTTGGTCAGAAGAATCAATTCTGAGATGTCATTTGTGATGTTTATAGACTAAAAGAGGGTGAGCTAGGATCAGTTCAAAGAAAAATGGCCCTGATAGCTGAAATATCTTTTGACTGGGACAGAAAAAGCGAAGGAAAATTCAGGAAGTGCTTTTGCCACCAAATAATTGGGGATAACATATTCAGTATAAAGAACCTAAGGGGGGTGGTGGGGAACCAGGTGAAACAAAAAAAAAAGTGATCAATAAATGAGCAATTCATGAATATAGTGGAGTGTACCGTAAGAGGTTCTCCTATGTAATGATGCCAGGTTTCAGCACAGGGAATACGATGCAGGCGAGATACACTCCCAGACGGAAGCAGAAAGTATATGCAAGTAGACACTGGGCGGTCGACTCTATCTGAAAAAAAATAATGAAAATGGATAGAATTGAATGAAGGCAGTGAAATGGAGAAGAAGCAGAAAGATTGTTATGATTATACAGAAATTAGAAAGATGGAGAGAAGGACCTACATTCAGGGGGGAGCTGAGACTTGAGAAGTTGAACCGAACCATCACGGAAAGTCTCGACGAAAAACCCACCTTCGGGATGAGGCTGCAGATTCAACTTGGCCGCGATCTCTGATGCCGATAAAGGTGCAGGCTCCATGCTTGTCTCGCCCAAGAGCTCAGGTTCTGGTTCGTGAATGACGGTGATGGTCAAAATGAGATTTCAAGAAATGTGTATGTTTTTTTATTGTTATTTTTACTTTTATTTGTTAGCCCCCGCTTGATGGTGGCGGTGGTAATTGGCTGGTACAGTGGTTCTTGGAGACTACTGACTACTCCCTCCGGTCCTATTTATAAGTCATTTCTACCAATCTCATCAATACCAATACAATAAAAGTACAAGGAATAAAAGTAAGTAAAATTTCAAACATGCCTCTATATAACAAATCTAAAAAGTAATGTCCTGTTACTTTTTCTCTTTTGGAAATACCTCTCAAATATTACCTAAAAAGACGCACCGTGATTTATAAATGGGACCAAATACACCTTTTAAAATTGGACTTATAAATGAGACCGGAGGGAGTACATGTTTTTTCAAATGTGGTGTGGCGACGAATAATGCTTGGCTTAGCTCATCATTTGAACTCTGCAGCCCGCAATTTTCGGCTGAAAAAAACTCCACCAGAAATCTAACTGCTCAGAAGGACTTGGAATTGTTTTGATAAAAGATCCTTCCCTGTCAATAATTGGTGAAAGTTAAATGGTATAATGCCCTAGGTGATTAAAAAAATAAAAATTAAACGAGGTTATCCGTTGTCAATATATTTCACAAGGTCTATAACTATCAATAGATAATAAGCCCTTCTCTATTAATAATTAAGTTTCAATATGTAACACAAGATATTTTAGTATCAATATGTCATATGTAATATTTTTTTCATAATATATGCAAATCATCTTCAACAAAGTATATGCAACTTTTTTTTTCACGATATACAATCAATATTCAACTCTAAATATTTAAATATTATTTATGCATATTTGGATATCCTATACTAATTTTTCTTATAGGTACCCTTGAAAGCATATGCAGCATGTCTCCACAATATATAGTTGATCTTTAATGAAATGTAATTTTCTTTCATATATTCGAATATCACTTATTTATATTCGAATATTCCTTCCTAATTTTTCTTACGGATACCTTTAAAAGCATATGCAACCTATCTTTTACAATATACGACTCATTTTCAATGAAATACAATTTTCTTTCATATATTTGCATATGCAGAAGGTCTTTCATATATGCAATAAGTTTCTCTCATCTGCAGAAATCTTCCATATATGCAAGTAATTGATTGTCATATACAACAATTTTTCTTAAATGTTCATTTTGTTACAAGTGCAAATGATATCAAAGATAGGCAATTAGTCTTCCCTTATATGCAGTCATTTTCAATGAAATGCAATCATCTCTTAAAAAATAGTTATGATGAAAATTTACTCATTTTTCATGAAAATGCCTATAGATATTTTGAAAACATGAATAATTATTTTAAATTTTTTTTATTTTTTATAAAAACACCTATGAATATTCTGAAAACGTATATGGATATTCTAAACATGCAAATGTATATTTATTCTGAAAATTTCCTCATTTTCATAAAAATACATATGGATATTTTTAAAAAATATCTATCCTTAGAAGATTAAGCTGGGGAAAATATTTGAGAGGATTACAAGCTATAAATTGATGAATAAGTTTATTGACACTAAATTAATATAAGCTTTTTACATCTTATATGAATTTTGTAGCAATTACAATTTATTATTCTAAACTCTCAAAATATCAAATATGCAAATGGTTATTCTGAAAACACAATGAAACTTATGAAATATGAAACAACTCATAGTGAACAACTTCTTTAGTGAGATCTTCCAATGTATATTCAGATAGCACCATATTTATAAGCAAGATAATACTTGGAGCAACAAATTGCATTTACAAATTCATTTATCATTACATAATAATATGGTCTTACATCCCTTGACAACATAAATTACATTAAAACAAGATAAAATACATAATCAACTACAAATAAACCGTATAAGTAGGGTAGTGTTTATTCTTCAAAACCTTCAGATTTTTCTCCAACAAGTCATTCATTTGCTTTAATCGGATCAAGGATTTCGCATCACCAAACAATTTGCATGATTGCAAATTAATCAACTCCTCTTGATCTCATCATTTGATCCTTTGGTAACATCTTCTTGAGATTGCACTCCAGTGACTTGTAAGCATATTGTTTGAAGCTACAATAATTATGCTTGTAAGCAATTCATAAAGGACATATAAAGACTCATCACTAAATAATCTGTAGAAAATTTCATACAAATAAAAGAGACAAATGGAAGGGATTACTACAAACAAAAGAAAATGTGATCTCAACTAATAAATGAGCAGAGAAAAGTTTAATTTGCAGCTGAAAGATGTAGGAAGTAGAAAAGTTGGACCAGAATAGAAGTATACTACATGGGAAACTTGAGTTAAGAAATAAGAAACACGCTTCCACAAAGTTCCCCATAGGAGATTGCCCAAATCTGATAATTTCCAAGCCTGAAATTAGAGAAAGGCAAATCATGCGTTAATCTAATTAAAAAGCATGAGAGATGATCAAATAATTTAACTACTTGGGCATGTCATACATATCACAAGTATGATAATGAACTCATATTGAAAAGTGACCCTTGAATCTGTCCCATGGTGTTATTGAAGTTCAAATCTCTGCAAACCAGTAAGCACAAATAGTTATATCTAGATGTGAAACACCAGCAACTCAAGACCATTCATCAACTTATTCTTGTTCCACTAGAAAAATATGCGTTGTCTAATAGTTAAATCAACATATAGTCTATTATTAAAAAACAAAGTATACTCTCAAGTTTGAGATATCCAATGGAAACCACTATCTAATTTGCTTTTTTCTAGGAAACAAGTTGAAGAAAAATGGCAGCTATGCTTGAATCATGACTTTGTCTAAGTTGACGAAAAGTTCGAGATATGTAGTCTAAGCTGTGCTTGAATTCTAATTTGCTTTTTTATGGGAAACAAGTTAGAGATGCCTAATGGAAACCCACGTCTAATTTCCTTTTTTTTTTTTGCTTACATGACTTCGTCTCTTGAATCATTCAATGGAAAAAAATTAAATCCAAAGTTTTCATTAACGGAAGATATGATACTCTGAGAGAATAATCTAGGAAGTTTCTTAAAGTATGCTTAATTTGAATTTTACTAATTCAAAAAACTATACAAAACTTTTACTTTAAAAGACATGTGCCATTACATGAAAATACACCTACTAGGACCAAGCTGGACACTAATGAGGTCCAAAAGAAGAGATTTTTTTGGCCAAGTGATATGTGAAACTATCAAGGCTTGCAGTTACAACACTAGAATTCTTGCCTTTGACATTTGGGGAAACCCTAGATGCCATCAATATGTCATTTCTACTCTTCAATCTCCGCACAAATTCAAAGAGGAGGAAGGAGATGAGGATGGAGAAGAATAATCAAGTACAAAAGAGAAGATGAAGGACAAAGGACTAAGGAAAGAAGAGGAAGTCAACAAAGGAATAAGGAAAGAAGAGGAAGTCACCGAGATTGCAATGGAAACAAAGAGAAGAGATTGAGAGAAGAGAAAATTTGGTTAGGGCATTATGGTCATTTGACACTTTAAATTAAGGCTAGCAAATGACCTCAATTTCAAATTTCTCTCAAGTCCTTCTCAACAAACTTAAATTTGGTTGGGTCTTTATTAACAATTTCACTTTCTATTTTCTTTTTCTTTTTTTTTTTGCCTTTAATGTCAAAGCTGTTTATTTTTTAAGGGACAAATATATTCATGTTTCAATTATTAATTATGACCAGGCTGTGAGAGATAAACTACAATTCAACTTTAATGCTAGTTATAACATTATTAATTTCACTAATGTGTAAACTAAAATATCCCATAATTGCCAGGAGGCCAGCTAAAAATTGACATAGCATCCATTTTTAGCAGATGACTCCATGATCCATTACATCCTATCAATCAAGGGACTTGTTAGTTCAAATAAAAGAAACGAAGTCAATCGACTTGAGTTTTAATACATAATATTGAATTAGTTTTTTGCTCTTTTTACTCTTGAGTTCTCCAGCATATTCCAAATTTTTTTTTAAATTTATTATACTGTTATTCTGATACAAGTTTGTTATTGTCATAGTCTTTCCTGCTTTTTTAAGTCTGATATAGGATATTATTGTTTAGCTGTTTGAATATTGGAGACTGTAATATTGTTTTTGATATCAACAAAACGATTTTTTTTTCCCAAGACAAATAATATATTCACCAAAAATGTCACCTAGCATTTTTGTTGTTTCAGGCTTTAATTTCAGCAACAGTTTCTCGCTAAACTACTTTTGATGAGCGCAATGCATGCATGGGATTAAAAAAATACAGCAGTTAGATTTCCGTTTATTAGAGGAAAAGCTTCAAGCACATGTTTTAACCGGTACTTACCTTAACCTGTTTTTATTCATTTAAATTGATAGCCTATCGGAAACATATGGAAGTTAAATAAATTTAATAAGAACAACTTTTTTTGGGCCAATAATGAGAAGAATAACAAAAGCAAATAAATTTTACAAAAAGGGTGGCGAACAGAAGCAATCCACGGATTTGATGCAGGAAAACTGCTAAATCCGATCGATCAGATTATCAGAAGGAGATAAGGATTGAAGATGGAGTCGAACAAACAATTTGCCAAGACAAGACGTTGTCATGGCCTGTACAAGAAATATGTTGTCCCCGCTTATATTTTACAAAGTCGAGGGAGTGGTGAGGAAACTTGTTTCTTCTTTCATCACAAGCCCCCGAGAGCCACATTTTGCCTGACCAGCGTTTCAATCCTCTGCAGCATCCCATTCCTTTTACATGAGTTCTGATGTATGAACGGAGATCATTTCCAGAATGCCACCACACCAAGCTATTATTTTTCTATGAACCGATCTTGTCTGTGAAGCCGTCTTCCACCTTCCTCCCCCTCTACCATGATCTTTCTCTTTCTCTGTTGTTCTCTGTGTTTTTCTTGTGTTTGATTGGTGCCTATGCCCTCGAAAAATCAATCATGAATGGCTGAACCTTTGTTCATATATACAACCTTGCATATGCGCTGCAAGCAAACCCAACTCGAAGAACTAAGCTATCCGTATAATGGAGCTTTTCAGACCTTTACCTCCTCCATCCTCCTAATGGCTTCATTCAAGTTAATTCGTTGTTCGGGATTGCTTTCGGTGCAAGCGGCTCCGACTTGGAGAACTTGCAGCATTTGATCCAAGGAGTGGGGGGTGTTCGCTATTTCGGGATCAATCACTTCAGCTTCTCTTCTCTCGGAAATTGCAGCGAGGACCCATTGCACGACATCGGTGCCGCCCTTACCGTTGCTATGATACTGAGAAGGGAATTTGCCAGTGATGATCTCGAGGATGATGATTCCGAGGCAGTAGACGTCGATTTTCTGGGAAATTACCTGGTATTGCACGTAATCTGGGGATTTAAAGGCGAACAATGCGTGGAAAGAACTGGGGTTGAGAAGCGGATGTAAGGCGTAATCTGAGAGGAGCGGCTCGTAATCTTGGGTGAGGAGGACATTGCTGGATTTGAGGTTGCCGTGGGGAAGATCGTGGGAAGAGAAGTGAGAATGAAGGAATTGAAGCCCTCGCGAAATTCCATTGATTATCTTCAAACGGACGGGCCACGTCAGATCAGCATGAGATGTCCCTCGATCACCTGAAACATAAATAATCAGACAATGGGGTTGCCATTGTTGAAATGCAGATATTATAATTTGTTGCGATTGATTTGAGTTCGTAGGTCGTACCATGCAGAACATACAACAAGCTGCCTTTGGGCATGTATTCGGAGATGATGAGCTTCTCCTCCTTGCGGAAATGGTAAGCCAAAATGGTCAAGATGTTGGCATGTCTGATTCTCCCGAAACCTCTCATCTCGGCATCGAAATAATCTCTGCCTATCTGATTGATGGCTCTCACCCTCTTCACCACCACCGACAACCCACTAGTCATGGCTGCCTTATACGCCGATCCCAGCCCTCCGTTTCCTAGAACCTCCGCAGCCGCCTTCATTAAATCTGGCAACCCAAACACGCCCTTCTCCTCATTCACCACGACCAGATCCGCATTACCGCTCTTCGCCGCACCCCTCCTTGAACCCGTCCCCCTGCGGCTCGACTCCGATTCTCTGCTATCTGCTGAGCTCGGCACGTGCACTTGCACTACCTCGTCCATGCTTTCTCTGCTCAGCACGCTAAAGTCGCTGTCTAGACGGCGCCTTGACCTGACTGCTATGAACAGCGCCACTGCGATGATCATGCAGATAATGAAGAGAATGATCAGCATGACGTGGCCGGAAGAATTTTCACTTTCACCCTTCTCGTCGCAAGCCTTTTCTAGAGGTTTCCCGCACAGCCCCTCGTTTCCTTTGAAGGAATTAGCGCCAAATTTTGTTAGGCTCTCTGGAATCTGACCTTGCAGTTTGTTGTTAGACATGTCTAGTGATTTGATGCTCCGCGGTAGAGGTGGGATGGGTCCGGAGAATTCGTTATTCTCGAGGTGAATCTCTATGAGCATGTCTAGCTGGGATATGGAATCGGGGATGGGTCCCGAGAATTTGTTCTCAGAAAGCCATATCTTCTTCAATGAGTTCAAATAGGAGAAGAAATCCAAGGGAATCTGCCCGGAAAATTGGTTGGTGGATAAGTATAAAGCCTTGAGAGCACCGATTCTGTTGAACTCAGGAATAGGACCCGAGAAGGAATTGTTCACCAAGCTGACGGTTCGAAGGCCTTTAATCTCCAGCATAGCGTCAATGTCGACTTTGCCAGAAAGACCCAAGTCGGAAAGGTGAAGACCGGTGATGATGTTGTTGTCACAGATGATTCCTGCCCATCGGGCAGAGCAAGGGGAGGAATTAGGGACCCAAGAAGAAAGGGTGGCAGCATTGGTGAATGATTGCTTGAGCTTGAGGAGGGCATCAACGTCGGAAGAAGAAGAGAAAGCAGGAAGTGTAAGGAAGAAGAAGAGAGGGAAGAAAAGACGGAGTCGAACAGCGGCCATTTGGCTGGTACAGACGCAGGTTGTTGGCATTGAAATGTACCGCTGCCCGGAGAGATTCTACTTCTCTGAGGCTTTTGTTTGACTTGCTTTTTTCGTTTTGTTGGAATGGAGGGTGAAGCCAAAGCAAGTTGCGTCATTTTGGTGTGCTGTGTCTGGCCATGGACACCACATTGATCCTGCAGCTCCCAAAATTTGCATCGCCTTCTAACAATAGCCTATTCCTCTCTAAGGCCATCCTTCCCCTCCTTCCGACATTATCGGAGCTGTTGCCCTTGACCCAGTCAACTTCATTTTAGGCTCGCCGCCAATTCCTTGCACCATGAACTCGCTGCCTTAACTTGGAATCCTAACCAGGAGCCATATCCTCAAATTTCCTCCGATCCCCGATTTCAACGACTTTATTATCCATTTAATTTTATTCCCCAAATAATTATGAACCACACATACATGACACTGGTCTGTTGATTACAATGTAAAGAAAATGAATAAATAACAATTTGACCTTTCTTATGTTAAAAACCTCGGGTGCAAATACAAAGCTCGGACTATAAAACAGAGTACAGTTTTGTAGCAAATGACGAGTCTTCGCGGACTAGCATTAAGCACGATCGCCAAGGAAACCGAACGCCTCTTCAGTCCATCACACTAATTTGACGTGAAGGCCTGCATGTGGAAAAACAAACATTTGGTTTACCAAAAACAAAAAAAGTCACACATTATTTTCCGAGTGTATATATAGGGGTAGAGGGGCTAGCCAGCGGAGTATTAGAATCAAAGTAGTGGTAAAAGAGCATTACCGAGAAAATATTGGCGTGGCCAGGGTCGGCAACATGTGCCAACAAGTTTTCGATGGGGCCTTCCCCTGTATAAATAGCTTGGAACAAGAAACCAACAAAAGCCAGCATCGCCAGTCGACCGTTCTTGATCTCCTTGGTCCTTAGCACCATCACTGGCTCCGGTGATCCCCGCCCCCACATCATAGGATCGAACCATAACCCACCCGGGTAACCCACGTCCGGTTTCGGGTTCGTCTTGTGCGGTACCTTGGGCTCAATGTCGACACTCCCCGGGTTAATCATGTCGGCCCATCTTCGACACTCCACCCAGCCCATCAAGCCCAATTGCACGACGAGCAACGTTATTGGATCAGTGAAGTATTCTCGGGCACCAGCATCGTACCAGGAGAAGTTCTCTATGTATCCCATCTTCTCCAGTAGTTCCGGGATCAGAATTCCCGATACCGCCAGCATTGCCCATCTGGCGTGCATGAGCTCCGCTTGAGCGAACCATTTTAGAAACTCCGGATCCGACCCTGGGAAATTTGAAGCTTGTTAATGGCGGAACGTAATAATCCCCATCAATCTCCCGGCCAATTCAGCAACAACAAAACACGTACCTAATCCAAGAGGGTCGAAGCCAAAATCCCCGGGAAGACTGTGATTGACATGAAATTAAGCAACTTCGATATCTCAAGAACAATCCCTAGAAAAAGTAAACATGATATCTCAGGATGAACACGTTGATTACCTGCCGTCTAGCCACTCGGGAGGCGAACTACCAGGGAACCACAATGGCCTATCCGGAGGGAGTGGCTCGCAAACGCTTGATACTCCTTTGGTGGCATTAGTGAGAGTTTTTCTGGGAAAGCTTGTTTCTGTTCTTTGGAGGAAAACCTTCGGGTGTATTTCTCTGTATCTAAACAAGAAACACTACAACAGAATGAGATGATGGTTGATGAGAGCATCGGATAGTTTAAATGGTAGGCCCGTCGAAAATGAAGGGATTGGACAAAATACCTGTTGGGAAAAGTTGACAGTGCGGTGGAGGATATGGTTAGAGCCATCGGTTATCAAGCTGAGATTTGCAGAGATTAGTAAGAAGAACGAGGGTCTACTTTCAGTTGGCGACAGTTTATCCCCTCACTGGATTATGGATATTTCTAGGGAGAAAAGCGGGCAAGCAACCGCCAATGGAATGTGAAATTGGCACGTTCTTCGGATATGGGAGCGTGTGTCTTGTTTATCATTGACCCGGCTGAAGCCCAATCAGAAGCATATTTGCTATCGTCATTGTAAGGCCAAATTCAGTTCTTCCAAAAACAAAACAAAGCCCAACTCGAAACCCCTGCTCGTTCGGCCGAAAAGCTTATTGTTAAGGGTATGTGATAACAGGGATTAATATTAAACAAGAAAAGATGTTTCAGAGAAATCACTAAATGGGGAAATTTAATTTTAAATCCATGAACTTTCTTTCAATTATGGATTTAATAACTGAACTTTAGTTCAAAACAAGTTGGTCCTTATAGCTTATTGATTTAAAGAGGAGCAGAAATTGAATTGTTATATGATACAATAGAAACTAAGTTACAAGTTGAAAATTATAGGTGCTGAGCTATAAAATATTGATATTTCAAATTACCTCACGTATCGATATCCGTATCATATTGATTCGATACTTCTTCGATACGTATTTGTAAAGTATCAAAATAATATTTTTTAAATTTTAAAAAAATTTTAATTTTCAATATGTATCTTATACTTTTAGACTGCTAATTGATACTTGAAAACCAAAAGTTTTAAAAAAATAAATTTATTAAAACTTGTAATATTAAACATTTTATTATTAATATTATTTTTGATTTGTTTTTAAAGTCAAAAATTAGATTTTCCTTAAAAAATAAGTTTTGGATATAATAAAAGAATAAATATTGCATTTTTCTTAATTATAAAAACATGAAAATATAATCTTAGAATGGTCAAGGAGGAGAAAATATTGATACTATACATATTAGTAAAGATTAGGTAGCAAGCAATTAAATATAGATAAAATAAAAATACAATTAATGATTATGTTTTATTTGATATTATTAGAAAGGATTATATATGTCTGCTAATTTGAATAGATCTAGTGGATAATTGGGGGGGTAAGTTCAGGAGTTACATTTTCCTTGGCAAATAATTTTACGGCTGAGTTGAGGATTGAAGACTTTTTTGTCAATAAAATTATTAATTATTAATATGGTGAAAATATTTAAATTTAATGTTTTTTTGGCTGATAGTGGACAAATATAATTTTTAAGGGAGAGATTGGAGCAATAAGATAATTATTAAGATGTTAGGTAAGTATGTAAACATTAAAGTTTGAGAGGGATTGAGTTTAAGTCTGCACTTGTTCTGATAAGAACTCGCCACCGTCTCAACCACTCCATTATATATGTCATTATATTGCTTCACGTTGCAGCAATACACAGGGCACTTTCATTAGCAGTTCAGCTACTCTTTTATAAATCCTTACATCTACTCTTTTATAAATCCTTTGAATACATTGCACAAAACTTCGAAGCAGATATGCATTTTCTGTGACAATTGTAATGTGTATTTGTTCCTATTTTTAAACACAAGGCACATTAAAAATCATTTTTAAAAATACGACTCAATGTATATATCTCAATGTTTTATATTGAAAACTAAAATGTGCACCGGTACTTCTTAGGATGACGCATGAGACAAAACATAACGTTCATAACCCAGGAATTGAGCAAATTCTTTATAGAAGATTGCATTACGTACATACATAAATATTAATGTTATTGACTTTGATAATTTTGTTTCAGATTTCTTGCTGTATCGAGATTCCATCGACATATATTGCACCCCAAACAGTCAATATATTCCGTCTGTTTTGTAATGGATTACACTGCTATAGGTATTCATATCTCCTCAATTCTATCGGCATCAACGTGTTAGGAACAAGGGAAAAACCATACGTGACTTTTTAGATTTATATTATTTTTATTGAAAGACGCGATTAAATCTCTGGTTTTTAGTGATGAGTACATTTTTAATTAAATTATGTTTAAGTCATAATAATAAATAAATAAATAAATGTGGGTTTCAAGGGTTGCTTAACCTTTGACCATGTTTCGACTTTCAGAATAAAATAGTGATTATAGAATTCCCGAGGAAGAGAGAAGGAGTTGGCAAACAAATCATTGAGGGGAAACTTCATTATATTCATCCATTGATCAGTGGTTTTGGCGAAGCAAGAGAGAGACAAGGCATACTTGTTAACTTAACTATACAATAAGAGGACAGCTTGAATCAGAAGGATTTAAGAAATGATTGAGCATAGCTTTCAACAAGGAAAGCATACGAGTGAGAACGTACTAAAAACTTGATCACAGATACTTCCCAACCAGAGGCTTTGATCGTTCGATGTTAAGGCAAGGATTCAATCTATGACCAATCTCTCATAAAGTCACAATACTGTGTGACCACCAGCAGCGCTTGATGAAGGTCCAAATCTGTTTTCATCAGCTGTGGGAAATTCATTTTGACCGTTTGTTTTTGGTGGGTGACTTTTTCTCTGTGTTTTTATTTCTACTGATGTAGCTTTGACCCGTCTTGTGTGTTTACTGTTTAGCAAACAATGAAAATTTATTAAATAAATTGACTATAAATAATAAATAACAACTTGGGAATTTAACGGATTCATGTGTGCAATCAATATAACAACTTGATGCTTTACATGACAAATTTATGTAAGGTATTTTATCCCCAACAAGTAACATGGCTTTGTAGAGCAAGCAAAATTTTTAATTCTGATGCAAATGAATCATAAACTTAACGTCAATCTATTACCTTACCCTCCGTTTGACATAGAAAGAAAATATAAATAAAAAAAAATTAGAAGAGAAAACTAGAAGTCAGAGCATTTTTGTGTCATAACATAAAGGGTACGTTTGGTATGATAGAAATGAGTAGGATCAATATGAAAATGAAAATAAAATTGAGGAAAGTGTTTGTTTGATATGATAGAATTGGAAACTTTTTCAATTCCAATTCCACCAAATAAAACCCAAGTTTTTAAATTCCATCTTCCATTTTTAAATTTTTACTCCTCCCTCTCTGGTCAACCGTTTCTTATCAACCTTCCTATTATTGGAATTCTCACTCACTTTTGGATTATCTCAACAGCAAGTCAACAATAGCCTCCTTTGTTGACAGTGGTGAGTTAGCAAGTTCCTCAATGCCAGTGATCTCTTTCATTTCATCACCATATCAGTCTCCTTTTTGATCTCACGACCTTCTTCCTCAATTAAGAAGATTTGGATCATTCTCCCTTAATCTCATGACATTCAACCACCTCTGTCTCCTTCAATCTCCAATAATGACAATCTCCATTAATGGTAGAAATTGAAACTTATGACCAGGGCTGTGCAAGAAGCCTGAATGATGGGCCTGATTGGTTTTTTACCCTACTCACGCTTAAAAAACTCGCCCAAAAAAAATGAGCATGGTCGAGCAGAGCTTGAACCTTGAATTGGGCAAGGTTTAAGGTTGAGGTATCCAGCCAATTAGCCTTGCTCGACCTAAGGTTATATATATATATATATATATATATAAAAAAAAATAAAAGCGATGTCATTTTTGTTGGTTGGCATTGGGAACTTGAAATGAAACCCTAATATCCCTTCCTCACTCCTCACTCTTTAGCTCTAGTCCTCAATTCTTAACTTCTCACTTCTCAACCGTCTCCCTGTCTTTTTCTTGCAATCTTACACAATCGCACCAATTACCACCATTACCGCCACCACCCGTCCGCCGCCTAGGACTCAATAGCATCATCCCACCCTCTATCTCGACACCTCCCTTTAACTAAAAAATATAGGCTCATTGTTCGGCCTTAGTGAGGGATTGAAAATTGATCTATGCTTTCTCATCTCAACATTTCCCTCCATCTCGCCATCTCCTTTCTTCTCAAGCTCTCAACATCTTCCTTCATATCATGTGTCAATAGAGCTTTAAAGGCTAAAGTTTATCTTTTTGAAGCCTGGGTTCTTCTCTTAGAAGATTGGGCAAGTATTGGCCAGATCTCTGCTTCTCTTTCACTCTCTTAAATCAAAGATTAGAAATTGTTTAGACTTTAGATGTAGTCTTTAGACAGAAGTGTAGTTTGTATTCAAACTCTGTTAGATTCAAAATGGTTGAAATATTGGGTTTTAGAAGATTTGAATATTGGTTAATGTCTTCTTTATTTTTTGCATCTTTTGGCATTTTGTTTCTGCTATTATTGGATTCTCTAGTTTTGTGTTTCTTTCTAGTTTTGTTCTTTGTGTTTGTTTATCCTTGGCTATTGTAGTTAGGTTGATTTAATTAATTCTTCTTATTTTTTTATTTCAGGCTGTCGATGGTTGAAACCTTAAAGGGATGGGCATTAACAATTCACTATTTGTCTCATTTATGTTTCAGTTTTGTTGTCTAGGATTAAATTTCAGTTTGAATTAGACTTTATAATGTTAATTGTAGATATACCCAAATATTATTTTATAATGTTTGTACAAAATATATAAATTGATCTGACTAAATAAGTCATGCCTAATATAGTTTATATCCACAAAATTTTTCCCTTTATTCTTTTTTAACTTTTTTTAAAAAAATAATATGGGTTAAATAAGTCAACCTTAACCCATCAGGGTTAACTCATATGACTCACGGGTTACATGGTGTAGATAAAAAAAACTCATTTTTATTTGGGTAAATTTTTTTCTAACCCAACCTAACCCTTATAATTGATTATTTGGGCCAACCCACATAACCGGACTCATATTCTCGACTCTAGTTATTTGTCATTTGCATCGGTCTTGTAGTGAACTTTCTTCTCATTTGTACTAGATTTTTTATGAATGTTCAATTATGGATGTAATGTCATCCCCAATAGGGGTGTTCACGAGTTGGGACAGGGTCAGGACACCCCTGTCATGTATCTCGTCTTGTCCTGTCCTGAAAGTCATCCCGTCCTGTTAGGAAGCAGGACAAAACTAGGATAAGATTAGGACATCTTGTTGTCCTGATAAATTAGACAATATTAGAGAAAGATATAGATAATTTAAAATCATATAATCTATTAAGTTTAAAATTAAAACAATATAAGTACATAAATCACAACAATTTAAAGTCAGTTATTGAATTACATTAATCACAACTACACATTTTAATAGCAATTACAAGTGATCTCTGGGATATAAGAGCAGCAACAATAGGCCAGTCAAGTACAATATCAAATCACTGTTCTTATACTTTAGTTAAGATATGCTAAGCTAATTACTCTTCTAAAAATAAAGTAATGGATACAATATAAATAAAAGTTATCAAATAGATAAATATAAAAATAAATTATATTAATATAATTAATGTATTATAAAGACATATATCGCCTTATTTACTCTATGTCATTAAAATTATCAATATAAGAAATTTTAGTTTTAAATAAGAATTACATGTATTGAAATTATAATTGATAATAAGTATAAATATGTTAACATAATTAATATATTTAATGTATTTTTTAAAATAAAAAATAATGTGTGTGTGTGTGTGTCTGTGGGTATAATATTGGGACGAGATGGGATGTCCCAAAAGTAATCACGTGTCCTGTCTTGTCTTGCAAAGTTCTGTCCCGATTGTTTTCAAGCTGGGACGAGACCTGTCTAGATATAATCGGGACAATATCAAGCTAATCAGGACGGGTACAAGTTGAACACCCCTAATCCCCAACATTTCCAAACACACAAAACACCAAATATGAAATACCATTATAATAATCAGGAATAATTAAATCCCTTAAAAAATGGTCATCACAACATAAGGGTTATGAAAAAGCTAAAGAAGTTAGGATCTCAAGAAAACTCCTTTTAAAATGCTGTTTGAGCTCAAACTATAATTTAAGCTCTAAGAAAAATAATTGGAACAATATAAAAAATTTTAAATTTTTGCTCCGTGCACTGCAGCGTGGGCCTTTCCCACTACATCCCTCTCTGTGCATTGGCCCCAGCGTGTGCTTGTTGTCATGACAGCAAACTACTGTCATTACAACACTCTAGGCCAACTTTTAGAGTGCATCGCTTGGCTATCTGACGTATGATTCGAGTGATCCAAGCATCCATACATAGCTTTTTGAGCTATCTAGCCATTAGCTTCGGTCTCACAATCAAAAATTAATCCAATTGAAAGTTGCACATCCAAATACAAAATGGCATCTTTTCTTTTCAAAACAACAACCAAGGTGTCTAAACTCACATACCAAGTGTCAATAATCATGAAACCACTTAAACTAACTCAAATGGATCATAAACAACCTGTTTACATAGTTAAATCACAACAATATCACTCCATACAAAATTTAGCCATCCAAACCCTAAATTAGCATAAACCCAAAAAGGGTAACAACAATACAATAATCTTTCTTATGGCCATTCAAATATACAAATATACAAAATCAATACTTGTACTAGTATCTCAACCTCTCACAACTAGTACACCATAATTACAACATTTCAAGTTGAGATACCCACAATTCACAGTAGAAATTCATGCAAGTGATACCAAAATAGCTTTATGATCCTAAGTTGGCATGTACATAATTAATTCATTATAAAACCAAGAGAAAGAGAAATGACTATATAAACACTAGTTCCCTTAATGCTTAAAAACACCTTCCTTTTCTTTGCCCTTATTGAAACCTTCACTTAAAATATATAACTACGGCGTGAGTCGAGAACTCAATAACTAAATAGTCTAATTAAATTACTTGTGCGTGAGAATAGTAGTAAGCATGTGCAGTGGCACATAAAACACATAACAAATTACGTATATATATACACATATGATTATAAAAACTATATGCATGATCAACACACTACCTTATACTCTCCTTATATCTTTCAACTAAATTTGTAGGCTGATAACTCAATAAAACCAAATCTATATAACTAAGTTAGCCTAAACTCACCAATCGTGGGAGGCAGCCTTGGCTAAGAGCTCCTTCGCTCACTATAGGCCATAAATTTTTCTTGTCTATGAATATTAAGGGTATCAATGCTCAATCTATCTCACATAACATTAGAACTTCAAAACAATATAAAACCATACACCAGAGCCTTTATGGTGCCAATATACCATTTAGATTTTCAAATAATGTCCCCAACATCATACCAAGGTGAACCCTCACTCTCTCATAATGATCATGTCAAACATATGCTCAATGTATCTATAGATAATCATAACATATAATTTCCACTAAGATGATCATTTCTGGCAAAAACCATAAAATTTCACAAATACTTATATTTGATTATAGGATTTAGTCAAAATAAAAAATGTTTAAAACATAATTTTTCATTCCATTGTACATAAAGTTTTTAAATTTACAATCATTTTATGTTAATATATACTAGTGTTGCTCACTGCAAGTGCACGGGTCGTAGCAAGTAATATAATGAAAGTAAAGTATCGTTCCCTCAAGGATTTGTTCAAAAACAATGATCAAGCAAAAGACTAAGTAAATTTGATCAAGTTGAGCTACAAAAAGTTAGGTGAAAATGATTTTGCTTATGAAGCTAATACTAGAAAATAAAGAAAAGTGAGTGATTCACAAACTTCCAACACAAATTGAGACCTAGGATTAATTGTCCCCCTTGCATTTCATAACACCAAAATTACCTCATCTCATAAATGCTTTTAATGAAAATAAGTGCTAACCTAGGTTCTAAAAATACTTGGACAAGCTCTCTCAAGTCATGAACAAGTGTTTAGTTAAATTAATTGCCCAATCTCTTGTTACAATTAATAAAACTCAATTTTAAACACCAACCCTAATGTGGCTATGCAAGGCTAGCAAGTATATCTATATCTTACTAGCAAAACCATCCATTCAACATACAAATATCAAGTTCTTACACAATTTTACCCAAGTTCTACACTCAACCTAGCCCTCTCAAGCATCAATTAAGTGAACCCAACATCTAAATGGTGGCCAATCAAGTAGAAGCATTAAGGAAAGAGTAAAATAAACACATATATATCATTAATCACAAAAAGAGAGGAGAAATATGGTGTTAATCCATACAAGGGTTCCAAATAATCCTAGAACAAAGGGTTTAGCTACTCATAATCATCCACAAGCTACAAATATACAAAATAAGTGGACCCATTTCAGATTACAAGAGAGGAAAGGGAAGAGGAATAGAAAAACCAAAGAAAATGAGCTCCAAATGTCTTCAAAGCTTCAATCTCTTGATCCCAACTCTTTCAATGCCCAAACCCTAGCACAACCAAGCTCCAAAAGTGTCTAAAAGTCTGAAGAATGTGTTCTGGGTCGAGCTCTCAGCTTATATGTGTCCTAGCCAACCAATTTCTGATAAATGAAACGCAGCGTTTTTCTGACAACGGCGAAAGTCGCGAACGAAAGTCACGACTTTGGGACGACTTTGGCAGTTTTACACTGTTTTTACAGCTAACGAAAATTATTCATTTTTTTTCTTGATTTCTTCATCCAAAAGCCTTCCAAAAACATCCACAAAGCTCCAGAAATGCTTCTAATCAAAACTTCAATCAAAATAACATGAAATTAGGCTAAAAATATCAAATTAAAGCCAAGAACACAAGCCGAAAACAAAATGCACATTTTCCTAATTTGAGCAATAAAAACATATACAATTGAACCAAAATGGATTAGAATCTAAGGAAAATGTGATGAAATAACATGAACTTCTAGATGTTAACAATAGTACAAAACAAAGGTATTAACTTTAACATCTATCATACAACCATCCAAACATAGAAAAAGAAAGTTTAAACAATTTAGTTACCTCTAGAGCTGTCAATTATGGCTGGGGCATAAACAGGTTGGCCCTAATAAGCTCGATAATGTTTCAGGGCTTCCTGTTACAAGGCCTGGCCCTAGCCCTCAGGGCCTCGGCCCTTTTTTTTCACTTTTTTTCATTTTAAAATTTTAAAAAATAGATTTATAATCCTAAAAAAAGTTATTATACATAAAATTAAGTTTAAAAAAATAAATTTAAATCAATTTACACCACAACAAATAAAGAAAACTTAAACATTCAAGTCTAATATCAAATAGCAACGTCAAAATTAATACCAATAAAAATTAAACTTGGCTAATATTATCAACTAAATGTTAATGAATGAATAAAAGAGGGATGAATAAGTCTAATATGTTCATTTCTTTTAGTTATATATTTAATCTTCTATTTTTTATATTACAATTTTAAAAAATTAATAAAAGGCCTTAAAAGGTCAGCCTTAGCCCTAAAAGGTCGACCCTTTTATTTTCAGGCTTAAAAGGGCTTCCTTTTTAAACTTGAATTATCATTTTTCCTTTTAAAGTAGCGGCCTGACCCTAGTTATTTTTTAGCTTAAAAGTGCTGGCTCGATGGGCTCGACCATAATTGATAGCTATAATTATCTTAACCATTTTGTCACTAAAAGGGTTATCATGGTCAAGACTTAGCTTCACACGTGTCCATTAACATGAAAACACCTAATTAATATTTAATCTACAAGATTAAACATTTAATCATCAATCTACACACTAATTAACCCTTTTTAAACACAATTTTGGGTACCAATGACACCCAAAACCTTACTTTAACAATACCAACTCTCTCAACATACTCCAATAGTCTCATTTAACATCCAAACACACTAAGAATCCTAAATCTATACCCACATTATTCTTGATCTCCTAAATTTCACTTAGGGTTCATCCAAACCCTAACCAAAAATTTTAAATTATTGCACAATTCATAAACCTAGGTTTAGAGGCTTGATTTAATTCTCCAAAACCTTAACTAAGGCAATGGGTTTGGTCACAACTTAAGAAAAACTAAAATCAAGTCCCATATTACCCTAAACATATTAAAATTCACATAAAGGGAGATGGAGAGATGTAGGAAGTTTACCCAAGAATGAATGTTGCCCAAAATGCTTCTAAATTACTCATAAGGTTAAGCCTTAGCAGCCGTAAGCCCTTCTTCCATCACTTCTCTCATTTCCTCTTTCCCTCTTCTGTTTTTCTGTCTAGTTCACAAATTTGATATGTGCATATTTTTGCAAATCCACCATAGTGCATGGTGAGTCTGCCACGACGAATGGCACAGAGAGGCTCAGACATGTTTTGGGCCTCTCTTCGTGCCATGATCTACTTAAACTCCAACCCAACTCTCTTTTAAGGCTGTTCAATGATCTAATAACTATATTAGTCTTTTAAACACTAGAAACTTTCAAGATTTGAAACTCAAGATATTATAATGGATGACAATGATAAATATTGGAACTATTTCGATTGAAATACTAGCTAGTCTACAGTTGCAATGATCTATCATCTGTGAACATGCTTTCATGTCAAATTATTCAACCTAAAATTTAATTATGGTTATGTTATGTATTAATATCAAGGATGATGAATAATGAATGCCTATTTATTTGCACTAGACTTTATGGCTTATGTAATACTTTCATGTTTATTTTTAGGTTATTGGATAGGAAATTTAATGTTGTCAATTTGTTTTTTAGGTCCTATGTTGCTGTGTGTTATTTTAGATTTATTTTCAAGTTATTGAATCTAAAATTTGCTATTGAAAATGCCATTTTCAGGGGCCTTCTTTAAGCCCAATAGTCAAATGTCTACTCTAAAAGGAAGGGTTGAAGTTTAAGCCTGAGTTGCCTGATCCTGCCCTGGCATGAATGGACATCTTTTGGTTAGAGTTAGGCATTGGGCAGAGTTTTATTGCTCAATGACATTTAAGGCCTAACATTGGGGTTAATTGTCTGCCCCAGGCGACCTTGCCCATACACACCCTTACTCATGACCATCATATTTTACTAGGTTTTGAGAGAAATTGAAGCTCATTAATGGCAGAAATCGAAGCTCAACCACCACGACCTCCCTCTTTCTCTCATAAATCAAAAATGAAAAAATCACAACCCAAACTTTGATTGTTCGTAGGAGATATTGATTTTCCCATCTTTCCACATATATATTTATTTCCCTTAAAGATATTGTTTTCTATCTTTTGATTTGATCTTTTTATGCTTGACTTGGATCTAGTTTTGTTCCTTTTTTTTATGGCTACACCTTGATAGCAGTCAATAATGATGTTATCTGGATTAGGGCATTTTTTAGGATGATGGCATTGTAGTCTTTTCATATGATAAATGTAAATATTAAATAAAAATATTATCTCAATTCTACATGTATGCCAAACATGTTTTTAAAATCCATACCCATCACCATTTCCATTTCTATTTTCATTTCCACTATATCAAAAGGGGAAAAAAAAATTTTCTTTAGCAATACCCCTCTAGAAAATTAGAAGAAAATAAGGGTAGAAAATCTCTTTTTCTTATAATTTTATCTCATAATTTCCCCCTTATTTTATTCTCATTCCAAACAAAACCTTGATGGCACATTAAGAGGGAGTTATAAGTGATAGGTCAAATATCTTTCTACGGTAGAATCCACCGGTAAACTCATACATGCACAGAGAAACCCATTCAAGGATGGAGATCTTTTTTTTTTTTTACACAAACCCTGACTTATATTTTTTTTTTTTGGAGAAATACTTAGGTAGATTGAATGCACCATCTTATTTGTATTTTATTTAATTAAAATATTTTAAGTAATTTGAATAAAATCTTATGTGACCTTTTTTAAATTAATTTTATTTTTATAACAAAATACACATTTGAGTTTTTGCCTTTTTTCTTTCTACTATCATTAATATCAAAATCAATATTTAATTAATGTCATTCAAATATCATGTTTTTATTGAACAGATTATAAATGACATGGCACATCAGTCTACCTAAGTATTTTTCTCTTTTCTCATTCTTGAAATTGTAAATATTACACTGTTATAAATTCTACCTTTTATATTAATATGAAGTAAACATAGGATTCATATATTGAATAAAATATAAAAAATATTATATTTAAATTTGTGCATGACTTAGAAAATGTGTTTTTTTATGTTTTGATTTATTTGGTCAAAAAAATGTTTTGATTTACAACTAGTTTGTTTAAAATTAAAAAAATAAGTGATTTTCACATAGTTCACATATTTTATAAAATATTTATTTTATAGAAATAAAAAATAACATTATTTTATATTTGATTACAATTAAAAATTATTATTATTTATTTACTTTTAATTATTATGATGTCTTCGTGGAATTTATGAAAAAATAATTTATTGCTTAGTTGTTTTAAAATTTTATGATATATTTATATTTTTATAATATTCTCTCTCATTTGTCACAACAGACTATTTTCAAAAGTTATTTAAGATAATTTCTCAAATAATCAGAAAACTATTTTTTTTAGATTATGATTATTTTCAAAATTTTAAATGAGCATTACAAAGTTTGATAAAATATTTTATTAAAAAATAAATAATTTTTTGATGCGAAAAAACTTAAACAAACAGTGCTTATTAATTGAGTTGTTTTAGAAAAAATTTATATTTTTTAACCAATGTTAAATGGAAAAATCATCTAAACACAATTATATCAAGAAAAAATAATAATAAAATCCCTCTAAATTATATAAAAAATAATTTAGTTTTTTAAAATATCATAATTTTAATGAAGTTTTTATAAACCTCTTCATCAATAACTTTTTTTAGTGAAAAGATCATTTTTCCTTACTAATGATAATAAGTCTCAATCACAACTTTTATTTTATAAATTATAAAAGTTGAATAAGCAATCACAACTTATTAAATATAATTTTTATTATTAAAAAATAAGTTACAATTATAACTTTTATTTAAAAAATAATAATTTTTTTTGTAAATCACAAGAGTTGAACAATAAATTATAATTTATCAAGTATAATTTTTATTATTAAAAATAAGTTCTGAAAATGACAAAATTTATTTACAACTTTTATTTAAAGAATCAAAAAAATTAAATGAAAAAATTCTCTTTTCACTAAAAAAATTGTTGACAAAAATATCCTTAAAAACTTTATTGAAATCATGGTATTTTGAAAAATCATATTACATTTATATACTTTGGAGTAATTTTGTTGTCATTTTTCCTTGTATCAAACTATTTTTCTTGACTAACAGTAAATCAAAACAAACACACACACACACACACAAAACGGAGCCCAATATTGGTGAGGGGGATAAATTTTATATCATATCTTAATGTAGCATATGCTGTCGACGCCATAGAGGGACCAGTGACGTTTAATTCTTCTTATCTTGATCCCAACAAAAACTTCAGAAACCAGGGGAGGAAAACAGAAATTATTGTTGAAAGTGTTCGATACGGGTCGGGCACCTAAGACCGTCAGATTATAAATTCCCAGGCCCCTTTCGCGTTTGAGATCCATAGTGTTGCCCATGCTATTGGACCCCCTGCTGTGCTATCGTTGTCCCCAGAACCAAATTCAGTTCCAGTTTCTCAAACGAAGTCTGCATCTGCAGCAACCTCATATCGTAAGACACAGCTTGCCTTTCAATTCACTCCACGATATATTTTCAGAACGGATCTCCTGCACCGTCGGGACTGCTCAGTATCAACAAGAGCGTTTGCATCACTCACGAAATTATCCACCTTTATCACTATTTCACACCATATTCGGTCAAAATTTTCCCTGGGATGCTCTTTCCTCTCTGAGAACGCAGGACCCAAGAAAGGAATCGATGTTCACTTGCAGCAGGCAAAAGCTTTTTCCGGATACCTACATCGTTAGCTGTTAAACCCAAGTTGATTCCGACCCGTTTTCGTACTTGAATGATGGTGGAGACCTTATCACTTGGCCGGTTCCACCACCAGAGGCTCGATTTTAAGCGTTGGATCCCGGCATTCTTGACCTCGCACAAGACCCTTTTCACTTTTCTCTGGATCGTTGCATTTGCGTCTGTTTTTCTGTGGCAGAGGAACATAGTCGATGGCTTCTTTATATTCGGTCGGGTCCCGGTCAGGCCAATGCCGAAACTCCGACCCATAGTCTTCAATTTGACTGATTTTGGAGGGGTGGGTGATGGGGTTACTGTGAACACTGAGGCTTTCGAGAGAGCTGTTTCTGCTATCTCCAAGCTCGGGAGAAGAGGAGGCGGTCAGCTAAATGTGCCACCAGGTCGCTGGCTAACGGCTCCGTTCAATCTTACTAGTCACATGACTCTATTCCTGGCTGAAGATGCTGTCATACTTGGTATTCAGGTGGGTCATTCTGCATTGTTGTTATTTTGACGAGATTCTTCGATTCTAATTAATGTTGTGCATTTCGTTTGAATCGTGAAGTTTAAAGTTTAGTAATCACGCAACTATAACAATTCTTTTCTAGTAAGTTAATGATCAAGGATACATTTATAGCCAAGAAAAAAAGTAAAACACTAAGTCTGTCTTCTTGTTTTCCTTTTTGAACCTCATAAATCAAGAACTAGTAGTTGGAGAAACTATAAATTGTCAGAATTTATAAAATGTTTTTAGTCGTTCTGTTTGCTATGATCTTCTATAATTGCAAACTGGGAGCCTCACATCTCAGATATTCATGTTATGTCTGTGTTTTTATTTTTCAAACTAGGAAATTAGATCAGTTTCTTCTTCAATTACAAGGTCAAATCTCACCTTATATATAAATATCAAACTGTGGTAAAGCTTCATTATGCATAGGAAAGTGGTACAAGATTTACTGCTCATGGTGATTATTGATTAGGTGTGTGATAAGCTTGAAATTGTGTTGATGGCAAAATAGTATAATTCTGAAATAATATGTAGTCCTGTTTTATATATATATACACTGATGTATTCCATTCAAATTTTGTGCATGCCATAATTTTCTTATATTTGCTTGTTTGTGGAGCAAATTCTCACTGCAAAATTTTTGTTGATTGGGCTTTGGGGTTGTTGATTTGATTGCAAATCAAAGCATTGCCATCACCATTCCTGAATGGAGGTAGTTGATGAAAGATTTGTTTAGTTTGTGCTCTAACTTTGTACTCATTTTGAGTTAGTTATATATTATCCCTTTTCATTCAGGAAAAAAAAAAAAAAAAGGCATTGCCATGCTTGACAACTCAGTTTTGGCTAATGTACGAGACTGAGACTGGGCACTCCAACAATAAAAACTAATGAAACGTCTTCAGACATTGCAATTGATTCTGTTAGAATTTGACTAACCATGGTGCAACATAATTGCTTTGGGGTAGATTCAGATGTAAACTGTTTCAGATCCAAAGAACTATATTATTTTCATTAGGAAAGGGAAAAATGAAAAAAAGAGGAAATTATAAATGCAAATATCATTATTAAAGAATTTGACTCCCTTCTAGTTTAGGCTGCTGGAATCAATCTGGTTGTCTTGACGGCAGTTGTTTGGCACAATTTTTTATCATTACCTCGATATTGATGGATTTGGTTCAAAAAAATTTCTGTTAGTAATAAATTTTAACCTAATAACAGAGGGATGATAAATTTTGTGGCATGAACAAAAATTAAAAGTTTGATTTAACTGCAATGCAAATATGCAAGTACCTATATAGAAATCTTTATAGCAATAGCAAATGAAAGTAATATGATTTGCGAGCAATAAAGAGCACCAAGGTCTGTGTTCTATATTATCAATCTTTTGAATGCCTCTAAATTGGCTGAATTGTAGCTGACTGTTCTGACCTTATGCTGTACAAGGCTATAACCTTTTCGATCAAAGCTTTAAGTGGTAGAAATTGGTTTAAACTATCTTTTGCAAGAGTCACAAGTTGAACTTAATTTCTACAGAATTGTACTCAGATCATAGCATAACTGGTATGTTATTAATCAATTGCTGGGTCACTTGATCTCCCTATATTAGCTAAATTGTTGTTGTTTTCATAGTTGGCAACATAAGTGCCACATCAAACAAGACGCTAGATATGAGAAATTGGCTTGAAGTCTTTTCTATGGCTCAATATATCCTATGCCTTGTTAAATTTTGTCGTTTATCTCTTTGATAAGGGCCAATGTTTCTAATCCAGCTTCTCTTAGGTCAAGCTATCTTTTATAATGCTTATCATCAATCTCTCTTCATTCCCTCATAATTGAAGCTATCGCTTAAATTAGATTTATTTTGCTGTGTGATGACTGATAGGGTGAAAAGTACTGGCCGCTGATGCCTCCACTGCCTTCTTATGGGTATGGGAGGGAGCATCCTGGGCCTCGATATGGAAGTTTGATTCATGGCCAAAATCTTAAAGATGTTGTGATAACAGGTGAGGTTATTTTTGTTTCCAGTAACAAAATCATTGTCTTCTCTTCATGACAAAGGTCTTTACTTGGTATCTAATATCACTATATGCAAGTTGAAGTCTGTATCTACTGTTAGGGACAGAATCTTAATGTCATATTCTGAGACATCATTGGTTTGAGTTCTTTAAGATAAAGAAGACCAATTGTATTTAATTTTATGTATCTTGAAAATTTCCCTTCATGTTTGAGATCTGTTGTGTAGGTCATCAATGCAAGCTTGTAGCTTCTGAGGGTGGTCCACCTTCTCTATTAATTCTTTTCATGTTAAATCACTGAGTGAATGTAGTCAGCACTTGCTCGTTTTATGAACCAAGTGTGCTTCAACATTAATTGAGAATTCAGTTGCGCCAATATTTATTTTATTACCACAAAGCTTTATTTTAGTTCAGTCACCTTGTCCCACAAGCCACTCTAGACAATTCAAAAAGTAAGGAGGGCCTATATTTTTTTGGGTAAACTGTTAACTTATTATTCATTATACAACTAGATGAGGTTGTATTGTACAGCGCACTAAGAATAGGTAGGCAAGTCCTGAATGGGAAATTTAACCCCTTTTGTCGTTTCTTTCTGCTAGTGTTTATCTTCTAAGTTTCTCTAATTCTATGCTTCGGCTTATGACTGATGGACAGGGCATAATGGTACAATAAATGGACAGGGCCAAACATGGTGGAAAAAATATCGCCAGAAGCTTCTCAACCACACAAGAGGGCCACTTGTTCAGATCATGTGGTCAAGTGATATAGTGATAACTAACATAACTCTGCGTGACTCTCCTTTTTGGACCCTTCATCCATATGACTGCAAGAATGTAACAATAAAAAATGTTACAATTTTGGCTCCTGTATTTGAAGCTCCAAATACTGATGGCATTGATCCTGGTAAGTATCTTTTGCTGAGCGCCAAAACTTAATTTCTCATATTTTTATACATGATTTTCTGACTAGTGTATCCCTGACTTCAAGTTATAAGTTTAGATGGTAAGGGAGGGTAGTTTCATCTCAATGGTTGCCTACTAAACAAACTTAAACGATGCTTCATAAAAAGTAAGCGAAAAAACTGGGGGATTCATATATAACTTATGGTAGGTTATGTGTTTGTGCTCCATCATATGCACAATCTACTTTTGTTGACCGAGTAGACTAGTTCTCTTGATGAAGTCATTGAATACCAGCTGAATTTTCTATGTAATGGGAGTATGTTTAGTGAGGCAGAATGAGATTAAGTGTTATCTATCTGTAGGCATGTATAAGGAGTTAGGTGTATAGAAATTATGTCTTCTTGTCTGGGATTGGTTAACTTTAGATCCTAGTAATTGATTTTAATTTCAAGTCAGTATTGTTAATCTGTGAACTGTGAAATGTGGTTTTTTGGTTGTGCACTAACAAGATGGACTTAAAATGATGCCTGACATGTGAATTCTGTTCTGCTTAGTTGGCATGGTTGTCAATTATCATTACATGACACAAAAAGGCCATCTGGATACAATCTGAGAAATGGTCTATCAGTTTGCTTTTGACTGAAATGTTCATTGGTGTTAGATTTTCATGTGATGAATTTAACAAGCCCCACTTTCTGTGATAAAAATAGATTCTTGTGAGGATATGCTGATAGAGGACTGTTACATTAGCGTGGGGGATGATGCAATCGCTATAAAAAGTGGCTGGGATCAGTATGGAATTGCCTATGGAAGACCTTCCACCAATGTAATCATCCGGAACCTTGTTGTTCGCTCTATGGTCAGGTAAACCATAACTCAACCCACTTGTAACTTATGCTTGCTTTTTTTATTATCTTATTATATTTTGTCTAGGATCAGACTCTTATACATCTATGAACATTAATCTAAATAAATTAATCTTCCTTTACCCTAAGAGACATTAACTTTCCCAAGTGCGTCTCATCATGCTCACGCCTGCTCCTGCTCCCAGCTGCGTGCGGCAGTTTTTGTCTGAATTATTTACTTGTGGCCTTAATGTAAATACCGTTAGAAATATCAGAAAATTAGGCCCCCCATCCCATCTTGTACATTTTTCAAGAATACACGCACGTAACATGTACCTGTTTGAGATGCGACTATAGGATACTGCAGTAAGGAGGGTTTTCTGCCCGGCTAAACGCATCCACCAGCGTGCAGTGATGCTTTCATATCTTAATTAACCAATACCTTGAATGAATTGTCAAATGATAAATTTATGGATTTGCCTTGAATGAAATGCAACAGTGCTGGAATCTCAATAGGCAGTGAGATGTCTGGGGGTGTGTCCAAGGTGACAGTGGAGAACGTCCTCGTGTGGCAATCCAGACGTGCTGTGAGGATCAAGACAGCCCCAGGAAGAGGTGGTTTTGTTCGCGAAATAACCTATCGGAATCTAACATTTGACAATGTCCGTGTGGGTATTGTTATCAAGACAGACTACAATGAACACCCAGATGCAGGATATGACCCACAGGCACTTCCAGTGCTGAAAGACATAAGCTTCACAACTATCCATGGCCAGGGAGTTCGTGTGCCGGTTCGGATTCATGGTAGTGAAGAAATACCAGTAAGGAATGTAACGTTCCAGGATTTTTCGGTTGGGACAACCTACAAGAAGAAGCGCATCTTCCAGTGTGCTTTTGTCCAAGGTCGTGTAATAGGAGCCATATTTCCTGCTCCCTGTGAGAACCTTGACCGTTACAATGAGCAAGGAGAGTTGGTGAAGCGTTCTGTCTCCCAGAATGTAACAGACATAGACTACGATATATGAAGTAACGTCTGGTTCACAACTTCCCCTATTTTGTTTCCATCAATGGGGCTTCAATGTATGTCATCACTTTTCTGGGAATTGGAGCAGTTTAAGTTCTCTCTCCCCCTCCTTCTGCAATTTCATTTCTTGCTCCATTTAATAGATGCTTTCTAATGTGATGGAGTTGTATATAAGAAAATTTTTCTTCTGCTCATATGATCATTTACGGGATAACATATGCACAGACGTCAAATCCCTGGGAGGGTTTATTACGTTTCTTGATGTTGTTCTTCTTTGATGTCATTTTTTACGCTCGAGAAATAAGTTCACGCCATGAGCTGTTAATTCCTATTGTATTAGTAGGACTGCATCATTCCTTTTTTTTTTTTTGTTTTTTGGCATTCTCATGCTTCTGCACTCGTAAATATATAATATATTGTAACGAGTGCAATTATTAATGCTTCGTTTTCCAAATTCCATATAACGGGAGACTTAGACTAATCATTCTCAAGATCTGAAGGCGTGCTCTGTAAGAAACGACCGGTAGCATTATTCTCAACGGAAAAATTGTACATCAATTTTTAGTCCCGGTAATAAAATAATCAATCAACATTTCACAAATCATAAATTGTACATCCGGAGTATAATAAAATTTACATATATAAAAAATATGTTCCCTCCTCTTCCTGTTAGAAATGTTTATTTTGGTCTTACACGTAGAAACTTAATTTATTTATGTTCTTCATTTAATATTTTTTTCCTTGCAATATCTTCATTAATTTCAGTTTTTCTCACTTTCTCGTTTCTCACATTTAATACTCTCATTAAAATATGAATATTTTAGGATAAATGATGCAAATTTTTTACACAAAATAATGACAAATAATTAAGTTAACCAATTTTTTAAACTTTCATAAATTAATAAACTATAGTATCTTACACTTAAGAGAGGGAAGACAGTAATAGTATGCCCTTGTCATAGTAATTCTGAAAGTAAAGTGTAAAATACGTACTTGTTGGACTGTTTGACATGGTCTCTCATTTCTGCGTGTTAGTGCTTGAATTGTGAAATGTCAGCAGTAGACCAGACCTAACTACAACAATATTTGCACGTGCCTAATTAGCTGTTCGGCATCTCTACACCGTTTAATGATTAAATTATTGACAGGATTTATAATTTGAAGAAAATTAATTTTTTAATCTTTTAATTTTTAAGTCACTTGTAACTCAGTCATTTAATTATGACTCGTTGTGATTAAATCCTTCAACTATGACTCGCCTATAACTCAATCCTTCAACTTTTGAATTACTTATAAATTAGTTCCTTAACTTTTTTTAATTTTTTCCATGTTAGCTTATATCTCATATCAATAAGTAAATGGAGAGTATTTTAAAATAATATATGAGCATTTTTTATCCTTCTTATTTGATAAGATTTTTTTAAAAAAATTAAAAAATAAGGGCTGAGTTATAGATAAATCAAAAGTTGAGAGATTGAGTCGTAATGAATTATAGTTGAGGGACTGAATTACAAGTAAGTTAAAAGTTGAAGAATTAAATGATCAATTTTTCCTATAATTTATATATTAATGTTAATAAATTAATAAATAAAATTAATAATTTAATAATTAATATTATTATTTGCAATTAAATAGTTAATTTCAAGTCTTGTGTGAGTATTAACAAGTCAAATCATATAATTTATAACTCATATTAATAAATTAATAAGTGAAATAAAAAATTAATAACTAATAATTTTGCATCTTAAATAAAATTAATAAGTAAAGTGTTCTTTAATTTTTTTATTATTGGAATTATTTTTACTTTAATTTTTTTAAATTGAATTAAAATTTTAAATTTTATTAAGACTCATTAATAATTAAATTACATTTAAAATGTTTAATTAAAATTCTTTCAAGATTAAAATCTTTGCATCTCCTGCAGATCTCCAAAGAGATGCTTGTGTAGGTCTGCCAGGCAGCCTCAGCAAGTCAGCATCTCTTACAACAACCATTATGTCTGTTACTGTTGATTGAAAACCTGAAAAGATTTCAAAAAGAAAAAAGATGGGACAGGTGAGATTTTTTTTTTGACCTGAAGAACAGACAGGTGAGATTTATGACTTGATAAATTTACCTTGTATTAGTGTTATTTTTCTCATTGGTTCAGAAATGTAAAGAAGGTGAGCTTAAGCTTAGCTCATTTATCTAAAACTCTTAGTCAATCAAATCATAATTAAAGGGTGGAAAGTTTTCAGACGTCCTTCTTCAAGCTAGAGACGTAATTTGTTTTCATGATCCGGGGTCAACAAGAGCGACTTGCACGTTTTTTTATAGGGAAAATCACATCCACGGACCTGAAGAAACCAATTTACAACTGAGGACTAATTAATTTTGAATTTACACAGCAATCTCAAAAGTTTTAACTGTAATTAATTTTGATTAGGAAAATACGAAAATGTCCCTCTAATAGAAAGGAAATGAAGCATGGAACTTTTCATTCTGGAAAAAAAAAAAAACAACAACTCCCAATTTCATTTTAAGTAGAAATAAATCAATGTGCTAGAATTCTTGATTTAAGAAAATGTTTAAGTATTCAAAATTAATGGACAACTCACCATTTCCAAAAAAAAAAAACAATTAACTGTTATGTAAATAACAAGTCTACATTCATTTATACATTGATACAGATATTATTATCACACTTTAAAATGTCATATAATATTCATTCTAGTGGACAAGTTCCATTACATTGAGAACGAGTTAATATTGATATATAAACAACATCAATTCCACCTAATTTTATAATAATACTTGTCATGGTAGAAATAAGTACTCTCATAAAATTTTTCATCCGTTTATATTATATTATATTGCTGCACACACATATACAAGAGGCATATACAAAAGGTGATAACTCATTTCAAAAAAAAAAAATACTATAATGGGTTATTTGTATATAAAAGTTGCACCCTTAGCCACACACTTGGCAATGACTTTGTCCTCATGATTCTTCCAAAATTTGTATGCAAACTTGTTAGCAAAGCTATATTTGTATAATGCTTTTCTGAAAGCCATTGCATAAAGGAATGTCTTTCTTATACCAATAAGCAAATTCTCCATTTTGTTGCATTCACTCTTGGTATTAGAGCTAAAATACTTTTCACAACTAAACTTTACTCAATAAAGGATGTTGCCACGGTTTTAAAATGGAGATGGTAAGTTTAACATATCAAATTCCCATCTAATTTCACTAGTGGAGAGTGCTTCATAAATTCTTTTGGTATTATCTATGTTGCATTCAAATAATTAAGGCTCAATATTAAATGTAAAAGGCTTAGATCAATAAAATTGATTTTTAAAATTAACTCTTATTACTTACTCTTAAGGATAGTCATTTAATGATGACTGTGTAATGTCAATTTCCCTTACACCAACATAAACATGACCACTGTTTCCATTGAACTCAATAAGTTGTACAACTCTTGCATCATCTACAAGATCTATCATTATGGTTGTGGAAGTTTCAATATTATCTATAAACTTTAGGTTCATCTCTTTAATTTCAAGATACACTTCAGCAAACATCAATCTTCTAAATTCATCATATGTCACACCCTCTGTTATTATTTTAGCAATTACATTCCCTCCATCATATTTGACATTGTCTTCACTCGTCTTTTCATGAACTCCCCCATAATAGATAAAATAAAATAATTTCTTTACACTATTACTTGCCATTTATCATGTTACTTTGTAATCATTTCAAACAAATTTTACTCTATTTTTGAGTTTATAATTGCAATTATAATATCAACAATATATTACTATTTTAACAACATAAGGTTCAACAATTCTAGATTTCAACTAAGTTTTACTCTATTTTCTAATACAATTACAATTCTAATATCACCCATATATCATTATTATTTTATAAAAAAATAGTTTGTTACTTCTAGACTTTTCTTCCTAGGCTATCCAACAGATTGAAAAGAAAAATATAATCAAATCAAAAAATAACAACTACACTCTGCATTTTAACAATAATATATTATTGTATTGATCACACAATATTTCACATCAGAACAGAATGTTGTGATTGCCAAGATAAATCCACATTAAATGAGATAGATTAATGCTATCGAATACCATTATTATGCACCTACTATTGCTAACTGTATATGCCAAATCCTTCATTACCTTGTTCTTACATTAAACATGTTTTTTAGTGGCAAAAATAATATACAATGAAATTAAGAATGTCAAAACTAATATCAGTCAGGGCTAAATCATTTACCTTGATGATACTATAAGCTTTAGATTCAATTACTTAGCTATTGAAGTAACTCAATGACAAGCTTATGATATCAAGAAAACAAAACTGAATACAAGTTAGTTAAAAGAAAGAATGCAAAATCAGTTCACTAAGAAAGATGAGGAAGGAGGAAGGAATTTATAATTTTTAACTTACTAGCTCACGCTAGCTGAACCTTTGAATGTTTTCATGTGAATGACAGCTTATCTTGTGAGTTCCATGCTTCGTTTCATTTTTATTAGGGGAGCATTTTCATATTTTCTCGGTCAAAATTAATTACAATTAAGGCCTTTGGATTGCAGCGTAAATTCAGAATTAATTTATCATTAATTGTGAATATGTTTCTCTGGGGGTCATTGATTGTAATTTTTCCTTTTTTATATCCTAGATGATGAATCTCGCATGACTATTTACATCCTACTTGGCCAAGAAATGAATTTTAATTTTAATTTTCTTTTTCTTTAAAAAAAATCGTTATTTCTTTAAATTTTTGATAATAACATTATTTTTTATGTATAAGATTATTTTTTCTTAGTTTTATTACTTTTTAGTGCTTGACTATATATCGAATAAGATTGTTTCTAATTAAAAAAAACCTATGCTCTCTTTATTTAAAAATATAAATTATTTTTAATCAAATCTTACCCCAATAAAATAGTTATTTGTCTTTAAACTAACCATATCTTTTCATATTTACTCCTATTTAATAAGGTATTTCACTCTAGAAAAATATAAAGTAACATATTCAATATGGGATACTTTTGAAAAAAAAAAGGTAATAATGACACCTTAAAAGATTTAAAATGTCTTACATTTTTAACATCAAACTCCTCAAAAAATGTCTTACATTTTTTAACGAAGAGAGTAAGCAATAAAAAAAGGGTTAAGGTGTAATTTTTTCCCAAACCTATTTTCAAATGAGCAATGTTGTCCCTAAACTCCTGACCGCGGTAATGTTATCCCTATCATTTAAACGTTCGTTGATTGTAGTTAGTAGGAACCACTTTTCATTTATTAATGTGCAATTTTACGCCTACACTATTCTCAAATAAGCAATGTCCCCTTAAACTAATTAAATCAGAGCAATATTTTTCCTACCATTTAAAAATTATAAACATCCATTAACTAGAGAGAGATAATGAGAAATACACCTTACAATAGTGTTATTCCATTCATATCCTTTCCAACATTCAATATTTATGTAAAAATATTTATCTATGTCATGATATTTTTCACTAACATTTCAACGAGTTATGAACTATACATTGATAAAAAATTTAATTTTTGTATTATTTTTTTTCCAATGACAAATATAACAATAGTTAATATATAAATTCACATTGACAATACTATAAAAGGAGCTCTTGATCCAATAAAAAACATATAAACAATATTCTAAGGGTAAAAAGTTTGCTTCTTATCGTTTAAGTGGGTTAGCCTACAAAATTATGATAAATAAACATATTATCTTATATGCATTATAAAAAAAAAAAGCCTAATACATAAACTATGTGGTTACCCAAAAATCAATTTAGCAACTGAAATGCCACAATCCAGTTAAAATCATAACTTGATTCAATATTAACAAGAGAGATAATGAAAAGTAGGTTTCACTAATTACAAGTAACAGACGTTTTTTATTTTTAAACTGTAGGGGAAACATTACTCCTCTAAGAATAATTCATGTGCAAAATTACACCATAACCTTAGAAAAAGTAAGTCCTACTAACTACAGTTAATAGACGTTTAAACAGCAAGGACAACATTGCTATAATAAATAATTTAAAAATAATATTACTTTTTCAAAAATAATTTATAAATAAAATTGTATATTAACCCTAAAAAAATCATGTGTAGATGTATACCCACGCAAAGTCAACTATATATAAAAAGAAGTACATGTATAAGAGACTGTGTGGATGAACTTGTCCTGGGTGTCTCATTACTTGTCATTGTTCAAATACCTAATTTTACTATAATACCCTCAAAGCTACCCAGGGTCCATTGTCGATCAAACTCGCTTCCATTTTCGTTAGGATGCACCGTACGATCACTGCTGATAGTACAGGACCACCCAGATAAAATAATTTTTTTCCCATTAATTTAGGTTTTGGAGTGTATTTTAAAAGTAAAATCTTATATAAATCAACTTTATATGAGAAAATGGTACGGTTAATTCAAACCGGAAAAATCCGGTTTAGAAAAAGCACAAAGACACTATTAATTTTAATAAAAATATATATGAATAAGAGATTGCACGAGAGATAAAATATTTTTTAAATATATTCCTTCTGTCTAAAAATGTAAAATATTTTTTAAAAATTGAATGTTAAAAATATAAAATATTTTTAATCTTTTAAGGTATAATCGTTGCTTTTAAAAAAAAGCTCCTATTAATAATAACTTTATATTTATTATAGAATATTTAATAGAGGTAAATATGAAAAGATATGATTAGGTTGAAAATAAGTAACTGCTTTATTAAAATGTAAGATTCGATTAAAAATGCTTTACCTTTTTTAACGAAGGGAGTAACACATTTAATAATGACAAATTAATTTTTTTTTCTTTTTAAAACAACATCAATAATTTAGTTGCATTTCTTTAATCTCGATAAAATAATTAGAAATGACTTGTAATTTGTAAATGAGATTTAGAGGAGTATCTTTCTTCCCCTTACTTCATATTTCATTTTCATATCGTGTTTGGTTTTCATTTTCATTGATCACCTCCTTTCCCTTCTATCATCACTTCCTCCCTCATGACTACGTATAATTAATATATTAGATTTAAATCCTTTGAAGTTAGGTCTAATGAATTTAGGTAGAGTTTTTCTTTTTAGTATTTTCACTCATTTTATAATTTTTTTGTAAAATATAAAATATTCTATCTCTTTTTTGAAAAAGGAAAGTCTGAAAAAATTATCAATCCCAACTTTAAATTATCTAAATCAGATTAATATAAGTTTCTCTTCTCTCCGGACGTGTTTTCTTCTACTCTCTTCCTGCCTTCAAATCTTCATTTTATTATTATGAAACAAAACATTACTATAGTGCTGGAAATTAAGAAAGGAAAAAAAAAAAAAAAAGGAAGCAAGAAAAGCTCAAAGATAGTCGTTGCGTTGTGAATGAAGTTGGGAGGATGATGGAGGGCAGGTTCGCTAGCACTGGCCTAGCCTTCACCTTCTCCTTCACTCGCATTTGTACTTTTATTAGTAATTAAACTCATATCTAAGTTTTGTTCTCTATTGCTGACCAAAAACAAAAAAACAAGTTATGTTCTCCATTTCTATTAATTATTAAATTTTAAATAAAATTATGAAATGTGAGCAAACATAAAGGTTGAAGTCCAAGTCTGTTTTTCTTTTGATAGATCGAAGAAGATCCAAGCCTTTTGAAGATATTAACTAGATTTTATATCCGAGTTGATGAATTCAAGAATGATCATATATCCTAGGTGATTTAATATGAGGCACTTAAAAAAAAAATAATAATTATATTTAAGAGATTCAAAATACTTTACATTTTTAACATCTAACTCTTTAAAAAATATCTTATATTTTTTAATAGAGAAAGTGTGTAATAAAAAAAGAATTAAGGTGTAATTTTGCTTTAAAACTATTTTCAGATGAGCAATATTGCCCCCAAACTTCTTGTCATAGCAATGTTACCCCTATTATTTAAACATTTGGTGATTGTAATTAGTAAGACCCACATTTTATTGATTAAGGTGCAATTTTGCACCTAAACTATTCTTAAATGAGCAATGTTTTATTAAACTAATTAAATCAGAGCAATGTTGCTCTTATCATTTAAAAATTATAAATGTCTATTAACTAGAGAAAGATAATAAAAAGTACTTCTTATACTAGTGTATTCTATTCACATCCTTTCTAACATTTAATATTCATGTAAAAGCATTTATCTATGTCATGATATTTTTCACCAACATTCCAACAAGTTATGAACTATACATTGAGAAAAAGCTTAATTTTTGAACTAATTTTTTTTCAGCAACAAACATGACAATAATTAAAATATAAATTCACGTTGACAATATTATAAGAGCAGCTCTTAGTCCAACTAAAAACATATAAATAACATTTTGAGGGTAAAAAATTTACTTCTTATCGTCTTAAGTAGATTAGCCTACAACATTAACTATCATAAATAAATATATTCTCTCATATGCATTATAAACGAAAAGGCCTAATACATAGACCATCATAAGGCGATTACCCAAAAATCAGTTTAGCAATTAGAATGCCACAATCCAGTGAAAATCTTAACCTGATTCAATGTTAACAAGAGAGATATGAAAAGTAGATTTCGCTAGCTACAACTAACAGACGTTTTTTATTTTTTAAACTATGAGAGAAACATTACTCATTTGAGAATAGTTCACATGCAAAATTGCATCTTAACCCCATGAAAAGTAGGTCTTAATAGGGCTGTGCAAAAGTCCTTTAGTCCAATGCAGTTCGGTCCAACCCAAGACAAATATGATCCTGTTCAGTTCAAATAAAAATTGGTCATTCAAGACCAAAAAGGCTAAACTCTTTCTTCAGATTGAGCTGGACAAGAGACCAAGCATTTAAATTACTTGGCCTGGTCGGTCCTATAAATTTATTCAATATAATTATTATTAATTTATTGATTATTATTACAATAAGTTAATTTATAATAATAATTAGTATTTTTTGTGTTTTACAAATCATGAATATTGAGCAAAATTTTAACATTGACCAATCTCAATTTTTTCTTTTTATTAGTGAAATTTATTATTAACTTAATGTAATAGACTTTAGACATGTTGAAAATTATTTAATATTGTTGAAAATTGTTTAATTTAAATAATTTGTATTTACCTGAAATACTTTTTCTATTGTTGAAAATTATTGTGAATTTATAACTGTTATTGTTGTGATAAATTTTATATAACTATAAGTAATTTTATTATATTAATTAAATTTATTATGTTGAAATAAATTGTCACCTCTCATGAATGAAAGAGGAAAAAAATGAGATGCTGGATAAGACCGAGAATAGTCTCCTAATTCTACTGGACCAGTCCGATCCTATTCATTTTCGGTTTATTCTAGAACTAGACCAAACTACGGTTGCTCAACTTAGTCCTTTTTATGAAAAGGATCAGATTTCAGGTTAGACTGATGTCCTATCGGGTCAGTTTTTTATACAACTTTAAGTCTTATTAATTAGAGTTAACGAACGTTTAAATAATACGAGAATAGTATTATAATAAGTAATTTAAAAATAATATTATTCTTTTAAAAATAGTTCATAGATACAATTATATATTAACCTTAAAAAGATCAGGTGTTGATGTATACCCACACAAAGTCAACTATGTATATAAAAAGTACATGTATAAGAGACTCCGTGGATGAACTTGTACCGGGCGTCTCAATACTTGTCATTGTTCAAACAGCTAATTTTACTATAATACCCTCAAAGCCACCCAGGGTCCATTGTCGATCAAACTCGCTTCGTTTTTAGTTACGATGCACCATACGATCACTGCTGATAGTGCAGGACCACCTAGATAATAAAAAATAGATAATTTTTTTTACATTAATTTAGGTTTTGGAGTGTATTTTAAAAGTAAAATCTTCTATAAATCAACTTTATATGAGAAAATGGTACGGTTAATTCAAACCAGAAAAATCCGGTTTAGAAAAAGCGCAAAGACACTATTAATTTTAAGAAAAATATATATGAATAAAATGTTATATGACTTTGTCAAAATGCTAATTCTGCCACGTGAGTTGTAACAAAATCAAGCCAACCGATGAAAGCAATAAAACACTTCTGACTGGTGTAGAGATACAAAGTCTTCCAGGAAATTATATGGTAACCTGTCTCGTTGAAATTGTAACACCATAAAATATTTAATATTGTACATTTTGAAATTCTGGGTCATAGAAGATCTTGCTTTGAAAAATAAAAAGGCGACAATGGGGCAAATGAAAGAAAAAGTCAATGCAAAATCCTATGAATCATTCGTACGACATGTGAATGTTGTCTCGATTGGATAAATGGGGATAGCCCCGCGACATTGTAATCTTTGTGTTTGAACTATAAAAATTCTTGTTATTCATGTTAACCGGTTAGGCCTAATTTTGACATAAGTCCATTTCTTAATATTGAAATTTTTTATGCATAATCAAGTTTAATTTATGCAAACCAAATTATACGAGCCAACAATGTTGGCTATTAATTAAACGCAATGTGTTTATATATCTCTCTGTCCATTTTCTTCAAGAAAGGAAGGAAGAAAGAGATTCATAGTTGTCAATTAGAAAGGGCCAAGCTGGCCAAGCCATTCAATAATGACGTCCCTTTACAAAACAAAAAAACGAAAGAAAGATCATGAAACACGTTCATTGAAAAAATTACAAATGAAGAATTTCAAAGAACAAGATTGACCATTAAATGTTTTATTAAGTTATTTATTTTTATCATTTTTAATAAATGGATCAAAGTCCTGTGAGAAGTTATTGCATGTTTATCAACTCTGGTATTTCTGGAGATATATATATGTCCACACACAGACGCACGCAGATTTTAGTTTGAATATTTGGTCATTTGAACAGAGAGCGAGCATTGATACTTCTAGAATGACAATACACACGATGAAAATTTGAAAATAGATCTAGTAATTTAATTTTTCTTGCCAAGAAAAAAAAACCTAGTAAATTAATTTGAAGGGCGATTTGATTGAAAAGGGACTAAAATTTGTGAGGGGGTTTTTATTTCATTTGAATTGGAAACATTGGTTTATCATGTTACAAAAAGACCAGTCACTTCTGATATATATACCTAATCTTGTTGGTTAAAAAGAGTCTTTCAATCCTATTGTTAAAAATGACATTGGGAAACCTATCTTAACTCTGTTGAACCTCTGGAGGACCAGCCCGACTGCTCTGTATTTTTGTAATAAAATAACTCCTTATAAACGGAATTTGATTTGGGTAAGCTTGATAAATGATTTATGAAAAATAAAGGCTTGGAATTTTAAAATATATAGAAAATGGATCTTCTTTGAATCGATAATTGTATAATGATGGCAGATATTGTCATCAAAAATTAAAAAGCACTAATTTTTATAGCAAATTATGATGGCTTTCTTCAAAGATACAAACCATACATGTCCCGAAAGCCGAAAGAAAGCAAAAAAAGGGATTATCTTTTTTTATTTTTGTTGTTGGGAACATAAATGAAAGGATTCCTAACCCATTAAAGACAACCACGTTCTGTTTGACGCATCAGCACAACATAAACGAGGCCAATATATATTGTTTCTTTATTCTTTCTCTTTCATTTAGCGAATCGCCCATGGCCAAGTGGACCAACAGTTTGTTTTTAAACTCATCCAAATGGTAAGTATTAACAGGACCATGTATCCTCTCAGGTCCCACCCACCTAAATACTTTTTTATTGTGAGCAAAAAAGATCATATGAATAAATTATACGTATTGCCACTCTGATGTTCGTGACAATATTTTGGGATCTGTTGTTTAATTTCAAAGCCATGTCGGTAAATTTAATAACACTTTATATCCGGCGCAACTAGTCTTGTCGTCCAAATAACACGCCCGCCGGGATATATTGAAAATCGTTAGAAATGATGAGAAATCTAAAAGCAGTAATGGTTAGGTGAAAGAGAGTCGAGGAATTTATTTAAAAAAAAATTTAAAAAAAATAGTGAAAGGGTTTAATACTACTAAAATTTATTATAAAAGATTATAAAAATTAAAATTAAGTTAAAGGATAAAGGTAAGTATAATTGACTATTATAGTTTTGCTATAAAATTTACCAGTCGTAAGATTAACATGGGATATTGCCTAAATTAAAAAAGTACTCTTTCAAAACTAAAGTTGTCAACAGAAAATAAAAAATAGTAGTATTAAATTTATTTACTTTTAAATAATTGAATCAATATAATTTTAAAAAATTTTACTTAATAATTACTCTATTTTTTAAGAATGCGTTGCCATGATATGCGGACTCATGAGTTTTTAAGAGAGATGATACTTGTCAACGTTGGGTGGCTCCTGGACATCAATTTAGTTTTGGCGTAGTTTGTTATTTTCTATCTTCTTGTTATATAAAAAAACTTTTAAATCTCTCTCAAATAAGAATATGTTTTTATTGCTAATTATTAAATATAACGTGTGAGACATGGCTAGAAAAAAATATAGGAGATATAATTATGAATAATATAATATTTTTAAAATTATATTTTGATATTTGACCCATTTAGATAATAATTATTTTAAAATTCTCTCCAAAAAATATTATTTCTTTTCAAGTCTTTTATTATAATTTCCCTTGGAAAAAACTTACAGCGAGGAAGAAGTTGAGAGTCACAACAATGCAGCTGCCCTTGCCATTGTGGCCATTACGTAAAACATTCCTCGCTCATATATCAGGTTTATTTTATTTTAAACAATAATATTATTGAAAAAGCTCAAAAATATTTTTAAAAAAATGGCTTTGTCATGATGGAAAGTTGTCACTATAATATTAGAGAGTATAAGATATTTTTCTAAATATTATCATAATAATAAAAAAGTTTAACGTGCCATAAATTTTAAAAACTTTATCATAATAGAAAAAAATCTGTCTGGTAATTAAGAGATAAATAATCATTTAAAAAATATATTATGATAGAAAAGAGCTTTTTTATAATTAAAATATTTCATGAATATCAACTCTCATGGTAGAAAATAATCTATCATATAAATAAAATATTTTATAAATAGCCTACCATACTAGAAAGAATTGAACATAATGAATAAGCTTTACCATGATAGTTGAAAATAAAATTTTACCTAATGGAAAACAATGTAGAACAATTCATATAAAAGAAAATAATATTTTTTTAAATCAACATTTGGTGTAAAATCCTATCTTAAAGTGGCAGAATCCCAAGCAATTCCTAAATATAATTTTTTTTATATTGTTATGTGAACCAAAAAGCAATTAGAACTATGAGGGACAGATAAGCTTCTCGTGATATGATATTCAAATCATTTCAAGAATTAAGAGGGACAAACATGATCCTCTTGGCTATATAAATGCAGTTAATAAAAAGGATTAGAGTCTATATATTCCACAAAATAAGATATATTTTAAGTTGGCACTAGATACATTACATAATCTAAAATAGGAGGCAACATAAAAAAAATGATGTCTCATACACCAAAATCACGCCTCTGGTACTTTTTCTGCTGAACTCGCTTCTGTAAAAATATTAACCACGGAAAATGAGACTTAAAAATCTTAGTAACTAAAAATTAATTTGTAATGATACATATAAATGTAACTAATTATGTGATGCTAAGTGGGCACACAAAAATATTTAACTGAACAATATTTTCAAACAAACTAAATAAGTATTTAGTTGCATAACTACACCTTATATTCTCCTTTTGCCATGTCTAGACGCCAAAATACCTGATCAAAAGTGAGTTGGACCAAACTACACACCACTCATTGGGTCCAATGAGAGCTTACCATGTGGTAATAATTAACTAGACAAAAATTCTCAATAATATCATATATTAAAATACCCTGACAAGTTATACATCATTTAAATATTCAAACAAGAATATAACCGAATAATAATATCTCATCATAATAAATAAAAATAAATTTTTAACTCACTTGGCAATAATTTCAAACAAGTATGTAACGGTATTTATTTTCAATAATTCATAATTTTTTTCAAACAACAAAACAACAAATAACCAATCACATACACACCTATCACAACACATTAATAATTGTTACTTTGTATCTTGAACAACAAATTTTCCTTCATAACTCCTATTTCACCACTCTCTTTATCAATACAATTTATATAATTATTTCATAATACTATATATTAATTTTACATTAAGATTAACAAATAACTCTAATTTAAAGAGTTAGAAAGTCTTAGGCCTAAGATCTATATTAACACTTATATAAGGGTTATGCCTTATTTAACTTTTAAATTCTTTTTCTAAAATTATCATACCTTAATAAACTATATTTAAGGCTCAAATCACTTGTAGCATCATAATTTCATTCTTCTATATTCTAAAAAATTCATTTAAAAATAAATTAAAAATTTTAGAATTACCCTGAAACCTTAAATCACCATTCTATAGCTTTAAAAATACATATTTATATTTAAATAAATATTTAATAATCAGAAGTTCAGCCCTACATCTCAAATTCAACATAAAATTCAACAGTATAGATATAGAGTCTAACTCAAAAATTCTTAAATATGAGTTTTAACCTCAAAAAAATATTCTATAATATTTATTATATTCCTAAAACTTCAACATGTATTTTTAATCTATCATATTATCAGATTAACTATCCTATAGAAAAGTTCTAATCAAAATATTTGCTTTACTCTACAAAATAATCATATCATTAGAAAGCTAATATTATTTAAAAATAACTATGAAATTAATTTTGTAACTAAATAATTTTTTAGATGCTAATCTAAATAGAAAAGTTGGAGCATGCCTGAAGAAAAAGAAAATAAACCCCCTTGCAGAAGGTAGAGCAATGTGAGAGGGAGAGAGAGAAATGAAAAAAAATAATATAAAAATAGAATTGTAGGTCTCACAATTATATTATTAAAAAAATTATATATTTAAATTTAATTATTTAAATCTTTAGGTCATTAATTATAATTTTCACAAATTATTTAATATCCCTTTTTGCCTCAAGTGACGCGTGTGTTTTTCTTTTACATATGACGGGGTACTTTTTTTCCCTACATTTAATCGATGTGGGACCTAAAAACAAGCTTTCTCTCTCTTTGTTTTTTTTATTATTTCTTCTATCTATTTTTTTTGGTTATTCACACACACAAAAATTATTTATATATTCTAAATTTTATAATTATATTTTAACTAAATATTTTTTTGTAATTTTAAATCTAAATTTTTAATTCATTATTAAACGTCTAACCGTATTATTATTTTTGATTAACCTTAAATAATATAAATTTTTATTATTATCATTTTTTTATCTTCAATAAAACTTAAATTTCATAATTTTTTATTATCTAAAAATCAAGATGTTACAATATGATCCTTCTTCACTTTACTTAATGAAACTTATAATAGGTCTTAATATGTAGCTTTTCTTCACATAAAAAGGGAGCCCAAACTCAGTAACTTTAATTATTCTCCAAATATAATTTAACTATCACTTAAAACTCATAATTTTTCTAATTAAAATTCTAAACAAAACTAGGATGTTACATTATGCAGAATAATGTAAGAGGAAAATCAATAAAGTCAATAATTTAGGTGGGTTGATCTTGTTTGGTTTGGATTTAATTTGGGCTAATTTTTTGACCTAGTCTGAACAAGACCAAGCTTATAAAAGAAATTTGATTAGTCAAGCTTGGCCTAATCTTTTCTAGCTTTGAGTTTATTTATGTAGCCTAAATACTCAAATTTATTTTAAATTTTTTAAATTAAATTCCATTTTTAACTTTAAAATTAACTGATATATAAAAAACATAAAATATATTTTTTATACTAAAAAAGGTAGGAGACTCAAAATTTTTTTAAAAAAATTATGGGTCTTAAAACTTAAACATCAAGATTAAAAAATATTTTAAATATTATTTTAAAATATTTTATAAATTAAAAATAATAAAAATATAATAATATGAATATTTTTATTTTTTAAAAATATATATATAATATACTTAAATATATAGTGTGTTAGTATAAAATGAACTAAATTATAAAAAATTAATTAATATTTAATATATTTTGTAAAAAGAAAATATTTATTTAAGTATTTGAACAAGTCTAATTGAGTTTGTGGTGGGCATAGATTTTTTGGATTAATTTTTTTTTTTTTTTCACTTTTATGGGTTGGCTCGTGAAGATTCCGCATGACCGATGGCAATGTCGAGAGTCGAGAGGAGGAAAATACGTTGGGGTTGGTTGTAATTGTGAGGAAAGACGAGGGTGATTGGGGATGCGACGAAGATCACGTGGAAGAGTGGCACGAAATAAAAGAAGCAAAAGTTGGCAAGGGATCAAATCAAGTCAGCGTCTCTGACTGGGTCGCATCCCGTGAATTCCATTAATAAACTCTGCATTCAACCTACCTACTTCCCTTCTCTTTCATCGTTTTAAATTTGTCTCCCACGTTTCTCACCACTCCTTTTCCAACCCAGTTTTTTTTTTTTAATTATTATTATTATTATCATTAAAAAAAAAAACAAACAAACTACGTGTTCGTAGCCGTGCTTCTATCTCCGTCTCTTCCGCGCAATCAACCCACCACCTGCCCCGGTAGCTCCCTGCGTTTTCCACACGCCTCTCATCACAACCCTACTCGCCGCCTTCCTATAGGCTATGTACTTCCCGCCTTTTATATATAATTCATTTTCTATCAAAAAATTTCAAGTCCTCCTTATAAATTATTTTATATAATAAATATATATCTTTAATTACTTTCTACAAATGCCTCCGCAGTTTGCATCGAACGAATGTCTCTTCTGGCCAAAAACAAAATTACTCTGTGCCTGCTTTGCCTTCTCACAATTTTTCATAAATATATAATAAGAGATTACACGAGAGATAAAGTGTTTTTTAAATATACTCCCTTATTTTAAAAATATAAAATATTTTTTGAGAAATTAGATGTTAAAAAATATAAGATATTTTTAATCTTTTAAGGTATAATCATTATTTTTTTAAAAAATACTATTATAAATAGTGACTTTATATTTATTATAGGGTATTCAACAGGAATAAATATGAAAAGATATAGTTAATTTGAAAGTATGTAACTATTTTATTAAAATGTAAGATTCGATTAAAAATACCTTACATTTTTGAATGAAATGAGTAACACATTTAATGACGATAAATTATATTTTTTTCTTTTTAAAACAACATCTATAATTTAGCTGCATTTCTTTAATCTCGATAAAATAACCATGAATGACTTGTAATTTGTAAATGAGATTTAGAGGAGTATCTTTCTTCCCCTTACTTCATATTTCCTTTCCATATCATGTTTGGTTTTCATTTTTATTGATCACCTCCTTTCCCTTCTATCATCACTTCCTCCCTCATCACTATGTATATTAATATACTAGATTTAAATCCTTTGAAGTTAGGTCTAATGAATTTAGGTAGAGTTTTTCTTTTTAGTATTTTCACTCATTTTATTATTTTTTCGTATAATATAAAATATTCTTTCTCCTTTTTGAAAAAGAAAACTTTAAAAAAATTATCAATCCAAACTTTAAATTATCTAAATCAGATTAATATAAGTTTCTCTTCTCTCAGGACGTGTTTTCTTCTACTCTCTTCCTGCCTTCAAATCTCCATTCTATTATTATGAAACAACACATTACTATAGTGCTGGAAATTAAGAAAAACAAAAAAAAAAAAGAAAGGAAGGAAGCAAGAAGAGCACAAAGATAGTCGTTGCATTGTGAATGAAGTTGGGAGGATGATGGAGGGCAGGTTCGCTAGCACTGGCCTAGCCTTCACCTTCTCCTTCACTCGCATTTGTACTTTTATTAGTAATTAAACTCATATCTAAGTTATGTTCTCTATTGCTGACCAAAAACAAAAAAACAAGTTATGTTCTCCATTTCTATTAATTATTAAATTTTAAATAAAATTATGAAATGTGAGCAAACATAAAGGTTGAAGTCCAAGTCTGTTTTTCTTTTGATAGATCGAAGAAGATCCAAGCCTTTTGAAGATATTAACTAGATTTTATATCCGAGTTGATGAATTCAAGAATGATCATATATCCTAGGTGATTCAACCTAAAAACTAGTTTACTACAAGTAAATATGTTAGGTTAAGCTGAAATATGAGAAGACATGAATGTAAGTTCCAATTGATTTCAACGCGAAATTACAAGATGATAGAGGTACAGTCATAAAGGGGTGAGACTGGGAACGGCGATGAGAATTTTTGATGCTGTCTGAACTCCGAAGCAATTTTTATGCGTGTGGTCTGTGGTGCGTGGTGAGTGAGTTGAATGTCAACCCATTTAAATAGAATGGCTGCTTTTTGTTTTTGCTTTTGCTTTTGTTTTTTGTTATCTTAAACCTGTTCCTTTCTCATAAAAAAGAAAAACATATATATCCACACATGTCTACACTTACGTTAACGTTGGCTTTGAGCTAAGGCCCTCCTCCAAGAGAGGAGGTGGCAGCTTTTCCTTTAGATCCAAGCGGAAACTTCAAAACATCTCATGACTTTACCGTGCCCGGTCACGCGGATACGCCATCCACTTGCTTCTGCCATGTGTTGCATTTTCACTGGTCCGACGAACGCGCAATTGTTTCCTACTTCTTCCCTTCCTCCCTTGTTTATTTTTCAAAACTTTTCCTTTCGTTCCACGAATAAAAAAACATTGACAACAATCACGTTTAAATGCTTCGAAGATAAATCATGATAAAAAAAATTTCTCTCACCTAAACAAATTATTTTTAATGCCTAATTTAACTTTTTTTTTCCTTTTTGAAACTATAACTTAATATTTTTACTGCCGTGAAATTTATTACGTTATTATTTTTATACAAAGCACCGTTTTGATATTAACAATACCTTAAAAATTCAAATACTGATTTATAAATTTTAAAATACAAATGATTAAAAACATTTTTTGGTGGGAGGTCCTTTCATAGAAGGGTATCAAATTATTAACTATATTAGCCAGCTGTTGGGCCAAACCAAAAAAGAAAAAAATAATAAAAAACGCGGTTACTTGAAGCCGCGTGAAACAGTAAACGAGTTTCATGGGGACAAAACTCCAAAAGTCCAGCTAAATCCTACTCAGGAGTCACCATGAAAGATTAGGTCCCACCGTCCCACTCCCACCTCGAGCACACAATTCTCGTCCACCCGACCCAGTTTTGTTTTATAATATTGGATCCATTCGCTCACTAATGACCCTTCATCCCAGCTTCTCTCCATCGCAGTTAAACACTCTTTCTCTTTGCATTCTTGATTTATAAAAGATAACAAGACATTTTCTGTTGATAAATGATATTCCTGTAAGTGTAACCTTGAGATTTAAATCCTATCACATGTCATGAAAAAAAATAATAGGAGCGGGAGATTAATTACCCAAGTGTATCGGTGTGTCAGTGTTCACGATGCTTTATCTTAATTAATTCTTTTTATATATATTTGGTGATGCAAATATAATGACAAAGATAAACTAATAATGCTATAAACATTGAAGAGATGATTTTGCGGACGTGAACTCAATAAATTAAACTTTGATCGTATAATAGTACATAATTGTTCTTATCTATTTAACTACGACGAGTGAAGTAAGACCTGTGAGAAGATATTATATTATATTTTTAATACACAGCTTGTTGGACTCTTTTTTTTTTTTTCCCTTCATCCATCATTCAAAATTCGATTTCAATTAAGTCAAATAATTTTTTTTTTCGTTAAAGCATTCAATATATTCAATATCTTAGACAAACCATCTTTCAAACATATCAATGGTTTTAGACTTATTCAGACGCCATCAGGTCTTCTAATTAAGGGTAAAGTGATTGGCCATGAATGTTTTTTCTTGCCTACGGAAGAAATCAAATCCCTCCAATTTGATTATGGGATCAAGCGAGGAACACTAGGTCACATCATCGTGATTTAAGTCAAATATTTTGCTTTTATATACGTTCATCTACGGCTTTTATAATTCATTTCGAAGGGTGCTGCTCTCTCCCTCCATGCAGCAATTTCCGTACTTGTACTATTTGTATTTGTAGACCTTTAAAATGCCTGCAAGGAGTAAAATAGTCAAAGCGATGTGATGAAGGTGGATCGAGGTGGTATCTTATCCGATAATTTAGCTTATAGGCGTTGTTATCATGTTTTGTTCGTTTGCCCTTGACTTGCAGGCATTGTCATAATTAATCAGAAGTGCGAGTGGCAATATTACAACAGTTTTTGGACAACAAAATCAATGCGGTGATCAAATTGTCGTGACAAAATTTACCTGTTTGCCGAAACTAGGGTTTAGCCGTGGAATTCGTGGAAACGCGTGTGGGGTGAAGAGACACAGTATTCAGAGTATATATCTCTAATAAAAAATGTATGAAATTATCCTAACAACCTCCACCCAAATAATTTTTTTGACCCAAGTGATGCTTACAATTGAATTACTATACACTTAACGTCACTTTCATTGTTTTTTTTTTTGGCCTTTTAAGCATGAACCCAGACACAATCCCAACTTACATGCCTCCGGGCTCCGGCGAGCAAACAGACTGTAGAATGAATACACTCTTTTTGTATTGAATTATAAGATATTTAAAAAAAATCTTACATACCAATAAATTTCATTAAATATATTTAATAATCTTATATTTTTAAAATATAAATATAAATTTTTAAAAATATCTTTCATTTAATAATTTTAAATTTATACTTAATTAGTATTAAATAGATAGGGATAAAGGGTAAAGGGCAATATTGAAATAATATTATTTAATAAAATTTTAATTTTTTTAAAATGTTTTATATTTTGAGAATGTAAATCGTTTCCAAAAGTATTTTATAATTTGAGATGGAGGGAGTATATATATTTTAAATTTCAATTTCATATCATACGCCAAATTAATAAGGCTAAATATATTAAACTCTCATAAACTATGAAACAGTTGCATATGACTCCTTTATGTTTAAAAGTTTAAAATTATCTCCTTTAATATTTAGTTTTGTTTTCAAAGCCTCCTACGGTTAATTATATTATTTTTCATAGGGGTTAAAATGTTATTTAACTAATCAAACAAAATTTTACTCCCTCCGTCCAAATATATAAGGCATGTTATAAGGGATTGGATATTTAAAAATATAAGATATTTTTAGTTTTTCAAGATGTAATCATTGCCTATTGTTCAAAAGTATCTTATTGAATAAATCACTTTATATTTATTTTAAAGTGAAACACTTAATTCAATAAGGATAAATATAAAAAGATAGAGTTAATTTAAAGATAAGTAACTATTTTGTTGAAGGGTAAAATTTGATTAAAAATATTTTATTTTTTTAACAGATGGAGTATATTGTAGAACTATGGCTAATAAATTTTTTTATATTTTTTGAATAGTTAAGGCATTCATTGTAAAAAAATAATAATGTTATCACTGTATAAAATTTTAAATATTTACTTTTGTATTATTTTAATCTATTTTTTGTTATCAATGATACATAATTTTTTTGCATTAAGGTATAAGTTAATATAAACTGGTGATAGTTAAAATTTTAATTATTTTAATCATATGCATTACATTAATCTAACTTAAAAATATAAATAAAAATTTATCCTTTGAAACAATAAAACTATGCACAAAAAAAATTGATAAAGCTAAAACAAATGTAAATATTTAAAATTTTATGCAGTGATAATAATATTTTTTTAGCTATCAATGCCTAACTATCCAAAAAATATAAAAAATTAATTATAAATAATTCTATAATATAATTTTTTTAATAAAATTTTTATAGTTAAATAACATTTTAACCCTCATAAGAAATTAATATAATAAAAAGTAGGGTTTTGAAAAATAAAATTTAAGGTTAATGGGGTTAATTTTAAATTTTTAGAAGTAAGAGGTTTATATAAAGCTATATCAAAGTTTAAAATTTTTTTATGTATTTTAGCCACTTAATAATAACTGTGATTATGCATGGAAAACATAGAGTTTATGTAGTGACAGATTTATAAAAATTAGTCAATGGGGGCATAATTTATACTTAAAATAAATATTAATATTTTTAAATATCTATTAAATTTTATTAATGGTATAATTTAATAAAAGTAAATATTAAAAAAGTGTATAAAACATGATAATAACATAAAATACTCTCTTTATATAAATATTTTTTTATATCTATTAGAACCATAATTTTAGTTTTCATTAAATAACACTGATATATCTCTTTTATGTGGACGAATTTTTTTATATACAATTTTTCATGAGCAATTTTTTTTTCTAAATTTTTACTTTTCCATTTTAAAACTATTGCCATTTAAGTTTATAAAATACACACATATATAATTTTAGATGATGGGATAAGTAAACTGTTATAAGGCATGAGTTAATTTTTTTGAAGTAAGGGGGGTAATTAAAGTTTTTTAAGGGAAGGGGGACTAAAATTATTTAGGATTATCTTAAGTAATATTTTTTAGATTAGTGGAGGCAATTGCCCCCTCTACGATGAAAGTAGATTCGTCCGTGAGTATATGTGAACATTACCATCGTCGACAAAATGGAAAACACACTTGATATGTACTTAGGTTAAAAGATGCCATCCTTCTCTATTATAGATTTATAGTTCACATTTAATTTTTTTTAACTAGAATAGTCTTCAACTTATTAATCTCCCCTGCTGGTGAATTTTTTAAATTGTTAGTTTTAATAATGATCACATTTCCTGACCGATGACTGAAGTCAAATAAGGTTGGATGCAATGAGAATATAATACAATTTTTTTTAAGAAACATGTTTTTGTCTTGTAGCTTTTCCGGCTTCCAATGCGATGTATATATAACCTTCACTAGACTGCTTGTTTTAAACATGATATTCTAATAATTGAATTGAACGAGTGAAACGCGTCGATGTTTTTTTTTTTCCCTTCCAAATTTTGAAGTTAAAAAAAATGCAGATAAGAACAAATAAATAGAGACTGAGGAAATATTTGTACTTTACTTAATTTAAACCCAATTATAAATCACAGTCTAGAAATATTATTTGCTTCTTAACATGAGATATTTAGAAAGTTATTTATTATCATTATTTTTAATTTTATTCCTATTATAAAATTAATTTTAATTGTATATTGTGTATCATTCTCTTCTTATTTTTAATAGGGATAAAATTAAAATTCCTTTATTTATTCAATGACTAATTTTTGTTTTTTAATTGCTGTGAAATAGTTGAAAGTGGATGGGATAATATAAGTTATTTGTGTAACCAAGCTTTCAAGTCATAACTCATACCAGACACTTAATTAAAGCAAGTTGAATTTTCGTGTTTGTTTATTGAAGCGCGAAGTTTCCTCGCGTCTTCCTTAAACACCGACACCGTTTTATTTCCTGTTTTTCTTCTTCCCTACACTCCACGTTTTACTCATTCAACGCCAATTAATAATCCTCTCTCAAGCATGCAAACATTCTGGAGGATTATAATCCAGAGAATCGATGGACCAATATTTAATTTCACTTAAAATAAAGGACTGTTTTAAAAAAACTGTTTTTGAATAAGATCAATCTCAGGAGTCAGGACTGTATTATACTCCATCCATTTTTATTATAGATCCAATTTTTGAGAATGCACATACCCAATAAATATTAAAATATTTACTTTCATTCAAATAAAGATCTGTTTAAAATATTCATTTAAAAATATAAAATATTTTTATTTTACTTATAATAAAGGTATTTTACTCTAAAATAAATATAAAATGATTTATTCATGGGGAAGCTTTTGAAAAAGGATAATAATTATACCTTAAAATATTAAAAATACCTTACATTTTTAAATAATATATATATATATATTGAATAATATTAATATCAGGACAGTAATATATTCCCTCCATTTTTTTAATTAAAGGTCGTCCAATTTTTGAGAATACAAATACCAAATAAATATTGAAATAAATGTGATGTAAATTTGTTTTTTCTGTTCATTACTACCCTCAATTAAATGCCACAATGTTTTAGAAGTCTTAGAAGTAGATGACCAAAAAATAAAAAAAAATAAAGTTCTAAAAAGTAAGAGATTTTCTATAAAAAAAATATTTCACGGTAATTGAGTGTTTTGTCACAGCTTTTATGCAGTGTTATCATTTACTTTTTTATAAAATTGACTGTTTATAAAAAAATTAATACAAATATGATAAATACTAATAAAGAGGGTCTTAAAAGACACGCAATGCAGAGAGGAGAGGAGAGAGAAAGAGAGAACATCAGTTCAGCGGTTTTCCGTTTGAAGGAAGCAAAGAACACGTGGTGGAATAAGTGAAAACAAAACGAGAGAGGCATGAATGAATTAAGTAGCGAAGTAAACCGTCGACGGGGCACAGTGGACTCGTCGGCCAAACCAACCAATCAATATTAAAATTAAAAAAAGAAAAAGAAAAGAAATAAAGAAAGGTTACGGAGGGCCTTGGACAACTGCAGTTTAGGAGGCAAGAAAAGGAAACCCCAAACACACCCCCCCCCCACGTATTCCTCGTGCTTTAATTCCCCCGCCAAAATATTAAAATTAATTAAATAAACAAATAAATAAAACCCCCAACGCTGGCCTATTGTATTGCCAGATTCCTTCGTTGGAAACACAAACACTTCAACCTCATCCTCTCTCTCTCTCTCTCTCTCTCTCTGGTCCCTCTTCGTTGCCTCTGTTTGATAACTTCAAATTCAAACGCTCTTGTACGACATCGACCTCTGATTTCTTCAATTCTCTGAGCTACGACCCTCCTGTGGTCTCTCTCTTAGTACAAATCCCCTGTTTTCTCGGTGAATTTGGGGCGAAATGTCGAGCTCCTCGGCTTTTTCCGGCCAGAAGCCGACCAAGTTGCCGGAGAAGCCTTCTTTCTCCCAGACCTGTAGTCTGCTGAGTCACTACCTGAAGGAGAAAGGCAGCTTTGGAGATCTTACCCTCGGGATGACGCGCAGCACCGAAGCAATTGGTGGTATGATTCCGTTCCCTCTTATTTTATTTCCCCATTTTCCGTCCCTAGCAATTCTCTTTCTCACTCTCTCTGTTTGGTTCCTCGGAACAGAAAGTTTTAGGAAAAAAGTTGGGTTTTTAATCTTCATGTTTACTTATTCCTTGCCCCTTGGTTCGTCGACAACGATGGGTAAAATTTTTAGTGAAAGTAACCAGTTTGTGTCTCTTGCTTCTTTCTGCATGCTTCCATTTTCCCGGTTTTATTGCTCCCTTGTCCCTAGACACGAATCTCTATTTCAAGTTTCCCTCTTCAATCTTGGTATTTTATCTTGGCCCAAAAAAAAAAAAAATCTTGTTATTTTATCAAATAAGCGGGAGATCTAGTTTTTCGCTAATCAAGGCACAAACCGACTTCATCGGGCGCAAACATGCTGATTATGGTGTTTCGCGTAATTATGAATATAAAATCACATGTCGAAATTATGCACGAATTGCCCTTCAATTTTTGGCCATATTTTTTCGCCCAAGTGTTTAGGATTTTTATTCTATGGTTTAAGAAGCTTGCTGCATGTTGGTCAAAGAATATGCTGGATACATCATTAATGGTCGGGTTTTCATAAATTTTCTCGTCTAAAAATTTTACAGGGTCAACTGAAGCATCTTGTCAGACTGCGACGACCATGGACTTATTTCCAGCCAAGGAAAGCTCTGTAACAACACAGGATTTACTCTCAAATTCCAGGTATCTGAGGTTTTCCTTGCCTCTTTTTCTTATGAATTTTCTTTGGAAAATTGCCAATTTCCCAGTACCTTAATCTACGATCTCTTGTGAATTTCATGATCTACAGTGTGCCTAAGCTTCTGACTAAGGAGCCCAAAGCTGCACAGTTGACAATCTTCTACGCCGGACAAGTCATTGTTTTCGATGATTTTCCGGCCGAGAAAGCCAAAGAGATCATGTCTTTCGCCAGCAAAGGAGAGGCTCAAAGCCAGAACCCCCCTGCTTATACTTTTGCTCGGAGCGCACCTTCTTTCCCTGCTAATTTGGTCAGAGCCTCTGCTGATCCCAGTGCCTCCATTTCTCCTCATCCTCAAGCTCCATCCAGACCTGTCACTTGTGGTATAATCTTTTGATCAGTATTTTGTTCACACCTTGAAAATATTCATGTTTCATGGATGACGCGTTTCTGACCATCACTTTCCTCTCTTGGTAGATCTACCTATTATGCGTAACGCATCGCTTCACCGGTTCTTGGAGAAGAGAAAGGATAGGTAAGCAATCAAAGAAAAAGCAACTTTCCTTGGTCATAAGATTCTTGGTAGATCCAGGCTAAACGTTAATAGTTATGTACATAACTCCAATGAACAAGGGCTATTAGATTAGAGTAATTTGTTGTAGATTGATGACGTTGTTCTGGGTCAAATGATTGATGTTGTTGTTCTTTTCATCTTGTGTTCACAGAATTGCTGCCAAAGCACCGTATCAAGCAAGCAACCCCACTGGGGGTCCTAGCAAGCCAGTAGAGTCAATGCCTTGGCTGGGAATAGCTGCTAAATCGGCACAAAACTGAGCATCTGGGCTTTCATAATTTTGACTATTTTGGTTGTACACTTTAGAATATCTTGATGGGCTTTTGTGCGAGACTACTGTTTGCTATACAACTGACTTGGGCTCAGATGGGCCTTATTATAGATCTAACTTTCGGATTGTATTAATTAGTTGTTTTACTTTTATTGGATGTATCAACAAAGCAAAACTTTTATTAGATATTTCCTTGTACTGAAATGCTTGGGTTTTTATTTATTTATTTTTGTTTTCATTTCTCTCATTTCATGTTTTCCTTCATCACTTTCCCTACGGCATCAGCCTCTTCCGGTTTCCCACCGTCCTCTGCCGATAGTCAAGGGTTCATTCACTCTGATAAAGATAAACTTTGAGACAAAAAAAAAAAAAAAAACAAAAAGAAAAGAAACAAAAATCCAAAATTGTGTACTTTATCAACATACCATCTTCTCATTATTTGAAAGAAAGATGAAATGTGTCATTTATACGGGTGTCCGTGCTATTATTTTTTCAATCATCTCGTACTCCCCTTTCTTATAATTTCACTTTGAATTTAAAATTTTTCACAACAAATCTTGCTTAAATCTGTGCATCGTTTGATTAAAACATGTTTATTGTATTAATCAACAAATGTTGATCTAGTTGGTTAAAATTTGGTTCATATGTAGGTTTCAAATCTTGTTGCCAACATAAAGATTTTATTAGTGAGTAATTTGTAATTGCTCTTTGAGTTTAAAAAATATGCATTAGCTGTAATGAATCCCATTACCCTAACTCACTAAAACTTTTATTTCACCAAAAAAAAAATTCATTCATATTAGCATTATTATTTATCTATGTGGTCTATTATAGTGGAAAAACAAATTCTAGTTCCTCCAAATGGTTGCAGACTGGTAACGATCTCTCTTTGATTGAGGAGTAGATGGTTCCTGGTGCTCAGAGCCTCAGATTAAGGCTATAGATTTATAATGCGGCTTGTATTGGCATTAAAAACAAATGCAGCTTTTCATTTCTTGAACTACGAGTACTGAGCTTAATTAAATGAGGAGCGTTCCCACATTAATTAACGATCAGATCAGGGGGGAATCTAGAAGTTGGGGCTGAAAATGAATAATTACAAGAAAATGAGGGCCAAAATTAATGTTCACAGTCGTTACAAATAAAAATAAATGTATTTTTGAAGAAAGTTTATATCATGGATTCATGGCTCTTCCCTCCCCTTTATATCTGTCCTTGGTTCAAACTATATAAATGTCCCGTGCACTGCATGGAACTAAGGGCAAATTCACCCTTTTTTTTTTCCTTTTTAGTTTGTCTTTGGACATTATGTGAATATGTTATATGTATATGCAAAATAAAATGTTTAACAAAAAAAAAGACATTTAAGTATTTAACTAATAATATTTTAAATTACATGATGATATATCAAATGTCAGCCTTTCTTTTTAAATAAAGAATAATTAACTCTTCCTTTTTTTCATGTTATTAAAATCATTTACAAGAGATTTTGTATCAAACTCTTTAATAATATACTCGCCTTTTCATATACACAAATAGAATGAGTATCCTTGCAGTATGGTAGACTCATGCTTGAATCTAATTGGAGAGGTGCATAAATCATTTAGTGTCCGACCTTATTTTGATAAACAAGATTGACTTCAATAAAATAATACTTTTGCACAAACAAAAATAAAAAAGCAAAAAAAGTTATCTATCATCTGCCATATTGTGATAATGGATAATAGATTTTATGGCTAAAAAAAAAAAAACCTTCATAACAAATCAACAAAACAAAGAACTTTTAGTCATATATGTAAGTGGGTTTGGGTTAAATTTTATCTGACTTGAACATGGTCACTTTACCTATGGAAGTCAAAGCAAAGTCTCAGAAAAATTCCATAAAATAGAATTACTTGATAGGCAAGTTATTGTATTAATATTCTAAATAATAATTAAACAAAATGTTTAAGTAAATTGCCATTAATTTGTAACATAATAATTAGTTTCTGAATCTATTAGTATTTAGGTCAAATTCAACTACTATAATGATACACAAATGACAGAAAAGGTCGTGAGATAGTCATGGTCAAGCATGCTTTTGTTTTTGTTAACAAAATGAAAAAAAAAAAAAAACATGAGCATAACAAAAAAAGTGTTGCAAAAAAAAAGTTGAGAAAAAATAATCGAATTAAAAAAAAACTATTGATGAGGCCCACAACAGTATTAATTATATTGTTTCATGAACATCAAAATTTATTATGTTTTACTATATATAAGATGATTAAATATAGTGCTCTAAATCTTATGAAATCAAAATGTGAAAAATTTATCAGAGATGTGCTAATACACAGGGAAAAAGGCTAAAAGCAAACGTGAGTAGGCTTTGATGATTGGGTTCCTGGATTGCGCGCTTTCTTCTTCAACCAGCACACTTGCCTTTCAATTCAAAAAGAAAATAAAAGAATAGTGAGCATTCTATGTTCAGCCATTTGTCCTTTTATAAGAGACCTCACGATGAGGGGATTAGTCACAGGTATCGACGGTGGATGCCTTGATCTTGTATAAAAAAAGAAAATAAAAGAAAAGAAAGATAAATAAGAACTAAAGGCTCGTTTGGTATGCGGTATTTAAAGGTAAGTACTAGGATTGGGTTAGAGTAATTTTACCTTTCACATATTTGGTATGAGGCATTTATCAATACTTGGGATTACTCAATTTCACTTAGATGGGAACACTAAAATCCATCTATCCCCTTAGTATTGGTTAGTCCCACCAAACTTATTCTTGGGTTGATTATTTTCATACCAATAATGCCCACATCTCTCCTCTCTTCCTTGTCTCTCTCCTTTTGCTTCTAGTTGAGCACCGACCTGTCGCCTCTCACCCTTTACCTTCCTTTCAGTCAAGCTCCTCCACCGATACCGCCATCTCCTCCACCGATGCCTCCTAAAGAATCAAAGACATCAAATATGAGATCTGGAGGAGATTGAAGATGCAATGCCGACATCATCTCCTTCAAAAGATGCGACGCAAGTCATTCTTGTTGCCATCACCATCACAAGTCATCTCACTCCATATCGCATCCCTGTCATTTTTCCATCTCCACCTTTCTCCCTCTGCCTCCCACCCACTGGTTCAAGTTCAAAGCTGCTTGCCTTCAGATCTGGTTTAAGATTGTGCTTAAAATATGGTTCTTAGACCTGGTTCAAGTTCTTCTTGTGTGTACGAGATTGAGAATGCCTATATTCGTGGCTGGACTTGTTCTCAAGTGGAGTTCCATATATGAGTTTCAGATTGCATACTCTCTTTTTTTGATAAGGGTTGTCATTGTCTTTTGAAAATTTCTAATTTGTTAAAAAATAAAATTATTGCAAGTATTCCATCCAAATATTATTCCTTATCAAACACACTTTTAAAACTTCAGTCCCAATCTCAATTCTAATATCAATCCCAATCCCTTTAAATCAGGCCTATGTACCAAACAAAGCTTAAGGTTGTAATAACATCAATAATAAGTTTTACTTGACTAGTTGTGATTAGAAAAATGTTTAAGTTAGGTTAAGAAAATAACATGTTTTATTAAAAATTGTTAGTAAATCTCTTTTTGAGTCAAAATTATGCCAAAAATTCAAAGGATCAAGGTGCAAGCAGATAGGCTTAGGGTGCAAGTAAACAAGCTTGGGATTTCATGACTATCTACTTGCCTCTAAAGCCTATATGCTTGCCCACTAGTCCTTTGATTCTTAAACACAATTTCAATCTCAAGGAGGAACTCACTAATAATTTTTCCTTTAACTTTTTTAGTTTTCAAAAGAGTACGAGCTTGAAAGTTTGTTTTGTTGTTGGGAAAATCATATTAAAGGACCTTTTAAGAGAATTATTCATAAGCAAGAACCAACAACAAATCATTATTAGGGTAAAAACAAATATCTGTTATCATTTTAATAGCAAACATTTTCATATTAATTTTTTTATGTGAATATTTCTCTTGAGAAGTCCTTATATATGGTTCTTCCTTTAACACTTGAAGGGTTATTTTTCAAGTCTAACTTTCAATTTTTTTAACTGGTTATATAATATCATTATATTGGAGTCAATTTTATTTGATGACAGTTGAGCACTAAATGTGACTACTATATTTAAACCTTAATTATTTACATTGTGAGGGACTAGTTCCCCCCCCCCCCAATCTAACTCCCATTAATAACTCTCAAATTTAAGCTGGACATACATGCCAGTTCAACGGGTTTGGCAGATACTAACAGCTATAATTTGACCATGGCGATTTTCACGGAACCTGTCATCCATTGTTCGTCACTAATGAAAATTTCAGGAAAGGCAAAGTTAATTTCATTAGCTGTCGAGCAAAGCTAGTTTCCTTTCCTCTCAATGCGTTTTATAATGATAATAAAAAAATAATCATATGTGTTGTATATGAATTTCAAACTTTCTAAAAATAAATTAATTAGTAATCATTTCATCTAAAATTATAAGGCATATTTTAGAGAGATTCAATGTCACAAAATTTGAGATATTATGAGAAGATTAAAATTTCATTAAACAGGTTTATTTTCCTGTTATATTTTCTCTTTATTTAATTCCTGCCATTATCTCTTTTTAATATATTAAATGAAAAGTATTTTTTAAAATTTATAATTTATTTTAAAAATATAAGATTATCAAGTAAATTTAATAAAATTTATTAATATGTAATATTTTATTTAAAAATATTTTATAATTCATGATGGTGAAAGTAGTCCGTCGCACTTAAATAATTTTTTTATAGCAGACAAAGAAGTTCGATTGTGGTTTAATTTTTTTTTTTGGTGGCATAATTGAGAAAACATGTAATTCATTTTAGTTTGTTTAAACAGTCACGGGCTGATCATGGCAGGGCTAGCTCTTTTTTTTTTTATTTCTTTTCTTTTTTTCTTTTTTTTTCCACTTGGCATCTTGGAGCATTTGGGTATCCTAAATTCTTTGCCCGCTCAACCCAATCCAAACTAATCAGATCTTCATGTAGGTGAGACCTTTTTTAAGGAGATTTTGAGGTATCACTGACAAGACACATTTTATATACTCAACTATATAGTTACATACTTTGAGATTCGAACACCAAATCTTAAGTTATCTAAGTTCTTAATCATTTAGACAAGCGCCTATTGGTTTGAGGGCGAAGTATTAGTGGGGCATGTTTTTTTTCATGACCAGAAAACCATGAGGCAAAAAGCATGTCAGCCCATAGGCTTTAGGTTGCGTTTGGTAGAGTAGAATCACAAGTATGGAAAAGGAATTGAAGCTAGAATCATAAAACAATAATGTTTGGTACATGTGAATTTAAATTCTCAAGAATCTTTATTCAAGCAAAAAAGGCTGAATTGAATTCTTTGATGGGAGTTATGGAATTGGAGCAATTCTATGAAATTGTATTTTTTGAAGGCAATTTTATCGTCATATAAAAATAGAGAAGACAATTATGCCCTTGTTCATTTGTGATTAATACCGAAAAAATTGAGCATGCAGATAGTCGCATAGTGAACAATTGAAAATGCTCAACTCATGCTTTCATTATATATATATATATGTATATATATATATGTATATATATATATATGCCCAATTCAAAATGCCCAACTCAGACAATTTAAATTTTTATATATATAAATTATCATGTGTGTGTGTGTTTATATATAATTTAAATATTTATAATATCTCATTTAAAAAATATTTTACTCATTTTTAATATCCATCATCTATATAATATTTCATTTGTATATTAAATAGTATATGAGAAATTAAATCACAATATTAATAGATTTTAATTTTGATTTTAATTTTTTTAAGTATTTTTGTCTTCTAAGCATAATTTCATTTCCTGTCTTACATACCAAATAAAAATAATATATATATTTTTAAAATTTAATTCTATTTCAATTCTGATTTTCATCAGAAACTATTTAATTATACCAAACGGGGCATTAAAGTAGCTGATCGTTTCCGTTGCAGATTACTCAGAAAAGAGGGGGGGAGGGGGGGGGGAGTATTTTTCAATCAAATTCGAACTGGTTAATAACTTCATATAGGCTTTCCAGTTTCCTCTCTCCCTCTCCCTCCAAGTTGCAAAATACATATTTTACATTTTCAATTTTCTCGTTCATTTCCTTTTGTTCACTTCCTTCCTTTTTCTTCCGGAACCGTAGCACTAGATTGGTTTCACATTACGTTTTCCACATTGCGTTTCAAGATGCAGCAGCCTCTCTACCACCACCCTGGCATTCTTGCAGCTCCTCAGGTTCTTCTCTTGGCCATTCTTTGTTCACAATCTCGCTTTCCTTTTATACCCATCATTTATAACTTATCCTTCACGAGTCTTGCTGGCAGCTCCGTTTCCACTTTGTACTTATTTGTACTTTTTTAAATAAGCGAATCGTTCTGTCCAAACATTTTCATGTTTAGCTGTATAATTTGTGCAGCAGAATCGATACATTTAACCTCGTGAAGTTAAAATTGTATCTTTGGACAGAGGGCGTTTCTAGTCAACTGAGGACTTGCTTGTTGACCTGTTGGGACTGTGAGGCCTCCCCCCCCCCCCTTCCCTTTTTTTTAAGGAAAGTTTTCAATTACTTGTCCGACGTAGCGACTCTGTCCTTTGTTATTCCTGAAGTTGAACATCTTGTAAAATTTATTATGGTTATCCAGTACTTTCTTGTTTTCCCTGCCGCTTTCATATAGTATCGATTAAATATATTATTGTATTGTCAAGAAAGTTCTTTTGTTATGTAATGGCATTTTCCTCGATTAGATTAGATGCCCGTGAGGGGAGTGGATTTTCTTGCTCTTCGGATTTCTTTCCTCATCTTTTCCTTGTTTTCAATATTTTTATTTTGCAGATAGAACCAATCTTCTGTTGCAATCTGCCTCCTGGCTTTGATTCTAGTACATGCTGTAGTGTGTGAGTGTTATTTAAACATTCCCTTTCATTTTATGCTTTTTCCTAAAGTGTTGTTTCTTTATTTATATTTATTTGTCTTCTCGTTGATGTCTTGTCTGTTAAATTGTCGATTTTGTTGAATGAGACAAATTTTACTGCAAATTGTTCATAATTTATTTCTTGTTACTGCATTTTTGTTTATGTATTCATTTTTTCTCTAAGGCTTTGATTGGGAAGGAGGGGGGGTGTGTTTGGCATCTTAATGACTGTTGGTTGTTTAGAAGGTGATAGGATGGGGTGGATTAGGATTGGTCTGATCTCACACACCATGTTTTCAGCTCGTTTGAATAAGGAAACCCCCTTCATTTCTTCTGTTAACCCGCTCCACAGTTCTCTTCTTTTGTTTTAATTTCATAAAGATAGTATTGGAAATTCCATCCTCACCCCAAAGCCCCCTCTGTTAATGGCATTATAATGGGCAAACAATGGGGAGAGAGTTACCATATTTGTTTTTTCATTGAGCTTACAAACAATGGAGCGGGTTGTATTTGCATTTGTATTTTGAAATTCTTTGTCAGAATTTGAGGTGAGGCAGATATATTGGCAACCTTCAACCTCAGGTTACAGAATCCCTTCTTCAAGAGGTTTTTTTCAGTACCGGTCCTCTTGAAGGATGCAAGCTCATTAGGAAAGAGAAGGTCGTCTACTTAGCCTCTCTTACAATGTAATAGCTATCTGTTCAATCAGGAAAGAACAAGAACAATAAACGGTAATTTATTTTAGAGTTTTTTATGTATTAACAAAGGAGGATGTTTTCAGTCCAAAATTCGATACGCTACCATACTTGTGCTTCTTGTAATCTTATGGTGGTCTGCTTTGTATTGTTTTCTGCAGTCATCCTATGGATTTGTGGATTATTTTGATTACAGGTCAGCTGCACTTGCTATTATAACTTTAAATGGGAGGCAAATGTGAGTATAAACTTTATATTGAATCCTGGTACAACTTTTCCTAGTTTCAGATTCTAATACTTTATTATAGTTTTGGTCAGGCTATCAAAGTTAATTGGGCATATGCTAGTAGTCAGAGGGAGGATACATCAGGTTTTGCATTTTCTGTTCTTTTTCTCTCTCCTCCAACATTGTATTGTGCATTATATTTATTTTGCGGAATGGCATTTTTACCCTTTTTCCTTCATTTGGATTCAGGTCACTATAATATTTTTGTTGGTGATCTTAGTCCTGAAGTTACTGACGCTGTATTGTATGCTTGCTTCTCTGGATATCCTAGTTGTTTGTAAGTCTATTTCTGTGCCCTTATAAATTTTGCTTGCCTCTTGTGCTTGCTCCTGGATACGTGTCTCAATTTATTTCATATCTTTATGACACTTATGGCTTAATGTTTGCAGAGATGCAATGGTTATGTGGAATCGCAAGACAGGCCACTCCCACGGATTTGGTTTTGTTTCTTTTTCTAACCAACATGCATGGAATTTTTTAATTATGTTCTATTTGTTCCTTTTTTATTATCATCCTTGGTGTTTTATGTACTTGCAGTGCTAATGATAGGTTTCCCCCCTTTTTTGTGCTGATCAGAATGTCCAAAGTGCTATAACTGATTCAAGTGGTAAGATGACTTCAATGTGAGTTTATCGGTTAACTGCATATGCTAGAGGTATTTTAGAACCTACAATCATTTGCTTTATTGTTCGCACTTCACAAGCTGTAAAGATAATTTCAATTTCAATTTACAATTCCATATTGTGCAACATCCTTGAATGTGTTTTGGATTTTCTGCTGCCCTCCAGTTAGATAAGATGTATATGGAATTTGATGTGATTCTTATTCCATATTGAAATATTTAACTTCAATGCTTTCGGTATGGTGGTGGTTTGATTGGATATTAAGTTCATAAGTGATAGTTTATTACATTAGCAGCTTCAAATGTATGTGAATCTGTTGTCTTTCCCTTTCATATCAGGAAAGTGGCTTGGAAGTGGACAGATCCGTTGTAACTGAGCCACAAAAGGGAGCTAATTCAAATGATGACAAACAGGATTCAGATTCCAAAAGTGTTTAGGAGCTGACGAATGGAACTTGTGTTGAGCTTGTGCTGGAATTCTGATTCGTATTTCCATTGGATGTTCATAGTGTTTGCAGTTTGCTTTAGAGTTCATGATTTCTGGCAGAAATGGTCCCTTGTCCACTGTCCTTATAAGTTATGAAATCAGTTTTAAACCTTTCATTGTTGATCATGAAAGTTACTTTGACTATCAATGGATTTACAATGGGATGTATAAATAAATTGTTTTTTCTTTAAGTTTTCAGTTTATCTTTATGTATATACTAGATTGATGTTGTTTTGTAAACCTATAATTTAAAAATATAATTGGTCCAATCATTGGTTCTAGAGACCTGATATTTGTGGTCTTTCTCCTTTGCTTTCATGGTTATTTGGCTGTTGGACTGTGCAGAAGAAGGCCATCAAAATATCAATGATGAATCTCCTGAGAAGAATCCTCAATATACCACCGTCTATGCTGGCAATCTTGCTCCAAAGGCAAGGGTTACTTTACTATTGTTATAATCTGCTAATGTTTACCTTGTTAGTCTTTATTTTCTGCTTCTAAGAAGCCAATTTTGCTTGAGGCATTGAATGATATCATTTTCTGATAATTTTTGGCTTTAATCTTTTTTTTTTTTTGCCTTTTAAATTTATAGATATGTTTTGATGAGTGCTTGATTGGACAGTGTTTCCCAATTATGTTTCAATTGCTGTGTGCAAGAATTGTAAGCTTACGAAGTTATGCAGGACCACTGGCTGTTGTACTGCTAACCACCCAAAATTTTTTTGCTTGATCTAGGCTGACTTGTATCTTTTATCCAAATAGTGCTTGAGTGAATGGGATGTTAAAGCCTTGCTGATCCCGATTTTCTTCTTACATTTAAAATTACTACTGTTCTCACAGGCAGTGAAATTGCTTGCAGGTTAGTTATCTTGATCTACACCGTCATTTTTACGCCCTTGGTGCTGGAGCAACTGAAGATGTTCGATTCAAAGTGATAAAGGCTTTGGATTTGTGAGATAAAGTACACATGCCGAAGCAGGTCTTGCTATACAGAGGGGTAATGCAGGGATTCTCTTTGGTGAACCTGTCAAGGTATCATGATATTTCTGGTTAACAGCATTTATCTCCTATTAGTGCTATGTTATAACTTATAGCCAAATGATATTGTTAAATATTTGATTGATATGGCTGCAGTGCTCATGGGGTAGCAAGCCTACACCCCCAGGAACAGTATCTACCCCTCTTCCCCCACCTACTGCTGCACGTATGGCAGGCTTCTCGGCCTCTAATCTCGTGGCATTTCAACGACAATTGGCTTTGACCAAAATGGGTGCATCGCAGGCCCTCGTCCAGCAGACTCAGCAAGCCCTGAAGCAGGCAGCCATGTACCCAAGTGTTGCCAGCACACAGCACCTTATGTACTATCAGTAAGAGTTATGGATCTTCTCTATGTTAAATCGCTTCTTCACCTGGTGTCCATGTGGTTCTTTTATTGTCCTATCCTTTTGTGAAGCTGCAATATACATATCTGTTGCTGTTGGTTTGCGTAGATGTTGCGTTTTGCGTATTCTCACCATTCACTGACCGCAGTCCACTGTAAATAGATATTTCGGATGCTTTGGTCTTTCTCCCTTGCCTTCTTGCAATGCATATTACACTTTAATGACAGATAGTGTAGACTTGAAAAAAAAAAAAAAGAAAGAAAGAAAAGAAAAACTACACATTTTGTTTTTTCAATTGAGTGGGTTTTTCTTATTTAATTGAATGAGACGTGCTTTTTCCTGCTCCTTCATTGTGAAGTATGCTTTCTCACGAGAAGACAGGGCAGAAACAACCATGGAGGACCACACTAAGGAGACTTTATAGCCCTCCTTGATTTTGACCCATTAGCATTTATTACTAGGAATTGTAACAGGACATCAAGGTTTTTAATTAGTAAAATATACCACGCAGAATATATCCCCTTACAAAATGAGACGCTTTTAGGTTTAGAAGTTAAAAATGCCTTCTATTTTTTAAGTGGGGAGTGCATCTTAATAATAAATGAGTTCCACATACTTATCTTATAACTTATTATTTTTTATATAAAAATTTCATCTAAAATTCTTGAACTAGCCCCTCAACTGATATAAGTTGATTTTTGAAGTTTTGAATATAAGTTCTTCATTTTCATGCCCCCTAAAAAAATCCTAATCACATCCATGGAAAAGAAAATAGAGTACTTCCATAATTTAGGATTTTCAGAGTAGTTTTTCTTATCCGGAAAATAATAAAGGAGCTTTAAAATTTGACAAGAGGAAAAAGGAATTTTGCCCCTCGTCAAATTTTGTGTGTATGTTCTAATTATATAAATTCATGTATTTATAATCCCGATTAACTAATGAAACTGATAAAAATTATTGAAAAGATGTTCTCATTCATGTGTAATATAGACTTCATCAGTAATAAAGTCGGCTCATATTATTACTGGAAAACTCAGTGCTTGTGCGAGAGATCAAATTTTGACGTGCAACAAAAAAGTAGAAAAGTAAATTAAAAGGAACTTTATTTATGAATAAGCACTAAGCAGCTTCTTGGGCTAATTTTTATTTTGTATTAAAATCCTGCAGGTGCAGCGAATAAAATCACCACTCATGAAACGTGTTGAACTATAATTGTACCTTATGTATTGAACTTGAACAACTATATTCATTTTCTTTAATCACAGAAGATCGCGTTTACTATTTAAAAGAGTAATACTTGATCTCGTGAGACACAAACTGGTATTTAGTTATTTAAAACTGCATAATGTTTCTGTATAGCATCAAACTGCAGACTACCACACCGCTTTGTCAAGCTAGTGCACACAAACTCACTATATCAACATGGGAGGAAAATTCACTCCATAAAATAAATAAGATTTAATTCACTGTGCGTGGGTGACGGTGGGTACACACAAAAATAAAATAAAATAAATTGGAAAACAAATAGAGTTGGTTATTTCAATATCCTAGCTTAAAAAACTGGATCCTGATTAGAAAGAAAAAGGAGGGTGTGGGCCTTGTGTATCTCTAGTTGCTACAATCTTATTTTGTGTATCAATAAGTAGAACTGGATGGGAAAGAAACTTGTAAAATCAGTTGAAGTGATAATTTCTGGAAACACTTATCACATATGTATAGCAACCAATAACCAAAATTATATAAAGTAGTACTATTCATTGGAAATAATGGGTACGTTGAAATCAAAACAGCATCTTAGATCAAACGAGTCAATTTAAATTGCCCTCTAGTGGGGGGAAGAGAGAGCCATGAAAGTGATGGAAGTAGAAATCTAATAAACGTGAGCAAGTGGAGAGGGGGTAGATAGATGTCCCCAACACAAGAATACAAAAGCCAAAAAAAAAAAAAAAATTGTGAGCAAAAGTATGTGTATATGTGGAGCCCTCACGCATTCCCAATTTTAATTCTTTCTTTCTTTACATCCGAATTTTGGGTTCATCACTTGTTAGTGGATTCCCCATCTCACTCCACTTTCTTGCTTTCATCCATCAGACCCCACCACCACTCACTTCCCCTTCTCATCATCCTCTTCCCTTCCCTCCTTCAACTTTCCGTCGTCCTTTTTACATGCTGTCATTTATTACGTTTTAAGACCTCTCACAAGATACCTTTAATTTCTCATGCCTAGTAACAAATGAATTCTGCAGGATTTCAGTTTTGGTTGATTTTTTTTTTTCTACGCGGAGCATGTGGCATTCTGGACTTGACTCAGTTTCTATTGATTTCAGTGTAGAGGTTTTGAACTCAGACTGGCTACTTCAACTTTTAGAAAGAACAAATATGAATTATTCACTAATTTTCTAAGACATGTACAAGATTTGAACCTTATAATAAGGGGCCGCCTCTTTACAGATTTGCATGCCTTTTCTACTCAACTTGATTTTTTTTTTATAAATTTAATCTAATTTAGAAGTGTCTCTTCAGAATCCAGGTAACAGATGAATAAATATCTTTGTTTATAGCCTAAAACCAATCTAACCATCTTTAATTCTCTTCGAAAACAGGCTCCCCCACTTTTCGAAGCTCTTTTCATTGTGTCGTCTTTAGATTTCACATGATAATTTATGATGATCAAACGTTTTTAGAAAAGATGGGGTGGGAGAAAACACGGGAACAGAACAGAGACCCGTGAAACTCAGAACTCACGTTCGCAATTTTCTGCGATTGGATAGCTCAAATGGAAAAAAAAAAAAAATCTCATTATAATTCTCGGCACATCAGAACATATATTATTTCCTCGGATCAAAAATTCGTCTGGGTTACCATCAACCGGTCTTAATTCTGATAAGGATGATGATAATTTACTAGTATAGTCGTATTTTATGTACTTTGGTGGTCATAGTAGCATCAGTCTCTGGTTTATCTTCCATGGCTTCCCAATACCAGAGGCAGACACGCATATATATCAAGCGTCAAAGAGCGAGAATCCCAGTTGAAAATATTTGGTCTCTTTTATATGGCGAGCTTGACACTTCCACGGACCTTGATGCTTCTGACCTACACTGCTCTTTCCTCTCGTCCATCAATATCTGACTCGAACGACACTCTTGGCTACAAAAAGCTTTCTCTCCTCTGTACACAAACATAACCAAAAACAGTCACACCATAATCAAGAAATCTGAATTGATGAAACATGCTTGATTTTAAGGTTACTTTTCTGGAGGATTTTTGCAAGATAAGTACCTGTACATGTAGATGTCTTTGCCATGGAGTTTCTTTCTGCACAAGTGACATGAACTGAGGAAATCGGAGGTTGGATAAGATGGTTCTGCTTCATTTACGCTTTCTGGGTTAGTTCTTTTGGGAATACATACGTTGGTTTTGATAGTTTCATTATATTCATTTCTCCAATTCTCGCCATCACCTCCATCGTAGTAAACCTTGGTGATGGTCTTGTTAGGTAGATGACAAGTCACGTAGGTATAATCCTCCAAGCTTCCCAACTCCATTTCACTCACACCCCTGTCGTGAAACCCATCTGGGTTCTTGATTGACCGGACCGGGATCGGCTCCGATCGGGTCAAACCCGGACTACAGACGGCGGATTTCGGCAGAATCTCCCTCCCGCCTTCGCCGGACTTATTAAGAGCCACGACAATTCCCAGACCAACACCGCCAAGATCGTAACTTTTCAGCCCCCTAGGCGAGTGCATCTTGAAGCTCACGTCCAAGGGACCCCTCGGGCTGCCGGCGGTGTCCGTGAGCGCGGCGGCACGGGCGCCGGAGATCAGCAGTCCTGACAACTTGCCGATCATGGGACGAGGTCTGTTGCCCAACATACTAGGAATCGGAAGAGGAGAGTGTGGGCGTTAAGATTATGGAGAAAGGTGGGATTGGGGGCTGCCTTTATAAGAGTCGGAAGGTGTTCAATAGAATGGGTGGAGTGGGTGGACTAAGCCCCTGGTTTTGTTTGCAATTATGCGACGGAATAAAGTAAGGATTGCTAGTGAAACAGCCAGCAATTAATTCTTTAAATCGGAGTTTAGAGGGGTGATTAAAAAATAATGGTGTGATTAATTCAATCGGGATTGATTATTAGTAATTATGTGGGGAGGAGGGTGTCGTAGTCACGGTGGGGCCCGGAGGCTTAAACGATGATTGAGACAGAATGTGGGGGATCAGAACCGTTGGGAGGAGGGGGGGATAGATTCCGAGAAGAGAGGGCCGTTAGATAGGGGACACGTGGACAGTGGAGAGAGGGAGAGACTATGATTATGGGCAGCACAGAGGCCCCTGAAACGGAGAGAGAAGCCCCGCGTTTTGGCATCGAATGCGACGTGTTCGACCCCTTTCCTCTGTTTTATCAACGTCGTTTTCATCCCAAATTACTTCTGTACCCCTTTCTTTTGTCTCCTTTGCAAATTATTCTATTCTCATTTTTACTATTACATTTCCCTCTTTTCCTTTAACTTTTGTTGGGAAATTATGACTTCGTGAGTCGCCTTTTCTGATTTTGGCATTTCGCACCGGGGTTTACCTTTTCAAAATTATTATTATAATAATTATTATAATAATTTTCTATTATCACTTATTAAATAAATATATAATTTATATAAAAAATTAAATTTGTGAAAGTGATAATAGTTAAGTCTCTCTTGTCAATATTAAATATACTTATTAAAATATAATAAGCTTTAATTGTATAAGATTTTTGAAGCCTCTAGTTTGATAAATACTGATAAGAGAGACCTAACTGTCATTGCTTTCATTATTTAACAAACTTAACTTTTTATGTAAATTATATATTCATTTAATAAGTGACAATAGATAATTAACAAGTATTGTTGAGAAATTAATAAGTAAAGTTATATAATTAATAAGTAATTTGGTTGCTTTTTCTTAACATCAATTAAACAAGTCTTGTTATGATATTAACAAGTCAAGTTATGTAATTAACGAGTATTATTGCGTAATTAGCAAGTAAAATTATATGATTAATGAGTAATATAGTTCAGCTGAAGAAGTCATGGATTTGACAAGTAAATTAAGGTAATTAACAAGTCCCATTGAGGTATTAACAATGACAATTACACAATTAACGAGTAATGTAACTCTGTTGTGGGAGTCACGGATTTAACAAGGAGAGTTAAGTAATTAACAAGTTTTATTAAGGTATTAAGAAGTATAGTTACGCGATTAACAAGTAATATATTTCTGTTGCAGGAGTCGTGGAGTTAACAAGAAAGGTTAAGTAATTAACAAGTAAAATTATGCGATTAACAAATAATGTAATGATCAAGTGGCTTGAAAATAATAATTATATATAATTTTATATATTATATGATTGAATAGGTGAGTGGCTTAGTGGTTTAAAATTTTTTTATAAACCAAAAGGTCTTGAGTTCTACACCCACCTTGGCCACCTTTGGAGATATTAATTTTTCATAATTCTCTAATCACCATCAACAAAGGTTCAGTGGTTGCCATCGCCGGCGAAGCTCCGGTCATCAATGATGGTGGCTAGTGGTTTTTTTTTTAATATTTAAACTGAGAGTATTTTAATCTTTCTTACTTTCAACTTATTTTTAACTTAGTCTCATAAGACTGACGTGATATTTTAAATTTTTTTAAAAGCCACCTGAAAATAAATTGTTTTCCTTGTCCTTGAATGAAATTCTGCCAAATATTATAACTATATATTCAAAGAAACACAGAGAAATAATAAATGGCTAATAAATTGCATAAAGGAAAGGAGAACATCGATCCCCTTTTTTTTTTTAAGCAACAGCAATGTTTAAAACCAAATTCATAACTAACTCAAGAGAGTACAAGATAGAGGGGAAATCTCTCATAACATGAGAGGGAGGAGAATGTGTGTGTATCATAAACCGGCCTCACATGCCTTCTGTGGTTGTTTCGCTGGGTCGTTAGCAATAACTTTTCAACATCTTTTGATTCATGCCTTGTTATTATCATTATCAGAAGATTCTAAATAGCTTTCAACAAAAATCTTTCACTATGGAGACTCTTAACTATGGTCTTAGCCTATTAATTTCTCACTTTATCTCATGTTCATTGTAGATTTCTAAGTTTAAGTTTTTTAATTCTGTTATTATTCTTATATCTATCTCATTGTTAAAGAATTTTCAGCAAAAGTTACCAACTCTGGCGCTCATAAAAGCTACCTCGACTGATATTAAAAAAAAAAAAAAAAGTATGCCTAACCTTCTGTGCAAATGTCAAATATTCCCTTAATCCTGTATATACAATTACTTACTAGGAAAAAAATTGCTGATCTTTCTTACAATTTACTTTGCACAAAAATGTGAATAATTATTATTTTTTTGATGTTATCTTTTTACATTTAATTTTTACTAGTCCAGGAAAATGTTTTTAAAATTGATACTAAGGGGGTGAACTTAAAAATTTATTTTCTTTTTGGACAACATCAATAATTTAATTACTCTTCATCGATTCTTGTTTGGTAGTCAGAATCAACATAAATACAAGACTATTTGGAGTATATAATACCTTCAGCAATAGTTCAACCCTTACAACCTAAACACTTATCTTTTTTTCCCCCTATCAATTATAATTATAATCCAAAACTTCACAGTTCCAGTCAGAAGTCGGAACATACTACAAGTGCAAACAAAGATTAGATCATAAACTATACAATTCAGAACTCTCCTCATCAATACAATCTTTTTCGCTCCTGTAAACAGGAACGACAAGAACAACATGCATCATAGTACGCTTAGTAGTCATTTCGCTTCCTAACAAATATAACCTCGAATGATGACCCCTGTTCCTGTAATAATAAAAAAATTTATCAAGTAAGAATCTAAATAACCTTAAAAAAAAAAATCAGTCTGGTCATTTTGACCATTTCAGCCCCCACCCAAGTAACATTATTAATTATATCATCGTACCCTACGTCTTCAAAACACGAGATGATAGATGAGTAAATAAAGAAGGGGAGTGGTGTGGCATAAAGGGGTAAGGGTGAATATGTCATTTACGAGAGGAGGGAATATGAATTATGAGGTCGATGCAGAAAACCATGGTCCCCTTTTCGAGAAAAGATGGTTTGAAAACCAGGCGAGGGGGTGGGGCCCGGTCCCACGGGGCATCGTACAGGTGTCCACATCTCAGTGGACATCATCGATGATCAAGGGCCCGGAGGGGTTTCCCGAGTTACACGCTGAATTCAATTATGATGATTACTATTTTTTCTATGTTAATAGCGGCAAATTTGAGGTGGCAAGAAAGCGACGTGGCCTGTGTCTTTCTTCCGAACCTGGTCCTGTTGCCACTGAATACAATAGTTCATTATTATCGTCAACAAATTAGACAACTTCATAGCAAACCTACTCTCATCCTGCTTTAATAATTCATCCCTGTCATTTTCTGTAAGCTGTGCATGTATTATCATACTATGGAGCATGTCAATTTGGAGGATATCATGAAAAATATATACAGTTGATCATACAATATATGCAGTATGATAATTATTTGCACCTAAATTATAAATTTTAAAGACTTAGCCCAATTTAAATTAATTAACTTTAAAATAATTATATGAAAAAAAATATTTATGAAGTTTTAGTCATTAAATCAGACCATCACTCATAATGAATGAACATGATGGAGAAGTACTTCCTACATCCAAGAAAAGTGATGATCATGGAGGCTTGGACACCAAGCTAAGATCATCTATAAATAGATAAGTTCTCTCTCGACAGTGATTATGAGCATCAAAACTATCAGTTTCAGACTTTGTGTCTATTATTTTATTTTTTTTATCATGTAGCTTTAATCTTTATTTTTCATTGTACGGCGAGCATAGCCAGCCACCCTTTTTTTTAATTAATATATCTTTACTTTTCTGCATCTACATTAGTGTTGTTCACTTCACATTCTCACATTTAGGTGAATTATGATAAGGGAGTTCGGGTTTCTCGCGTTTGATTAGAAGTCAGATTCTTCATCCTTTTGACCCCACGTTTCTGGCACGCCTCACACACCACGCCTGATTGAATGTTTTTTACAAACAATTTTTGGCATACCTAATGGGACTTATGTGAAAGAAATGCCTGGGACACATAAGGATCAATATGTTGTTGGAAAGAATAAACCTGAGTCTTACGATTCAGAGAACGTGGTTACGCACCCAGAACGTGAAGTATGAGCTAACGAGCTTTGTTGCAAACTCTAAAAGAGGGGTTAAGTAACATCTTTGCTATGCTGTCTAGATCATCGTAAAAGCAAGCTTCAATTGGCTCGCACCTTTAGAGAATAGATGGACTTGGAGGGCAATCTCCCAAAGTGCCTTTCAACCAAAAGATCAATAATGAGGACCGTTATAACATCTCTCAAAAGATAAACAGCAGGTCTAATTCAATAGTAGGTCCGTTCGGCTATAAGAGCCGGAACCATTGGGGCCACCACTATCTTGGCCGAAGCCATTAGGGCTAATACCATCAGGGCTGAAACTATTGGAACTAGCACCAAAGAGGCCTGAGCCATTGGGGCCAGCACCAAAGGAGCTGGAGTCATTGGGGTTGAAGCCACAAGGCTGGAGAATCAACAAACTATCAATTTCAGACTCAACGTCCATTACTTTATTTTTCTTTTTATTATGTAACTTTAATCTTTATTTTTCATTGTACAGTTAACATAGCTTGCCATCCTTTTTCTTTAATTAATGCATATCTACTTTTCTGCATCTATATTAGTATTATTCACTTCACATTCACACATCTGGGTGAACTGTGGTAAGGGAGCTCGATTTTCGTGTTTAATTAGAAGTCAGGTTCTTCCATCATTTTCAAATCCACGTTTCTGGCACATCTTGCTACACTACACTTGATTGAATGTTTTTTTACAAACAATAGTACATGAACATTGATGACCAATTCTTCAAAAAACGCCCTTATTTTTCACAATGATAACAAGCTCCATGACCTTGGTTACAAACAACCAAATATTGTTGATTAAGGGTAATTTTGGAAGATGTAAGGAATTTTTTTTTAAGAAAAAAGGTGTAAATGATTTAACATTTTATGCAAAATGCTCTAAAAAACGGTAGAATCTCCAAAAGATGACATTGTGATCTGTTTACAAGCCTGGGCGGAATCGAGTTCTTAATTGTAAATCAAGATCCGTGTTCCCAACTTCTCGTTGGTTAGCCCAGCCACACCCCCCCCGCCCAAAGAAAAAAAAAAATCAGGATTCAGGAACTCTGGATCGACGAAAATAAACAGGTAAATCATAGTATTTTGATTTTATATGTTCAGCCAAGTGACATTTAAACAATATCATATCAAATTTTACCCCATCGAAGTCTTTATATATTTGTATTATGAAGTGTTTCTAAATGGGCCCTTTGTGATCTTGTCTACATTTAAACTGAGAAATACATTTAAATTTCACTGACAATCTTAGGATGAATTAATTAAACTAATATAAATCGGGTAAAAAAGTATTTTTTATAAATATTAAAAAATAAAAATAATTTGGTGCAGTAAAGTTTTCCAAGCTCGTCTGGTTATCACCGGTGATATGCCCAATAAATTATTTGATATCTTCACTAATCAAATCTTTCTGCGCGTAAATTATGTGTTTAAACTGCTCAGGAATCCAATCTCCACAAATAAATAAATAAATAATAAAGTTCAGTGAGTATGTGAATTTTATTTAATTCTCCGCCAATTGCATATATTGTATCTTTATTTATTTTCGATGGGAATTGTTTTGTGGGTTGGATGCAATATCTCTCAGCTCAACTGGTATGCTGATGCCAAGTGTTGCTTTCATTCAGTGCATTGATATCTCCCACTCTATTTTTCTTTTTCTGGATTAAATTAAATATGCAGACCCAACAGTGGGGGATATTATAAAAAGCAAACCAAATCTCTTAGAGATCCAAACCCATAGCGACATCAATAATTTTACTTTCTTTGGGATTATCTTTCTTATTATTCTTGCGAATATAATAAAGCGACAAATTATTATAGGTTCGTCGTAAAAGCGTGGTCGTAGTTGAGTTTTGTCCTCATTTCCTTGTTTATATTACAGTTAGCTTCAACTGTGTACCATTTGTTATTTTATTGAATGAATAATTTTATTCTTTGCGCTTATATATATTTTCTATGATCTCTACCCAAAAAAACACCCATTAAACGACACCGACTCCTAATCGCACTTTTGTGCAGAACTTAATTATTTTGAAAGCATGTAGTATTTATTTTGACTTACAATTTGCAATCTCATGAACTATTTTTTTCTTTCATAGATATCAACGAAAATCATAAATATATAAATAATATTGATTAATTTCAGGCTTTTTTTTTTGCCAAAGATTAATTTCAAGGTTTAGGTGATTCAAAACCTACAATCTATTTTTATGCGACTGGAAAAATGTTTTTTAATAGCAAATACAATTATTATATTTTGTTTTTAGAAAAATACTTTTCTGTATGCTAGACATTAACAAGGCTACCATAATTATCCAAATTTCAGTGTTATCTAGAATATTCTAAAAACATATTACTATTTATTATGTTATTATTGAAAGATATTATTTGCTGTTGTTGAGATCAGGGGTGTGCATTTTACCTGCAGACCTGTAGAGCCGTTCATACTTGCCTGACCCATTTTAAAACAAGTCAACCTATACCTATTCTCAAAGGAAGTTAAACGGGTATGAATGAATATATATTTACATGTGAATAAACGGGCAGATAATGGGTACAGCGCCTGGACCTTCCCTTTTATATTTATTAATAAAAAAAATTCTTCGGGCTGTCATTCGGGTTTGCACTTGGCAGAGTGGGGGGAAAAATTCAAAGAGACAAAGACCCAAGCCCAAAGTGTAACCTCATACCTGCGTTCGCCTTGTCTTGTGCCAGCCAGAGTGTGCCGTAACTTGTCCATTGAGGTTGAGAGTGACGATCATCCTTGCATGCGCTAACCTATCCCTGCGTTCGTCCAGACTGTCATGACTCGCGAGGGGCTAAGCTACCTAAGCCCTGAACGTTGAACCTCCTCCATTCGGTTCTCGTTCTTTCCTCTTTGCCTGTCGCCATTCGGTTCTGACTTCTAAATCTGATATATCAGCGTTTGATTTCTCCTGACTTGAGTCGATTGAGATAGAGAGTAACCACATTCCCCTATTCAGCCATCACCGTTTTTGTTTCAGCTTGAGCTTCAGCTTTAGATTCTATCACTTCTTTCGTGGACGATGGTTGTGGCAGGTGCATTCCACGCACCGTCGCACAGCTTCAGCTTTAGACTCGCACTTGCACGCAGTTGAACAGCTCCTTCCTGACTTCATCCACCTCTACAGCTCCACCATCGCACTAGGCACCAGTTGGGCAGCTACCTTGTTCTCATCTCATTTATTCTGATTCAGTTTTTTTTTTTTTTTTTTAAAGAAAATGAGTGTTGCAAGTAAACGGGTGGTCCATATCTGCTTGTACTTGTTTGCACCCGTTTAAAAACAGGTGCAAAGGGGTATAAGCGAGTACGTGCGGGTAGCCAACCATTTGCCAAGGGTGGCCCATACCCACCCCTTTACACTCTTAATTGAGATATATTATTTGATAAGATATTATTATAAATAGTTATTATTATGTTATTTCTTCTTCCTTATATATATTGTACTTATTACAATAGTAATAGACATGGCATTTTTCAATCTTCTCTGATCTTTCTCTTATCTATGATAGCTTTTATGGTATCATATTCTTCTATTGAACTCATTTCCACAACTGACATCATGCTTGCTCCAGATGTGCCTACTATCACACCTATTGATCCTCCAGCCTAAGTCATGCCTATTAAGTCCATATTGTTGATAGACTCTCTTCTCAATCGTGTAAGAAATCATCCCTCTTACCTCAATGATCATCATTGTTTTTCTAGCATTCTCCAGTTTCAGGAATTTAAGAAAGCCTCTCGTGATTCCCTCTGGCAACAAGTTATGGATGATAAATTGTAGGCTATGGAAAAAATGCATACTTGGAATCTTAGTGATCTTTTTCCTGATAGAACTCTGAATGGGTGTTGATGGATCTACTAGAGCAAAACTCATTCCGATGGCTCTTTGAAGCAATGTAAGGCCCATTTGGTGGCCTAAGAATTCACTAAGGTGTATGGTGTCGATTATGAGGATACTTTTGCACCTATTGCCTATATGACTTCTGTTTGTAGCCTTCTAGCTATTGCTATTGTTAAGCACTGGCCTCTTCATCAGATGAATGTTAAAAATGCTTTTTTAAATGGAGATCTAGAAGAAGTGTATATGAAGCCTCCATCCAAGTATCAACTTTAAAAGATAAGGTCTGTCATCTTTATCGAGCTTTATATAGGCTTAAGCAAGCTCTTAGTGCATGCTTTGCTAACTTTAGTAACACTATGAGCCAATTGGATATTAGTTCCAGTCCTCATCACTCAGCTCTTTTTGTTTGCTCTACTACTCATAGTATTGTTCTGTTACTGTTGCATGTTGATAATATGATTATCACAGACAGTAATGATACAGGAGTTCAAGAGCTCAAAACATATACTTGGGGTAGCAATTTGAATTGAATGATCTTGGTAGATCAAACTATTTTTTTAGGCTTGAGGTCCAACATGAGAGTGATGGTACATCTCTCTCTCTCTCTCTCTTAAGTCAAGTATGCCATTTATTTGACATCTTGAGCTCACCTTTCTAATGAGGAGGTTGAAACTACTTCTATTGAACTAATTGTTCACTATACTTCCATTGATGGCACCTTATTGGATAATTTCACCCATTATCGCTAGCTGGTTGAAAGCCTCATCTATCTTGTTGTCACCCATCCTAACATTGCTTATGCAGTCTATATTGCCAGCCTTTTTATGTTAAAGCCTCACACAACTCATTATGCAGTAGTTCTTCTGATCATTTGGTATATTAGAGGCACTCTATATTATAGGCTTTACTTTTTTGTGAGCTCCTCTATTGGTTTGTGAGCGAACATTGATGCCGATTGGGGTGGTGATCGTGATGATTGGCAGTCTATGACTAGTTTCTATATCTTTCTCGGTCATTCCCTTATCTTTTGGAGAAGTAAAAAGTAAACGTTAGCCTCTCACTTTAGTGTTAAATTGGAATAATGTGCACTAGCAGACACTACCACTGAGGCACTTTAGCTTCATTAGTTATCTGATGAGTTGAAAGCATCTCATAGCTCCTGTATGGACATTTATTGTGATAGTTAAACTGCAATTAAGATTGTTCATAATGATGTGTTCTATGAGCAGATCAAACATATCAATATTGATTGTCACTTTATTCAGCAGCATGTTGTTTAGGGTACCCTCTAACTTGTTCCAATTCAAATCAAGTATCAACCGGCAGAGTTGTTTATGACTTCTTTTCATCCTGGTTGCTTTTAGTTTCTGGTAAACAAACTCAAATTACTCTTTGTTAAGCCACTTGAGTTTGAGGAGGGATATTATTTAGAATGTTCTAAAAATATTTTATTATTTATTATGCCATTTTTGAGAGATATTATTTGATAAGAGATCATTGTAAATAGTTATTATTAGATTATTCCTTCCTTTATATATATATATATATATATATTGTACCAATCACAATAATAATAAACAAGTTATTTTCTAATTTTTTCTGGTCTCTCTTTTATCTTTGATAGCTTTCATCTAGCAAAACAATAGGGTTGAAAAGAAACTTAAAATAAAAACTACAAGTTCTAGGATGTAGATGGAGCATTTCCTTGATCTTTGTTGTGTGATTGGCTAAAGCTAAGACTTCATTAAAAAGACTAAAGCACAAAAGGTTTCATTGCGAACTATTAATATCATTTACAAATTTGACATTGAACCAAGTAATAGTTTACTTTAATTATTCGTTGAGTGATGAGAGATATCTATATATTTTGTAAAATTCCTAAGAAGCTGTATTATTTAATTTAAAATCTACGACCAATGTAGCTTATTTTAAACTCCATGTGAGCACATATATGTAACAAGTAAACAAGCTTACATGAGAAAGAGTCCATGTTAGTTTTTTTCCCTCTAAATTTTATTAAAATTCCATGGATCTCTATTACTCCCTCCTGTCATTTTTATAGGAGACAAATAACTAATTATCAAGAACCAATAGATGCAACTAAAGTTAGTTGGTTTAATAAATATGTTACAAATGTAAATTTTGTTCCTAATATACCATTAAAAAAGAAAAATTTTACTAGATAATTTAGACAAGAGATTGTTGTCTCTTACAAATAGTATCAAGAGAACCTTTCAAAAATTCTTTTATAAAAAGAACCAGAAGAAGTATGTTGCTATGGAAAATAAAAATGTGGATATATTTTGAAAATAATAATAAAGTCTATCCAACCTGCTGGCCTCGATGAAAGGGGTTATAATCATTTATATATGTGAATGTTAAAAAAAAAGAGATACTCCCAATTCACGAGCTCGACTACTCAAATATGACCATATGGTTTGGATATTAGACAATTATATTTATAAATAAAATAAAATATGTTTAACTTTAACAAAAAGCTAGAGAAGTTTGTAAATTCTTTTTTTTTTTTTTTTTGCGTTTCAAGAAAGATTTTTCCCAATACTTCCCTCAAAAAGTTGAGCATAAAAAATGGAAGGAAAGAAATTTGGGGAGCTAGAGAAAGGAATTCTGATCAATGGGCCTCCAAATGGAACCATGCAACAAAATTCTTTGTTTATTCTCAACTCAACATTATCTTCAGATGTCCCCGAACCCAGAGGGACCATCAAAGCATTATTTTCTACTTCTCTCTATGAACAGCTTTATTCCTAATAACAATAAACACAAATACAAGAAAATCCAATTCCAATACTTCCACGACCTATGTTGTCCCCCTTCCTCCATCAAATGTAATGTTCATTCCATTGTCTATAAAAAAAATTAAGTGAATTGGGTCTTAGAAGAAGGGACTCATTAAGGCTGTGACATGTCTTTAGTTTAAAGAGCACTTATAGAGATACTTATAAATCGCCCATTAATAAAGTTCTTACATTGATAGTGAGATTTGATCTTGTTATAAGCCAAACGCTTAACAACTTGACTAACATTTGTTGGTTCTATTGTCTATTTCCGATGCAACATAATGGGGACAACAAGTCTTCAATGTTTTTTACTCCAAAAAATTTCCCCTCAGCATTCAAATGATCTCCTAGATTTTCATATTCTTACTTCAGCTTGTGATATGGTGAGAGGCTTTCTGAATCTAAATGTTGAATTCTAGAGCCCAATAACTAACAAGCTTTTGGGCCTTGGGGCCAAACAATTAATCATTATATTTTCTCATCATCAGGAAAACATTCTGAAGAAATCAACCTCATTGCCAACCAGTTGATTGCTTCATTTCAAAAAGTCACTATTTATGCATTGCAATAGCAATAGAAAGAGGGAGAAATAAAATAATTAATTTGATTTGAGTGATGAATTGTTGACGATCTCATGCTCTAGCACAAGAGTAAAAACTGACATGATAGATATGGCAAACATATATGAAATGATAGGAGCAAGATCGAGTACTAGTGTTGTGAGTAGTACATAAGACATGAAGTTGGGAACAACGTTGATAGGTACCGCCAAACTCCTAGGTTGAAGGGGATTGAAAATGAGACTTGGCAAGGGGAAAAAAACATCATATGCGCCCTGCAATTAGGCCAAGCTAACAGTAGCTTTAAATTCAGAAAACAAATTAACTACTTATGTCTGGTGTGGGTCTATAGTTTAGAGCAGATAATAGGTAGTTTTCCCCCTATGTGTGTGTGTGTATTATTTTTATTACATAAGAAGAATTAAAACTCTAAACCATTTTCTACCTGTACCCCAATTATACCACCTGGAAGGAGATTTTAGATGGCATGGATAGTAGGTGGCATTTTGAATTCATGCATGGTTGATGGTTGATGTTATGAAGGGCGAATCTGATGAAATATACGATATTAGATTCCAGTCATTGCACAATCTAGTGGCATCTATTCCATTTTGCTGTCGTTGAAACATTTGCCATGTTTTGTGTAATTTGAGTCGAACATGTCACCTATCTTCATTAAATTATTTATCCTAACCTTGCTGAGTGGCGGACTCGGGATTGTAAGCCAAAGGGGGAATATATATATATATATATATATGTACATATATATATATATATATATATATATGCATGCATGCACTATATAATCTAATAACATGGCATGATGGGATGGGTTATGACACAAGTCTCAGAACCCATGTTCATCTAATTTTTTTACAAACCTGAGGAGGCACCTCCTATCCTGTCCCCTTCATATAAGCATAGATCTACAAGTGCTTGTACTTTTTCTTTTTTGTTGGAATAACATGGCCATAGTAAAGAATCTACAAGAGAAACTAGCAATTAAGTCAAATATGAGATATATTAGTAAGTCCTTGCATTCTCAGAGTGGATCCTTAAAGATCGTGATATATAAGTTATCCGAACACGATTGGCAAGTTAGTACACTTATTTGTTTAGCTTATATAGAAACACGGTAAAAAGTAATGATCACTACTATAGAAATAAATTTTAATGGAATTTAAAATTTTAATTTCATTACATATATAAAATGCTATTAGATTTAATATTATCTTAAATTTTAGATGGTGTTTCATTACTTAATGAAATATCACAAGAAACTATAGTAATAGCAATAACATTTCCTCTACCTATTTACTTAGTTTTAAAAAATAAAAAAGAAGAGAGGTGCAAGAAACGCCACCTCTACTTACTTTTTTTTTATAAAAAGGAGATAGGTGGCGTTTCTTGCAATAAATGCCACCTATCTCCTTTTATTTTTTTAAAGAATAAAAAATATCACTTTTTAATATATATATATATATAATAGAATATAATATTTTATATATCTATCAATTTATATAAATAATTTTTTAGTAAGTATACAAGTAATTTATACAATAAAATTTTTTTATACAATTAGAAAAAATAATTAATTAATTTTATACTATACAAAGCTACAATAAATTTAACAAGGTAATAAAAATCTAGGATAAAAAACATAAATTAAATATTAGCTAAGAGATATAATAAGGTTTATTAGTAATAAACAATAAATTTGAAAAAAAAAATTATGACTAATGTTTAATAGAAATTAAATAGAGAATAAGTAAAGAAATTTATACAAACTATGAAGAAAAAAAAAGGTATCATCTGGCTATGCAAGTTTTAGCTATCCTTCAACATTGAACAGTTGCATATAAAAAAAAGGTGGGCAGATTTTAAATTAAAAATAAGTTTCTTCTTTAATGATTAATAAAAATTATCATCATTGCCTTTTTAAAAGTCTAAAACTTGACAAAACCAAGGTGTTTATATTGAAAGTATGAAGATTGAAGATCCCACTATCTGTTCCTTAAATCTCAATAAAGCTCTATACTTAAAGAATTGTTTCACCAACTAAATATGCCTATTAGCAAATTAGAAGAACAAATTGTTTAAGATCATAGAAAGAAAAATTATCAACTAAAAAAATAAAAGAAAAATTGTGAAGATTCATATAAATATATATAGATAGGTAGATAAGAGATGAGAAAAACTTAAAAAAGAAACTTATTGTAGTGTATTTATACAAGCAACTTTAGTTAGAGAAGATGGTGAGAGCAATTTCAAAAATTAGAGAATAAATAATCCATGAGTTTCAAGAGAGAAGAGCAAGCGACTAAACAGAGAAAATGATCAAGACAAGGAGATTAGGGTTTAAAAATTTCAAGAAGAATTAAAAACCATCTCCAATTTTTTTAAAAATAATTAAAAAAATCACAATAGTGGTCTCTCTAATTTTTAACACTTATATAAGATAAAAAAATACTATATCAATAACAGGGCAGAGAGATGACATTTTCAAACCTAAAAAATGCTACATCTCGACTTTTTAATTATTAAATAATAATATATATTAATAATTAATTTAAACTAAATAAATTTTAATAAAATGATATTTTATCTTGTAAAAAATTAATTAAATATTGAATGAAGCAAAGAGATGGCGTTTTCAAGTTTTAGAAACGCCACCTCTCTTCATTCATTTATTAAATATTATTATATATTAATTATAAATACTAAATAAATAAATTATAATAAAATAATTATTTAATATGATAAAATAAAATTTTAAATTAATAAGAGAGTACAGATATGACATTTTCAAGCTCAGCAAATATCACCTATCTGATTTTATTTATTAAATAATATGATGTACTAATTAAAATTATCAATTAAATAAATTATGATAAAATAATTATTTAATTTGGTAAAAAAATACTAAATCAATAACAGAGTAAAGAGGTGGAGTTTTCAAGAAATAATTGTAATAAAATAATTATTTAATCTAATAAAATAAAATGTAAAATCATTAACAAAGTAGAGAGGTGGTGTTTTTAATTGGCAATGCCACCTCTTTACTTTTTTATATGAATAAAATATTAATTTAGTAAAAAAGAAGAGAGGTGGAGTTTTGTCACTTTTAAAATGTCACTTTTTGTTATTTATTAAAATTATAAATAAAAAATAATTTATTAGTGGTAGCATTTGAAATAAATAAAAAACAATCTCTCTGCTTTGACTTTTATATTTGTGGTATTTTATTTTTTATTACTATAAAATACATGTTATTGAATCTCATTTTTTTAAAAGTGGATTCAATTCCGTGAGCATGGTAAAATTCCTAGTTCCTTTGATATAGAGCTAATGATTAAGGGAATGGTTCCAAGAGCATTCCTTTTGAATGAAGGTAATGGCTTCAAGCAAATTGTAGTAACCTAATTAACATAAATTAAGGCCTTCAAAAACAGTTCAGCCACGATATTTAGATGATATTATAATCTAGATTCTTGGTGAAGCCCTACATTCATTTGGGACGTGTGTACCTGATGAAATCACTGCAAGATGCTGTTCCATTAGAATTAACTGATTCATCAACATTGAGACAAATTCAACCAAATTGTGGTGAGTACTGTTCGGAGTGCATATCTCTTTATTAGAGTTAATAATTAAGTTCATCTTAGCTTTCAACTTGAGATCATCTATAATATTTTGAGTGCTGATGAAGAGTGCTTGGACTTGTTGGATAATAATCTTTGTGTTGAAGGTAAAGGGTGATACAGAAAGAATCCAAGTCTCCATAACGTGCACACAGGCACACAGTTCTCTTCTGATGTAAAGCCAGCTTAGCAAATCGTCATGCTGTCCAAGGGGGGGAAAAGTTGGGATGGCAAACATAAGGCGAGTTTGGGGTACAAATAAGCGATGAGATGACAAAGGACACGTGAAAAATTAACGCACATAAGTCGTGCCCTCCATCGTAGAAGTGGGACCCACTCTCCAATTGCTGTCACCAAAAGAGAGATCTTTTCTGTGCCTTCCCGTTCATGGCTCCTCTGCCTCTTCCGGTGGCATCACGCACACGTCTTCATCGCCCCTTGCCGGAGGCACCATGATGGCTAGCCTCATTACTTCTTCAAAAAATGACATTACTTTTTATCAACTCAAGACCCAGCTGATTTAATCAACCTTGTCACTGGTCCGTATCCCCGATCGACCTCATCCTTTTTTTTTCATTCTATATATCGATCCCTTTCTAAAATCCAATCGATTATGCATTGCTCGTCTCATCACCCCCTCTCTTTACGCCGCAAGGCAAACCGTTCACTTTCCACATTTCGTTTTCGCTTTCCATGTGTCGTTCACAAGAACCCTCCAAAGCAAATTAAGAAGCTAGTCACACTTTCAATGATAAAACTATTTATTTCATTGATTGAAATGAATCCATGGCTACAGAAAAATTACAATATTTCTCTAAACAACTATACAGCCTCGCTAGACAGCTGAACTAATTAACTTCTCAGCACAAATTGTTAATTCCAATTGATGATCAAGAAGAAAAAATGCACCTTCCCAGACATTCGCAGGGGTTGGTCCTCCAAAAATTGACCAGTCCTGGCTCCAGTTAATCCAGGGCTCTTGTGAATGTTCAGGAAATTATAAAAACAATCCGAAACTTTAATCGACTATCAGTATATTTGTACTCATTTACTGCTTAAAAATTCCACAGGAATGAGTCGTCAATTATCAGTCCGTCCATGTTTTCTTCTTCGTAATCCACAGTTGGCATTTCTGGTACGTAGAACTCGCTGGTTAAGTCATCAAACCCCGCGAATATCCCGTATTCATTTGCATAATTACCCGATCCGATTGTCTTGAACAGATCCGGGACCGATTCGTTTTGTGTCATTTCACAGTCCGTTTGCACCGTCACCTCAGAAAGCGAGGGTGACGAGGATTCCACGGGCAACATAGTCGCTTCCGAAAGCGAATGAGACGGAGACTCCTCTGGCAATTCACGGGTCAGGGGATTATTGGAATGACCCGTCATAAGCTCCGAATTGGCAAAACGGGCCGCGGCGGCTTGAATCTGGGCGGGGGACATGGACCTGCCGCCTGCGATGTCCGGCAGGTTATCAGGGAAATTAAAGTTACCAGAGCGACCGCGTAAGCAAAACATGGCGGCGTCGAAAGCACGCGCCGCCTTCTCAGCGGAGTCGTAAGATCCCAACCAGATCCTCTCCCTGCTGTTAGGTAGTCTAATTTCGGAGACATACTTGCCCCACTTCCTCTTTCGAACCCCTCTGAACTTAGAATCGCTTTGTTCAGAGGGCTTGTCGGCGACCTGCTTCACCATTTTTCCGGTACCAACGAAGCAAAATAGTAAGTGTGTATTTGTCCTTTTTAAAAGGTTTGAATTGGTTAGAATGGAGAACTTGTTTTCGAGCCGAGGTTTGTTTGTCGTGGATACTGGATGAGATTGAGAGCGTTTTTTTGGTGCAGACTCACAGTTTGCGGCTGCTTATTTATGTGTGTGCGATTCGGAATGAGCGCGTCTGTGCGCAAGCGAGTGAAAGGGTTTGACTACCTGTGACCGGTCACGGAGGCGCGTTGAAGGTACAAGTACAGGTGGCGGGTGATGATAGCAGTGATGTGTAGGAACGCGTATAAGGTGACAATGTTGGACCACGTTTGCCTTTTAATCCACGTGTGCTTACTCATTCACTTAGCTTATTAAATTACTTTAAGCATTATTCCCACCGTTAAAAAAAAATAAAATTTTTTTAATATTTTAAAATATAATTATTTTATTTTTTAAAAGTATTCATAATAAATAAATTATTTTATATTTATTTTAAAATAAAATACTATATTAAATAAAGGTAAGTATAAAAAATAGTATTAATTTAAATATAAGTAATTACTTTATTGAGGGATAAAATTTAGTTAAAAATAATTTATATTTTTTAATAAAGAGAGTATTTATATTATGTAACTGGCATCATTAGTGAAATAAAATTATTGACATGGCATGTGGTGACCTCTCTTATTCATCAGCTAAAAAGTTACCAGTGATAGTAAAATTTTTAATTTTTTAAGTTTAATTTTTATTCATTTAATCATTTAAATTTACTTTAATTATTAATTCAATTTTTTTAATTAAAAAATATAATATTATTAAAATATGTTGAGATAAATAATAAAATATTGATAGCAACTATATACGTTAATAAAAAAAGTTTAATTATTTAAGTCAAAAAACACAGGCAAAATTTAAAAATTCAAAATAACAAAATACAACCTAAGGGATTAGACTAATGAAAATTAAACTGATTCGGGGATAAATTTATTTTTATTTAGTTATATATACATATTAAGTCATTAATATACTTTTTACATTAAATTAATTTGAGAGTCAATTTTTGTTTTAAAATTTAAAGGACTAATTAATGATAATATAAGAAAATACAAAGGATCAAATTGATAAAAATTAAACTTGAGAAAGCTAATTGGTAATTAAAATAAATTTAAGAGAATGAAAATTTCATTATCCCAACTTATGAAAAGTCACATTGTTGATATAACAATACCCTTTGTTTTTTCGAACTTGGCATAATATACAAATATGAACAGATTTTCTCAAAATATGTTTACTAGCATTTGTACAATATGTTCTTTATACAGTAGTTGTTCCTACATGCAACTGCTTTCAAGCAATATAAATTCATTATCCGGGCATATATAGGATAGTTTAATGTTAATATGGAATATGGACGATAATATAGGTGTATACAGGTGAGTGTCTTGTTATATCCTTGTTTGAATAGGATAAATTAATATTGTCCAATAAGTTTGCGGTCAACCTAAAAAAATATTTATAACTTGGATTAGAAACAAAATCTAGGCTATGATGATGCCTTGTTTTGAACATGTCTCGTGCCTTTATATGTAAAGTTGTAAAATTATCTAGGATAATTTTTGTTTATTAAAAAAAATTAAGGATGGCGGTGTATTAGGACTTACCCATACGTAGGAAGGGTTCAGATCCTGTCAGCGTCAATTTTTCTCAGTGTCTTCAGAATCCCAATCTCAACCCTTCAATAAATATCTAATGTCATATACTTTGCCACATCATCTTATGTAAAAATAATTTTATTTTAAAAAATAATTTTTTCAGCATGTTATAAAAAATATTTCTTCAGATTTTTTTAAATTTTCATTAAATAGATTAGGTCAGAATTTAAATAAGCCAGACCATCTGTTTGCAATATGACTTACTCTGTAAATTTTTTTAAATAAATTTTTTATTAAGTAGATTATGTTAAAATTTGAATAAATCATATGGAAAGTATTTGTTTATAGTTTGACTTACTTTATAAATTTTATAAATAATTTTTTATTAAATAAGTTAAGTTAGAGTTTGAATAAGTTGGACTATAAATTTTTATAAAAAATTTGCAGTGTAATTTTTTTATAACAAGGTTTGAAAATAAAAAATAAAATAAACAATCAATTCAATGAAAGAATTATCTTTTTAAAATAAAATTATTTTGTATATGAGATGATGTCATAAAGTATGAGATATTAAGTATTTATTTAAGGATTAAGATTGAGATTCTAAGGGGACGCTGAGGAAATTGACGCTGAGAGGATCTGCATCCTACGTAGGAATGTGACGCAGGGAGTGGAAGCTCATTGATGACGTGGGGGCAGACCTGGAAGGGTCAAAGTCGAAGTACAAACTTTGATTGGGTGACTCGTCACCAAAAAGCACACACTTTGACGTCTCAAAACCTCAGCGTCGCATCTTACGTGTGGGATTTGAGCTGACCCTCCTACCCCTCCTCGATTTCCTCGCATCTTCACCACGCTTGAGCCTAACACTCTCACGCCACCTCTTCAATCATTTCCGGATTTTACATTTCTTTATCCCCTCGGTCCAATCTACAGGCTACTGCTGAAGTCTGGAAAATAGTACGGTATGTAACTTCCGCATACACAGTTCATCTTCCTTTCCATGTTCTGAGCATTTCACGCTCTGGATATGTTGTAAATAACTATCAAACGCTTTCTCTTCCTATCACGTGCCAACAAGGCCGATCTGTCGAAAGGGACATGACATCCCAATTAAACTAAACAAGAAGATGGATAAATGTAGCGTTGAATATTGCGGCTAGCGCGCTAGCAATCACTGGCGGATTAAACTTCAGGAGGAATCAGTTCAAAGGCAGAGCTGGCGCGCTGTTTTACTGGAATCTAGACACACACAGTATGGTCTTAGACTGACCGGTAATTAGGTTTTGTAGCTACCGAAATGCAAAACTCCAGTACGGGGATGCTCATCCTTGTCTAGTCTCTGCTACGTGAACTAATATAATATCGATGAATTCACACAGAATAAAATAAGACTTGCATGAGAAACATGTGTGTGATGAAATTGGAGTAATTCTTCGATTCTGGATACGATGTGCATGCAAGACCGGCCAACATTCGTCTACCTTTGCTAAGGAAAGCATCTCGTACTGAGAAATCTGCCAAAAGATAGGATCAGAGAACAAAATGGATCGTAAACTCCCAAATCTGTTATTGAGTACAATATAGACTCAGAAAGCACAATACAATGACACATGTGATGACACGTATACAAGGGTTCTTAACCACTCAACGAATCTCATGACAAACTTGGCTTTGACTAATTGACCATAACTGACTAAAAATCTAATATTCCCTGGCTACTAAACAGATTACATATCATCATCAAGATCAAGATCACCAAGATTTTGATAGAGTGAACAAAATCCTCTTGACCCATAATGTTCAACTTGTTTCTGAAGTACACAAACGAAGCTTTGCCCAAAGGCTTTGTTAGGATATCGATCAGTGATATATTCAAAGGCAAGAACATCACGTTTGGTTAGGGCCCACGGCGGTCATCATATGATGAGCAATCTGGACTGTCAAGATTCATTTTAATTTAGATGGTTCAAATTTACAGATTTTATTTTTATATTTTATTTTATATTCATTAAAATAAAAATTATAAATAATAATAAATTTATCTAATCATCAATTCAGATAATACGGATTTAATCTTAATAATCCAATTTAATATTAATTTTTTTATAATTTTTATAAATTGACTATCCAAATATGCTCTAAACAGTCTATATTTAAAATTTTTAAGTTGCAACTTTTTCTTAATTTTTTTAAAGGGTTAGTTTGAAGATTATCTTTATCTTTATTTTTTAATGTTATATCTACTAAAATAAATTTATAAAAACTCTAAAAAATTTGTTATTAAATCTAAAATGTTCAGAATATATCTAGATAGTCAATTTATAAAAATTAAAAAAAATTAACATTAAATTTTATAATCAAGATTAAATTTGTATAATTCATATTGATGATAAGATAAATTTATTAAAATTTTATAATTTTTTATAATAAATAAAAATATAAAATATAAAAATAAAATTTTAAAATTTAGACCCAGATGCTCATCAAGTATCGTGCTTATCACTTGATGAGAACCAAAGCCAAACTCCATAATCAATTTGTATCGTTCTGAACAAAGTGCAAGTCCAATTCCACATGTTCACTACTAAAAAAGATAATATAAAATGCCTTTAATTGAACGATTATCTATAAAATTATTGAATAAAAATAGGTGAGATTTTTAAAAACTATTATTCAACAGTCATTTGAAGAACCATTGAATAACAATAAGCATTTACTCAACGATTGTTGAGTAATTCTTTTTTTTAGAAAAAAAAAAAGAGTAAAAGACTATTAAAAGGTTTGTCCTAGACAACCGTTTAATAGTCTCTTAGTATATTAAATGGTTGTGTGTGTGCAATCGTTTAATAAAGACTGCTCAATAGTTATATTTAAATAATCATTAAATACTCTCATTTAAAATTTAAAAGACCCTCCCACTTCGAGACGTTACAAATGTATAAAAGTTATGTATGCCATTTATACTTTAATTAATTGATATGTATTAGTATAGATTTGTTGTACTTTAATTACTAAATGATTATACTCACCCTCTTTCTCTTTAATATTATAAGTGCTAGCTCATCAGGATAGGATCGAGAAAAACAGCCTGAGGCTCAGGATTTTTATCCAAAGTTTGTAGGCCTCCTTTATTTTAAAAATTTTATAATTTATATTAATAATGCCAACTAGTAAATTGTATATTTTTGCTTACTTGCACTATTTGATTCTTAATCGAAGTTGTGTATTTTAAGCTCTAGATTATATGTGTGTTAAATGAGATATTTAGAAAGGGTCAAAATACTAGTGCAAGTAAGGAGTGAGCAAATTTGTGATTGATGATGAATTGTATGATACTTTATGAAATTGAGACTCTCCCTTATGTTATCAAAAGGTTGAGCGTTGAAAATGCTGTAAATGTGCTATTTGTATGTTGTGGTATATTACACAGGTGTTTGGCTTAGTAAGTATAGTATAAGATTAAGTTTATGCTTTTGGCACTTAGGTTGAAAATTAGGCTTCAAAATTGTGTCTTAATTATAAAAAGAGTGAGTTTAGAAATGGGTGTTCAACTTTAATTGAGATGTAATTTGAGTGTAAAATCAATGCCATTAGCTAGAGCTTGGAAAAAACTTTTTGTAAATATCTAGATCATCTCAATTGAATATCAGATGAAAAAAATAAGGTGTGTTATAAGTTTGGCCAGAGAGTCTGCCATAACAACATGTTCCTATCATGGGTTGTGCATTTTATATTACAGTGTAAAATTTTATGCCGCAATGTATAGTGCCAGAATTGTTATTTTTGGCTTTTTAAACCATAATTTGATTTGTTATCTTATCATGTATGATTTCTACACTTCCACATATATTTCTACTTTGTTTTAACTTAGTTTATATTTGATTTTAAAGTTTAAGTTATAAACTTAGGATTTCAACTTTAAAAGGTTTATATTTTTAATGAAATTGTTGTTGGATTGTAAAGTGAATATTCTAATACCTATTTTTAAAAGTTTTAATTATAGCAAACCTTTAATTTTTCTTTTTCTTTCTACTATGGTTAGTCTTTTAATAATTAGTTAAAGTATACAACCATGATTTGGTAATTGTATAGTTTAATCCATAGTTATCATAAAAGTTTTGGCTAAGTATTAGGGTAATAAGGAGAACATTACACATGCTCACTGAAATGCATGTGTTTAGAAATATAGAGCTGACCAGTAGCCACATCCAAACATTTATATCCTTTATATCGAGATGAATAACTCGAAAAAACACATTGAGTGTATCTAAAATCAAGCCTGTGAGCATTGAAGGGACAAGTGTATGGAAAACACTCACACACAAATGCCTTAAGAAGAGAGCAATCATGTTTTGTAAAAAGTCTAATTTACTCTATAAGGTTGACCATAAAGCCTAGCATTACCATGGTAATTAAGGATCAACTACCCTAGTCATTTACCATAATTGGAAAGAATTAATTGCAATTAAAAAAAGCTAATGATATTAGAAAAGAAAGAATCTAAGTTGAGGGTCTATTATGATTAAAAGAAATAAACATATAAATTTAAATTAACTAGATAACTAAAAATAGGTCCTATTATGGCAGAAAATACTTTACTATGGTAGAAAAAAATTAAAACTATATATTAGACACTAAAAAAGTTAACCCTAAAATTAATAAAGTGAAACTTCAACAATTAATTGGAACTTCAAAAAGGATAAGTTTCTTGTAAAATCTCTAAATACTAATCTCATTTGAAACCATATTCCAAGGTAATCAAGGGAATAAACTAAAGAAGATTACCAAGTTTTGTAATTTGAAGTGATGGGATCCCAAGTTTTTATAATTTAAAATAAATAAAAATTATGTATCAAACTTGTAATCAGAGTAAGAATACTATTATAGAAACATGTGATACCTCAAAGGAGTAAAAAGACTTGAAAACAGTTGAAAAATAACAAGTTTTGAAAAATAGTACAGTGTACCACAATGCATGTGTGTAAGCCGCGGCGTCCTACTTTCTGTGCCATGTGTAGTTGTGTGTTGCACATTTTTTTATAGCAACTTTGCTATCTTGATAACTTTTGACATGCTCCATTTCTCCATTTGACATTTGAATGAAATGATCTAGGTGTATATAAAAAATTCTTTTTATAAACTAGTTGATGGCATAGGTTTTACTTCCAAATTAAGTCACAAAAAGAAGTTAGATACCTAAAAATATTTTCAATCATTTTCATAATTTTAACAACTTAAGAGTGTCCAAAACCCCATACATGTGTCAAAAGCCATTCTTAACACTCAGACCATACTAAATAAACTTAGGACTACTTGTACAACACACCACATGCACATATATACCACAAAATCAAACTTTCACTCCTCAACCCCTTTAACAACAAAACAGAAAGGGGAGGTCTTTGCATTGTGTTTAACCATAATTAATCAAAGTTATAATTGAATTAATGTTTTTATACTTGTACTAGTATTTTGGCCCTAATAATAATTATAAATCTCATAAACAACATTTCAGGGCCCAACATACATTCCAAAGGTTATAAACAATAAATAGTGCAAGTTTATGCAAAATATAACCCAATTGACAATATAACAATTATTACACAAAATAATTAGAGTTAAGAGGCTATACAGTGGGAATCCTAGATTCCTAAGGCTCAAAAGCCTTCTTCCCAATCTACACTAGAGCTAAAGCTTGTAAAATATTGAAATAGAAGAGTGAGTTTAGCCATTCAGTAACTAAGATGCACCTATCCTATGTAGTTGTATATCAATTACTTTAAACATATGTAAAAGGATTATTCACCTAAAATATACTATTATATGTAACACATAAATTGTCATTTCTCAAATTAATTCATTTACGTGTTTTGCATATCAATTCACAGAGTACATTACTACAAGACATATAGACATATAACTATGACTCAATTCATTAGTTCTATATCCATTGCCACATCACAGTTAATCATATGACCATAATACATTTACTATTATGACTTATCACAAACTTAACAACCATGCAACACGTCGCTACGTTAGCTTAACACATGTAGGAATGATCAATTCTACCTTATACTCTTCTTATATCTTTCAATTAAAATCGTGAGCTATGATATCAAGTAAGGCTCTATCTGTGTGACTGGATTGCCCTCCTTCACTAATTATGAGATGTGACCTAGTTAAAGATCACAAAACTCATTCTTCAACTACGACTTCCCTTACTCTCGAATCTCTAGGGTGTTGTATACCCTAAGCTAACCTCCTTGATAAACAGGTAAAGATAGCTAAGTTCTAATCCCTCGACAAATTATGGGACAGTCCCTCAACTAACAATTTCATATACTAGGAAAACTATATAGATTTTTTACCCTTCTTCCTGGATGAACTCCTGCCAAATGATCATGTCATGGTCTAGAATTCATCTTCCTGAAACAAAACCCAAGCAGAAAAACACATAGAAGAGAAGAAGGAGGGGAGGAAAGCAATCACCTTAGAGTATGAAAGCATAAATTCCCTTAGAATGGTCTTGAAATCTTATCCTAGCAAACCAAAATACTCCCTTCCATTACTCCCTATTTGTCTCCTTCTTTCTCCTTCTCTTTCTACAGTTCATGACTCGTGAATTGATCATTTAAAATTTTGACCATCCGTAGTAGCTGATGTACACAATAGGCTAGTCTGAAATACTCCTCAAGTTTAGATGGCCTAAATTACCTCCAAGCTCAGTACAAAGGTTGTATCCAAATAAAACGACACATTAGCCATCAGTAACCTTCATTAAACTACTTAACACTCGAAGTTTACTAGATTACCCTTGATTTAATTAATGAATCTAGAATTGAAAATCCAAGACATTATAAGTTTAATCCTATAAAGCTTCTCAAATGGTATCTGTAATGTAATTGCTTTTGAAGGCTGACGATTAAGGAGAAATACAACTGATAAAAAAGCATCAATCTAATAATAGAGTGATAAAAAAGTATGTGTAAGGAATATAAGACCTATTTCTACAATCAATTAATGCCTATGCTCAACTAGCCCATTTTGTTCAAGGTGTAAGGATAAGACAACCTTTGTTCTATGCCACAAACCTAAAATTTACCTTCATTATCACTTTACACATGTTAAATTTTAGAATTAAACTTATTCTAAATTATAAGTTTAAATTCTTTGAATTTAAATAAGGCCTCATATCTTTAATAAAGGAAATAAATCCATATAAAATGACTATACCTGTCAACAAAAGCTATGTAATAGGGAAAACCATTAGAAACAAGTAGAGTAGGACCTCAAAAATCCATTGTTCTAAATACAAGGGTTTGTCATGCATTGTTTGAGAAGCAAAAAAAGGAAGCTTGTGAATTTTTACCAAGTTGACAAGTAATACATATAGATAGAGAAGTAACATTTGAAAAGGAAATATTATACTAAGTAAGTACATGTTTAATAATATTTAAGGAAGGGTGCCTTAAATAAGAATGCCAAAGAGACAAAGAATCATTATAAATAATAGTACTATAAGCCTTAACAATAACATTTGGCTGAGTGACATGAGAATGTGGTATGATATGAGTCATAACAAGGTAAAGGCCCTTTTTTTCAGGTCTACACATCAAAAGGGGCCTGGTCTACAAGTCTTTTACAAGACTATCATAAGGAAAAAACCCAATAGAAATAGAGTTGTCTTCTATGAAACAAGCAATAGAAACCAAATTCTTCTTCATTTGAGGTACACATAGAACACGACGTGTAATGTTCTTGATTTTAAATTAAATTAATTAAGCTTGAATTAGGTTAAATAGAGTTTAAGAGAGGTGTGTGGCCAGAGACGCTTAACGGGTATGTTTGGTTATGGTTTCAACCTTAAAAGCAGGTCTGAAGGAGAATTAAGTCACCCAAGGATAAGAAGAAGAAGAAATCTAAAGGGCAAGGTTCTTTGTCATGCACCGTGGCTTATAGATCAAGCTGTCATGATGCATGTATCCTGACATACCTAGAGGGATGCTTTTAATGCCATATGCCGTGGCACATTGTGCGTCCACCATAATGTATGGACACTTTTCTGTTGTAATAAGATCACAAAATTGATGCAACAAAAGAGAAAAATAAAGAAAAGGTGAAGAGAAATGAAAAGATCAGTATTATGACTTGAGAAAATTGACTTTTAGGAGTACTTTAGAGTATACAATATTAAAGGTAAGCTTTCTACACTTAAATCTTTCTACCTTCTTTCATTTTCTTAGTGGTAAAAGTTAGGATTTGATTGATAATGATAATTTTTAATCTAGTGAGTCTATAGGTTCAAACCCTTTGACTTAGATAGAGTTTATGGAAGTAGATTGAGCTAAAGAAACTTGGCATTTATAGGTTTATGTTGATTGGTGGTTGAGAAGCAATAAACATACGGAAATCCACCATAAATATGTTAGTTGAGGACAATGTGGTCCCATTAATGATCATTAAAGAAGTCAATGATGTTAATGAGGATTAAAGAAAGCTAATAAATCTAATGAGTAATTTTATATGAGTAGAGAATGAATTTTGAGCATGAAGAAGTGTTAAGTTAATAATGAAAATTAGTTAAAGTATGAAAATTGATAAATTATATTGTGAATGCTTGTAGAGCCCTTATTGGCACCATTCATGTTTCTTGAAAGCTTTGGGAGTGAGTTATTAAGGGGTGAAACTTTAACTTCTCAAAGGTTTAAGGTAACTAGAGAAATTCTATCTTGTATTGGTGTGTGTTAATTAATTTATTAAGTTATATTTGATAATTGAATTGTGTGAGATTGACAGAAATGCAAATGTGGTATTATTGTTTGAAAACCCAGTATATGGTGATTAGTTAATGTAGTTCAATGATTTTAAAATTTTAGAGTGCAATAATTTTGGACTTGTGAGGTATAATAATTTTGAAATTATAGAGTTTAATGATTTGTTTAATTTGAAGTTTAATGATGTGAACTGTGATATGGTATAACAATTATACATTATAGAGTTCAATGACTATTTGAAAATGTGAAGTTTAATGAGATTGGCAGTAGAGTTCAACAATTTAATTATGTATAATATGTGATTATTATGTATGTGATTGAGTACAATGATGTAATTATGCATGCTTAAATTGTGCATATTCGTGCATTGCATGATCTTGAGAGGTAGGAATTCACCTAGGTAAAAGAGTAGAGATTTAAATCCATGTGATAAGGCACCCATCCAAGTTGATGGCTTGCCTAAATTGTTTATATACATATTATCCCACTTATTTAATGAAGGACTGTCCTACTAGTTTAACAAGGGACTCAACCTAGCTAGCCATCTACTGGTTCAACGAAGAAGCTAGACTAGGAAGTATGACATCCCATAGTATGAGAAATGGGAGAAATCATGTTTTACAAGTGAGTTGGGAAAACCTTGACTGGATAACCCCTCACAAATGTTTAGGCTAGGGAAATCCTAGATTATAGATTATCTCAGTGTGCTATAGCCCACGATTTCATGTTAGAGGAATAAGTAGGATATTAAGAAAGTATGATCATGCATATATTAAAGAGGGCATATGATTGTTATATTATGCCCTTAGTGAAATAAAACCAGTGAAAGCCTTATCCTTTAAGAAAGGCCATCAATTAGAATTATATACCTCGATCATGTATTAATTGTGATTGAGAAATGTAGATATATACTTTGAAAACATGATATATAACTTGATATTGATCATTATCATGTGTGTATGTTTTGCTAGAAAGTAAAAGGATGAACTATAGTTGTGAATATGTTCATACTTGAACTTGTTTATTAAATTACAACTTGTATTTAGACTAATTGACATACGTTAGTATAAATTAGTTAGACCTTAGCTACTGAGTGGTTGTACTTACCTAATTATCTTCAATATTACATGAAATAGCTCAAGAGGATCAGATAGAGAAAAATAGCTAGAGGCATAGAATTGTAATCCTATTAGTAGGCCTTTATATTTTTAAGCATTTATGTGTGTATGATGATTAAAATTGCCAACTAGGAATTATTTACTTTGTGTCTTACTTGAATTATGTGTTTTGTAAGTTGTAAGTATATTTTCGACCTTAGAGAGTATGTTTGTGAAATGTGAAATTATTATAGGGTTAAAATACTAGTGTAAATATGATATATGAATATTATAGACTATTTGATGAAATGAGTGATTTTAGCTCCCCTTCTATTTTTGAGAATTAAGGGGTTGAATGTCAAAAATGTAATTTGTAAGTGTTTTGCATGATGTGGTGCATTGCACAAGTTAGTTTTGGTCTACTATATGTGGTTTAAGTAGTGTCTATGGCTCTTGACTTTTGGTGAATGATTTGGACATTTAGTTTTGTGGTAAATGTTGAAAAAGTGCAAGTTTTGAAATTAGTGTTCGAATTTTGAGTGTGTAATAATTTGGTTATGAAACCCAAGCTATTAGCTAGGACTTGAAAAGAGCTTCTCGTAGACACCTAATTCATGTCAATTAGACGCCGGACGAAGGTTTAAGGCGCGTCAAAAATTGCCTTGAAAGATATCAATTTAACAGCAAAAATCTATTGTCATGGAACGTGCAATGTGCCACGATGCATGGCATAGAGGTAAAGGAGCCGCGACATATGCCCCAGAAAACCACAGAATTGCTTTATCTTATGATTTCTAAGCAAATGCACTGAACCTTAAAGTGATTCTATGCTTTCATATAATTGTAAACTCTAATTTAGGAATTTTAAAATTTTTTGAAATGGATTTTTGTTTTGAAAAGTTGGGACCTTACTTGTATAACTTATTTTCAAACTTGATATTATATCATTTACTTTAAACCTATCTCTTTAACTATAGGGATTTAGGTTAATCATGGATTAGAAAAGGAGGATATATAATAATGCGTGTGAAAAGTAGAGAGTTAGGAATTGAAAGTGAGTCTCACCAATATGAGTGATAGCAACAGAGTCACCTATTCTAACCTACATGTTACCATGACTGGAATCAGGAGTAAGAGTATTCAAATTATTAAAATCATTAGTGATATGTTGTGTAATACTGGTATCAAAGGACCATTCATCATCAATAACAAAAGTAGGTGTAGCAACATAAGCCTACGCTAAAGCTAGAGTAGTACAAGAGGCTAATGCAAAATAAGAAGAGGCAGAGGCAAGTGGACTCATCACAAGAATAGACATATTAAGTGAAAGACAAATAAAAGATATGGATGAAAGGGGAGGAACAGGATATGATGAGGAATATGGAGATCATCACAATTATGATGTCTATAGGCAATAAAATAAGCAGCATTCTCATTGTTAAAAGAAGGACGATAAGCATGATCAAACATTAAGTAACACCTGTAAGTGGCATGACCCATCTTGTCACAAATCTAACATATCGAACGATTAAAGGAATGTCCATGACCATGAAAAAAATTCTTACCTTATTGATAAGAAGGACTAGAAGGAGGATAAGAGCTACATTCAGCGATTGCAGAAGGTGCAAAAGAATAAAATGCATAAGACTTATAAGATGAATCATCAACCTTAAACATCTGATTTGTATAGTGTGCCTGCGTTGTAGTGTTTGATAAAAAATTCATTTGCCTTGATTCAGAATCAATTAGCATATTGGTCAAAGTATCTAAGTGAAAATGAGGACGACTATAATTAATAACAGTAGTTATAAACTTAATTTTAACAATACGACCATTGAGTATATATGCTATTTGAGTAGATTCACTGACTCGTTCAGCAAGCATAGCAAGGTGATCACAAAGAGACTTGATATTAGCTAAATTTTCTCACATGCTTAGTTTGCCTTTCTTTTAATTAGTAAGTTGATTCTCATAAAGAATCAGACTAACTAGAATAGAGTTTGTTCAATTTACCATAAATCTGAGCGGTAGCTTCCATACCAACAAACTCAAGAAGGATAGGAGGAGTAACAAATGCCAAAAGCCATGATGCAAGTACATAATGAGAGATTTAAACTTATCAAGAGCTGGATTAGCATTAACACGTCCAAATTCATTAGTAACAATGGTAAAGGGAATAATAATAGTAGCTAGTACTGTCTCAATTTTAAACTAAATTAAGGTCTAACAAGCGTGTTTGGTCTCGATTTCAGCCTTAAATGTGGGTTCAAAGGAGAATCAGGTCACCCAAGAATGGGGAGGGAAAGAAATCTAAAAGGACAAGATTCTATGCCACGTGCCGCGGCTTGTGGATTAGGCGCTGCGACGCATCCATGTTGAAATGCCTAGAAAGCCCTCTTTATGCTATGCGTTGCTCGCAAAAATGAAGAGAAAGAAAGATTTTTAAGGGAGAGTACAAAGAGCCATGCTAAGGCTTAAAGAAAGTAACTAATAGGAGCATTTTGGAGCTCATAAACATCAAGAGTAAGCTTCCTACACTTAAATCTTTCTCTTTTCTTCCATTTTCTTGATGCTAAAAGTTAGGGTTTGATTGATAATGATAATTTTCAATGCGTAGAAGCTATGGGTCTAAACTTATTAACTGAAATAGAGTTAATGGGAGTAGATTGAACTAAATAAACTTAATATATATGAATATATGATGGTTGGTAGTTGAATGACATTAAATGTATGAAAAATCATCATAAATATGTTAGTTGGGGACAATATGGCTCTATTAATAATCATTAAAGAGCTCAATAATGATAATGAGGGTTAAAGAAAGCTAAGAAACCTTTGGGTAATTTTACATGAGTCAAGAATAAATCTTGAGCATTAAGAAGTGTGGAATTATTAATGCAAATTAGCTCAAATATGGATATTGATGAATTACATTATAAATTCTTATAGAGTGACTATCATTGGCACCATTTAAGCTTCTTAAAAGCCTTGGAAGTGAATATTTGAGAGGTGAAACCTTTAACCTCCCAAAGGTTTAAGGTAACTGGGAGAATTTTATCTTATACTTTTATGTGTTAATTAGTTTATTAATTGATATTGATAAATGAATTGTGTAAAATTGATTAAAATGTAAATGTGGCTTGTTTTGTTTGAAAAGCCTACTATTAAAGTGGTGATTAAATATAGTCCACTTGTCATAAAATCATAGAGTACAATGATTTTTGTGATTGGGAGTTCAATGATTTGAGTTGTTAAGGAGTTCAATGACTTTGATATTTATGGAGTTCAATAACTCATTTGATTTAAAGTTCAATGAAAATGCATTTAAGGAGTTCAATTATTTGTAAAATGATGGAATTCAAAGAAATTGGTTATGGGGAGTTCTATGAATTATGTTATTGTGAGTTATTGCATGAATATGCATTGCATGATCATGAAAGACAAGAGTTCGCCTAGGAAGAGGTGTAGAAAAATTAAATTCATTTGGTAGGGCTTCCATCTGAGTAATGGCTTACCCAAATTGATTATATTCATATTGTCTTACTTGTTCAATGAGGGATTGTCCTACTAATTTAACAAGAAACTTGAATCTAACTAGCTATCCACTAGTTTAACGAAGAAGCTAGTTTAAGGAAGTATGACACCCTATAGTGTGAGTAATAGGGGAAACCGTGTTTCACAAGTGAGTTGGGTGAGCTTTGGTTGGGTAATCCCCTCATAAGTGTTTAGGCTAGGGAAGTCATAAATTATAGACTATCCCATCATGTTATAGCCCATAGTTTCATATCAAAAGAATAAGAAGGAGATAAGGAAAGTGTGATCATGCATATAGTGAAAAAGGGCACATGGTTGATATATTATGACCCCAATGAATTAATACACTTAGAAATCTTATTGATTATGTAAGGATATTAATTTGTTTGACATTTTATGAATATGAATCATTGCAAATGAATATGTGGATATTTGTTCTTGTGACATGTTGACAAATTAATTTTTAATCATAATCTCATATGTATGTCTTCAAGATGATGAGAAGGTTAAGCCCTTAAACATGTCCATACTTTGTAATTACTTATAATGGCCACTTACATTTAAATTAATTGATATGCATTAGCATAAGTTAGTTGGACTTTAGTTACCGAGTGGTTGTACTCACCACATTATATTCAATATTATAAGGAATAGCTCAAGAGAATCAAATAAAGAAAAGCAACTAGAGGCATAGGATTGAGATCCTATTTAGTATGCCTATATATTTTTTAGTTATTATGTGTATTTGACAATTTAAGTTGTCAACTAGGAATAGTCCATTTAACCCTCACTTGCACTATGTGTTTTGTAAATTGTAAGTGTATTTTGGGCCTTGGTGTGTGAGTTGATGATATGTGTTATTTGTGATAGGGCCAAAATGCTAATGCAAGTAAAAGTTGAGTATATTATGGGTTGATTATAGATCACTTGATGAAAATGTGCTTAAACTCCCCTTATATGTTTTTGAAATTAAGGGGTTGAGTAATGAAATTGTGATCTTTACGTGTTTAATAGAATATGGTACATTGTATGAGTTAGTTTTAATGTTTTGCATGTGGTCAAATGGCTATTAGCGTTAATGGCTATTGGCTTTTAGTAATTGAATTGGACACTTAGTTTTGTGAAAATTATTGAAAAAATGTAAGTTTTGAAAAGAGTATTTAAATTTTGATCGAGTAATTATTTTATCATGAAATCAAATCCATTAATTAAAGCTCAGGAAAAACTTTCTATAGACACTTAGTTCGCATCAATCGGATGTCAAGAGAAGAATTGGGGTGAGTCAGGAGTTACCCCAAAAGCTATCAAATTGACAGCAAAATTTATTGTCAAAAATCATGCAATTACGCCACGATGTATGGCATAAAGGCGAACACATCATGGTACATGTTTGACAAGTCGCGACACACGCCCTAAAATTCTACAGAATTATCTTGTTCTCAAGTTCTTTAACAAATGCACTCATGCTTGAAATTATCCTATGCTTCTGTATATTTTGAACTCTGATTTGTCTATTTTAAAGATTTTAAAAATGGTTTTTGTTTTGTAAACTTGGGATCCTAACTTTTTTACCATTTGTAACTTAGTTTTATGTTAATTATCTTAATCAAATATCTTTATTTCTTGAGATTTAGAGTTAATCATGATTTAGAAGGAGGAGAATATTTCAAGCACCATCCAAGAATCGGTGAAGAAGATATTGTTTTACCATAAGGTAGACCTGTTGCTTCTATAGGAGATAATTGTGATCGTCTAGTCAAATAGTAATTTTCTTATTAAAGAAGCTGTAATAAGCTGCCATAGTAATTAGAAAGCTCGATAGCACTATAGAGCCATTTAGAGTAGATCTAGTCAATTAAGCCATATTTTTTTATGAATGGTCGATCCAATCAGAGATCAAGTCTATGATGACTAACAAAGAAGCAACTAATGGTGGTTGAAGCAACTGCTGGTGGATGGCTATGATATTAAGCCAAAAAATAAGATCAAAGAACAAAATGGATCGTAAACTCCTAAAGCACAATATAATGACACGTGCAATGACAAATATACAAAGGTTCTTAATCGCTCAACTAATCTCATAACAAACTTAGCTTTGACTAATTAACCATAGCTGACTAAAAATCTAATAAAATATGCAAGCAATTTACAAATGATATGAAACATTCTGGTTTTGGTTAAATGATTATGGTCTCATAATACTTTGATGAGGCTAATCATGTTAACAATAAACAATAAAATTTGATAAACAAAAAATAGGACTAATTATTCACCAACAACAAACTTAAATCAACACATTGGCTGGCATGTTGTGTTTGAATCAGATTGCTTATAGATGATTCAGGCACTCTTTAACAATAGTGCTGTGTCATGATCGGGGGTTTGATATTATTATTGACAGATTGGGTTGTTAAAGCTAGAATCAGGGAGAATGTGTCTTTCTTTTTCAGCTCTTGTATTTTTTAACTATAAGCTTATATATTTATCAAACATGAGTACTTTTTTGAGCTATATACATATGCAAAGCTAGCATGAAACTATGCAGATGATGGATAAAAAAAAAAGGAATGAAAATTAAATCTTAAAAGATTGATGGTTAGATTTATGACAAAATTTTATAAGAAAATGAGTAGCAAATATCAATTCAAACAATTAAAAAATAACTCATAATTACAATTTGAGAGTTATATCTGATATTTAAATATCTTTTTCAAAAAATATAGTATAATATTTATGGTAATCATCTAACTTGGTCTTCACATCACTTAGATGTAACCTTTTATATCTCTGATTATCTTCATCAAGAGGAGTTGAATGAAATTTGTTTGCCTAGTAATATATTTGCATCTTTTTATTTAAAAAAATTAAATATCTTATCTGCAATTTAAGTTCATAGATTTGTAATTATTTGAATAAATAATTTCAACACATTTTTAAATTATATCAAAAGCCTAACTATTATCAAATCAAAATTTTAGAACCTACCATTTTTCATTTTTTTTTCTTTAGAAAAAGCTTAATACATTCATCAAATGAGGGAATTGGAGTTTATCTATTAAGCATGTCAATAGGAATTTCAATGCTTATCCTGACTATTTAGCTATGTTTTCACATAGTTTAGATATTAATTTGTGTACTTTTGATAAACTTTCACCACTCCTTTAAGAGACAATGAGTGATGAAAGCGTCTAGATAGGAACCTTTATTCTTATGTAAACTTCTTTAAATTTTGAATGCACTTCCGGTTAAAAAAAAAAATCAAGGAAATGCAAAAAATTGGAAGTCAAAATAGAAATTAATGACACATGACATCTCCATGCTAAGAATGGGTTAACATTTGTAGGGAAAAAAAGAAATAGATTAATATGTTAGGATGAAAAAGTCCCGAATTCAAATCTTTATAATGTATAAGATTTTTTTTTAGAAAAAAAGAAAGATTAGAGGGGAATCCTCAATAAGAAAAAGATAAACCCATGATATTGCTTTCAAATGCTTACCTTTAAAAAAAAAAAACAACAAAACAACAAAAACAACAAAACAAAACTTTGTTAACCTAGAACGGTGCGACCCGGCTGCCCGAGTGACCTCGATACCTGCTCGGTCACCCTCCGCTCGTGAGAATTCTAGAAGGGTCTATCAGATAAAACCCCAATCCTTATAGGGTTTTATCTTCATTTCTTCAACGCCTTCACTCCTCCACTCTCAAAGCTCGGTCGCAAATCAGAATCTATACCAAGTTCCCTTCCGATCAAGGTATTATCTTCCCCTATTCTCCTATGTTTCAAAGCTTCATGCCTTTAATTTTTTGGTTCATGTGCTTGCTTCCTGGAAAATGCCGAAAATTAGCTCTGGTGATTCTGCTGCGAGTTTTCTTTTTTCTAGCCCTTTTCTGTCTTGCTCCCCGCCATTAAGTGGAGTATGATTGTATAACCTGTGTTCTTCTGATGATTTTGTGGGCAGCGAGGCAGTAGACTTTCCAATGGCGACCGCTCAGCTCACAGCATCATCATTTTCTACCATGAATTTGCCCTCCTTCGGAAGTCTTCGACCTTCGATGGTTCAGGTTCTGCGATCAGACACGTAAGAATAGGTGGCCTCACTCAAAGGTCGTTCCGGGGCTTGGTTGTTAAAGCCGCAACTGTTGTTGCGCCCAAGGTATATTGTTGTTGTCCTCAAGTTGTTTTTGTAAATATTGATTGGACAATTATGGCCGCAGTTGTAAATTTCTGTTTGTAATCGTTAATACTCTTTCTTGCGTGCTGCATTGGCCCTCTATAGTTCATCCTACTTACGACATTGCCTCGGTTATGCAGAGACGGGGTTGCTATACAATGTGACTTTTTAGATATGGATGTTTTCCGTGGTTCAATTTTGTAATTCACAAATCTTATATGTACTTCTTTTCCTGTAGTTGCTACATGGTAACTTGGTATTTATAAACTCCAGCTTGTCCAATTTTAACTCTCAGCATGATGCTCTGACTTTCGTATTATTATGTAACACTTTTGCTTTGCGAAGGTTAAGCATTAGTTATGAGTCTCTTTGTTAACATCTTTTGTTGAAAGAGTCGGTCGGGATTCAGCTTATTAATTACCTGCGCATGATGGATGCATGGTGATGCTTGCTTGGTTGCACTTTTGATACAAATTGTAGATAAACACACGTGCCTTGTTACTTAAACATCATCTATTTCCACAAGACCATCATCAGTTTCTGTCTTCTTTATCTTAATTTTTCCCCCAAACGAGTAAATAGATGGGACAACCCTGCATCCAATTGCAGGTGAACAGTGAACACAGTAGAGAACGTTAAGTGAATTTTTACCAGGTCTATGTTCAATAAATCGATGCTGTGGCAGATTTGATTTCCTTTATAATTTAACCTAACTATTTAGGTATATATGATCTGTTTTCTTGTCTACATTGTTTCTGGACTTTATTTCTCCCTGATTTATGCTACATGTGGCTGATTGGTAATTATTTTGTGTAGTACACCTCAATTAAGCCTTTGGGTGACAGAGTGCTGGTAAAAATTAAGGATTCTGAAGAGAAGACTGATGGTGGGATCTTGCTTCCCACAACTGCTCAAACAAAGCCTCAAGGTGGTGAGGTGGTAGCTATTGGAGAGGGGAAGACAGTTGGGAAAAGCAAAGTTGACATTGCAGTGAAGGTATTGTTGTTATAATAAGGTTTAACCCTTTTGGTGCCTATCTGTTCACATTAATTTTTCCTTTTTGGTGTCATTGAGGACGTTTGCTATATTTCTAATTGACGCCATGCATTTTCGTTCTACAGACTGGTGCACAAGTTGTGTATTCAAAATATGCAGGGACTGAGGTGGAGTTTAATGGTTCAAAGCATCTTATACTGAAGGATGATGACATTGTTGGTATCCTTGAAACGGATGATATCAATGATCTTAAACCTCTGAATGATAGAGTATTGATCAAGGTACACCCTTTTTAGAGCATTTTATATATTGTCATTGGATGAAAATTGAAGCTTGACATTGGGTCTTCTATTAATCTATCAGGAAATGGACTTATCTTCTAGGCATATGTTTTTGGCGAACTTCTCCGTAGTTTTTGTTAACCTGAAGTTTTTTTCTTTCCTATGCGTGTTTCCTTTTAAGAATACTCATTTCTGCCATATTTTGGATTTGTGGAATAATGACAATGGTATGCATCAATTAACTAAATGTTGACTCAGGTTGCAGATGCTGAGGAGAAAACTGCAGGGGGGTTGTTACTAACAGAGGCAACGAAAGAGAAGCCATCTATTGGAACGGTATACTTCCTCACTTGATTGTAAAGTTATCACAAGAAAATTTTTTGCGTAGACAGTGTTTTGGTAAAATTTAGGCGCTAATGTTTTTAGAGCGAGAACATTGTAATCTTGCTGCATAGTTTGTAGTGGTCGGTCATAATCTGTTCTGCTTTGGATGTTACAGGTGATAGCAGTTGGACCGGGGCCTCTAGATGAGGAAGGCAACAGAAAACCGTTGCCCGTTAATCCTGGAAACACTGTTCTCTACTCCAAATATGCGGGGAATGACTTCAAGGGCAAGGATGGTTCTGACTACATTGCGTTGAGGGCCTCAGATGTCATGGCTGTTCTTTCCTAGTGTTATCTACTCGTGCATGATAACTTACTTTTTCTTTATAAATGTTTTGTAGCTGTTTTGAGGACGATGGAATTTTTTTTGTAACGACTTTGAAATATAGTTGATTGCAATTTTGCTGCTTGTATTTGGAAAACGTTTCTTGTTAGATGTTATGAATTCGTTTTTGTTGCAGTTTTTATCTTCACATTGTGTTTCAAAGTTCAAAACGGTTTTTTATTGCTCTCGGAAGACCAAGGCTTGGAAAACGTTGTGCGGAAGTCAGTTTTATGTGTTATCAGCTCATAATACCCATCCCGGGGCCGAAATAAAAAAAGCGCCTGTAATGCCCATAATGATTATTCATGTCAAGAAGCTTCCTGCATTTGGGGCATGTGTCTCAAACTTTCAATGCAGTTGTATTGTACCATATATTAGTTATTGAAAGATTAATACCTATTATGAGTACCGAGCCACCACTCACTATCGAATATGAATGGGTTTGACGATAGGGAGAACTGTATTTTGTTTTCTTAGAAGTTAATCATATGATTCCAATACACAATAAAACAGATCACGACCTGTGTCTTCCTTTATAAGAGATTTTTTGGAGAGATTTAGCGTCATAAAATGAGATATTTTGATATAAATAAATTTTATTAAATGGTTTTTAATGTGGTCTTCTCATCACATATTTTTTTTAATATTCTTTCATAAATAAAATATTAAGGATATTTTTAAAAAATTATATTTTTATCATGAAATTAAATTCCATTCGTATGATTTTATTTAAAAACACCTTATAAATTAAGATTGAGGAGTACTATATATTAACTAAACACAATCATGTTAAATGAAGTTGAGAGAAGACTTTTTTTTTTTTTTCCTCCAAGGAAAACGAAACATTCCTTCTGCATAAAGTTTCGATTAAAGAGAATAAAATCTTTTCCCTCTTAACAAAAATTTCAGCAGAATTGTTTTAGTTTTTGGTGAATAGGGGTAAGTTATGTTAATTTTGGATAAAAAAGTTTTCGTCGTTCTCATTAAAATGAATTGGTTTTTCATTTAAACTCAACTAAAAGGGAGATTATTATGATATCCCAATAAATAAAGGAAAAACAACAACAAGCCTTTATCCCACTAGGTGGGGTCAGTTACATGGATTGCAAGACGCCATTGTGCTCTATCATTTATCAAGCTTTTAGGAATATTATTAATTAAGAGATCGCGTTCAACAACTTCCAAGAGTGTTCTCTTAGGCCTTCCTCTACCTCTTTTAATCGGACTCAAAGTTATATGTTCCACTCTTCTCACTGGTGCCTCCCTTGATCTTCTTTGTACATGCCCAAACCATCTCAACCGATTTCTACCATTTTTTCCTCAATAGGTGCCACCCTCACTTTTTCGTGTATGTACTCATTTTGAATTTTATCTTTACGTGTATGTCCGCACATCCATCGTAACATTCTCATCTCTGCTACTCCAACTTTATGCTCTTACTGTCCCGTTAGAGCCCAGCATTCACTACTATATAACATTACCAGTCTGATAGCAGTGCGATAAACTTTCCTTTAAGTTTATTAGGCACCTTATGATTACAAATAACTCCTTTAGCTTTTCTCCAATTAAACCACCCAGCTTGAATTCTATGTGAAATATCTCCACTGATTTCGCCATCATTTTGAATAATGGCTCCCAAATATCTAAACTTTTCCACTTGAGGTATAATTTGATCTCTCAATTTCACTTTCAAATTATTTTCGAATAGTCCTTTACCAAATTTACAATATAAATATTCCGTCTTACTTCTATTCAGACGAAAACCTTTCGACTCCAATATCCTCCTCCATAACTCAAGTTTGCAATTAACCTCTTCTCTTGTCTCTGCTATAAGAACTATATCATCCGCGAAGAGCATACATTTCGGAATTTCCTCTTGAATATGTTCTGTCAAAACATTTAAAATCAAGTTGAACAAATAAGAACTCAGAGATGATCCCTGATGTAGTCCAATCTTTATAGAAAAAATCCTTTGTTTGATCACTAGGCGTTCTTATACTAGTTTTTACCCCCCTCATACATATCTTGTATGGCTTTAATATAAGCAATCCGTACTCTCTTTTTTTCCAACGCTTTCCAAAGCACTTCTTTTGGTATACGGTCATAAGCTTTTTCCAATAAATAAAGGAAAGATATACATTAAAAAAATAAAACTAAAATATTGTCACAAGATTAGTAATTATAATTGATATAGTCACTAAGTAGTTCGTACGGGATATATCTTCTACATAAATGCAAGTCAACTGCAAGACTTAGCACACAACACCCAGAAGACGAAGGGCCAAAAACAACCAGCTCTTTCCTCATCCACAATGCACTTCTCCAACATTTACGCCAATGAAACAACCTGGTCACTCCTAGAAGAGTTAGAATTCTCAACCATTGTCAACTGTCCGAGTCATCACTATGGTTACAACATCTTTGCACTTTTACCACATGATTTACAGAGGTGTGAAGTGTAAGCCAAAAATAATTTCATATCAGAACCATCTATTATACACTACTTGGCCTATACTGCTGCTGCATTTAGCAACAAGGGAAAAAAATTTCCTAAAACAGCAGCTACGAGAAAAGCAGATTCAAGGTAAGGTCTGTAACAACATTTAAACAATAACCGAATCTGCTACTTCTACATCTAAGATCCTAAACTCCCCATTAAAATCCATTTGGACAACAATCTTCTACTATACCTAATCACCAGCATCACTTGAAATGATTATGGCTCCTTTCTTCTGTCACAGTCACAGTCACAGAGAGGCAAGACAATGAGCAGAATTGTCAAGGACAAAGTTGGTCCTCCGGCTTTCAAAATATACAAGTAGACTGCTCTGACATCCTTATCGATTAAATGAGGCGGCTGAGTTATCATCATATTGTCCCCTCCATGCATTACCACTATCTGTCCCACTACAAGCTTGGTTGGATATCGGAACATTACCTAAATCCCCGTCTAAGCTCATTTGCTGCACTTCAGCAGATGACAATATCTTAATGCTCTGAACACAGCCTACAAATTCTCTGCAAAAAATTGAGGCGAACAGTTGAGGAAACAAGCCTGAAAAAGTATGATAGAACAAACCAGGAAGTATTGGCTACTTACTCCCAAGGGTCATCCCCAACAAGAAGAATGTCATTTTCATGATCCACATATACTAGCTTCCAATCAGTCCTTTGAGGATCTTCCAGTTGCCCCTCAATCCCAAACATACGAGCCAAGTCATGTCTGAGTTCATCATATCCCTTGTAACGAGTGACATCAATGCATCTTCCAACAGAGCCACGTTTTTGAACCTGCACTTTAAAGCAGCGTTAAGCTTTTGACATTACTACCGAAAGTATACAGTAAACCACAAAATGCAAACTGCGAGTGATTTCAGGGCGGCACTGCATCCAGGCAATCACAAGAATGATGAAGCCCAACACAAAGCTGACTAGTGTATTATTTAAATCAAGGAAAAGATGCCAACTAAAGTTAAAATTAATCCTCATAGACTGAACTAAGTAATGAAAAAATTCATGACATGCATGGATGACAAACATTAAGTATTGAGCAAGAAAGAAAGAAAGGAAATGAAGGGGAGAAACGACATTAGTTAGTAAGTGAATATGTATGTGGATTATAATTGATGGTGTACCTCAAGCAAATGACCTACTAAAATCAGAAGAACAAAAAAAGTTATCCGCTCAATTTGTACCTTCTTTGCATTGTATGACAGTCCTACTTATATGAATTGCAATGAAAATTGAGGTGTGAATTCAGCAAATATGTTAATATCAAGAACTTGTATTGTATGCACTTGTACAAATTAACAAACCTTAGTATATGTTCGCATTCGTTGAGCCTGGTTAGTCCATAAGCCATTATTTAAAACCCCAGTTTCATTAATGGCAACATCACTTGAACAGCCAGGCTTAAAGGGCATGTTTGGCACTCCAAATGACTGTGAGCTGATAGCAGCAGTTGACAGCTCAGTTTCTATATCTCTTGGAGCACCACCATAGTTAGAGAGCAAATTTTGAAGATCTTTTTGTGAGTCATACCCTCTCGAGAGCAAGGTATCGGGTGTTAATCCATCAAGATTAGAGGAAAATGGAAGACTATTCCTAGGATGCGATTGGACATCCCCATCCATGCAGAAATTTGGAAGGGGGAAGTTTGGCTGCACACTGCAAGGATCAAGGCAGTAAGAAGTTCCAGAAGAAGAGGCTTCCAATTGATCAGTTATTGTCCCTTTATACTTAAGCGGGTCAGGCCCTTTTACACTTGGCAACTCATGTTTGATCTGGATGTCAGACTTGCCCTGCAGCTCATGTACCAGATTATTAGTGGGCTCAACTACCAAGCTCCCCCCTAGTGTTGCCGGCACTTGTTGATTTCTCTTCAGGAGGTTTGCTGACTGGCAGTTATTAGTTGATGGCGAGGTGGAGCATGAAGGGGCATCTCCATCTGTAAGACTAGAGGGAGCTCTGGTAGTTGTAAGTGGTTTCGCTGTATTATGAGCTTGGTTCAAAGGAAGCTGTTGTGGTTGTATCAGAGGTGAAGAAGAAAAGCTGTTGCTGACCAGAAGCTTCTCTGCAGATAAAGCATTGTTGCTGAGCTGCTGAGGCTGAGGCTGATGCTGAGATAGAGGCGGTTGTGGTAGTTGCTGATTTTGTAGGTGTGCTTGCTGCTGCTGCTGTAGCAGCTGAGGCTGCAAAATTGAACTAGTCGGAGAAAGAAATTGCTGCTGCTGCTGCTGCAATTTTTGTAGAAACTGTAACTGCAACTGTTGTTCTGACAGGTTTTGTTGTGGTAATTGAGCCACTTGTGGTTGTTGCGGGGCCCTCTGGGACAAGCTTTGTTGCAATAACTGCAATTGGGATTGCTGCTGCTGCCTCTGCAAGAGAGTAGCTTGCTGGTCTAGCTGTGACTGAAACTGTGAATCTTGTGGCAAGGTTGTAAGTGGGAATGTATTCTTGCTAGCCGATTGAATATTTTGCTGAAGTGGCATGCTGGCTGAGAGTAACTGCTGCTGCTGCTGCTGAAGCTGAGAGTAGGCTATTGGTTGTGGCACATTCTGATTTGGAATCTGGCTAGAACCAATTACCCCGTTGTGTATAATGGCCTGTTGGCATGACTGTTGTTGCTGCTGTTGTGGTTGTTGTACTCGCTGTTGCTGCAATTGGGGCAGTGGCTGCTGCTGCTGTGTGAGGTTCTGTGGCTCAGGAAGCTGCTGTGGCTGGGGCTGGACCGGTGCCTGCTGCCTCTGCTGCTGGAGCTGGTTTACAGGCGCTTGCAACAAAGATTGCATCTGCTGCTGCTGCTGCTGAGGCCATGATGTGGGGGCTTGTTGGTTGACTTGGTTTGGTAAATTTGGTCTGTTAAATTGAAGATTTGATGCAGAGAGGACAGGGTTTTGAAAACTCAGTAACTTCGATGGATCATCAGTGCTGACGTTATTATTAAGGGAGTTAGATGAGAGCAAAGATGGGAACATTCCCGATTGCGTAGCAGAAATCTGGTTATTCTGCTGCATGCTCATCCACTGAACTAAACTCAAGCCAGGAAACATTGAACTTGAGGCATCTTTCATTCCAAACTCATCTCCAAGCCAGGGCATAGCTCTCTTGAATGCATTTTCCATGTCAAACTCATCATCTGCAAAGAGATCGAAGGGATGGTCAACACTATTACTGTGCACAACATCAAAAGTGATGGACTCAAAAGGAAAGGAATGTCATAAAGGCTTTTTGAATGGTAGTTTCGGCACATACAAGAATATAATAGAGGTAATTATATTATTTTCCTGAATGAGGCAATTACTTATTAAACAAGAAATAAGAACTGCAAATCTCAGGTGCAGAACTACTATTATTTTATTTGCAATGATAGTTAGAAGGATATGTCTAAGCAAGTAAACTCACATGAAGTCAGATAGTACCAATTTTCTTTTTCTAAAAGGCTCAGCCCTAATGCAGATAATGAATTATTTGATCCACGACTTAATCTTCTATATCATGCAGTTTACTGATGCCAATCACATATCCCCTGGACTAGTAACCAAATTCATGTGGTCCATCAGTATACCAAGCTACTGAATCATAGATTTACCAGAGTGTAATGCAAAAAATATTATTAGAAGTTGTTCCATATTAAATGGACTGTAGGGAGGATTCCACCTGGCACTCCTGGTTGCTTGGAGAACCTGGGCCTGAAGAAAGGAGGCGGGCAAATGTAGAAAGGGGTTACTACAGGTTCAATGTCCCAAATTGAAACTCTGCTCGGGCGCTCACCAGCTGTTGATTCATCCCATCCAACCTATCAAAAATTAAAATTTTAACAGCTTTTGTAAGCTAAATTGCTAAGACAGAGGTTCACTGCTTTTTTTTTCCGCAAAGCAAAATTATAATTTTGTAAGACACGGAAGTATTCAAGTCACCAGTTCCACAGAATAGGAAATCAAGCAGAATTATAATTTTTCCATTATCCAAGGTATTTATTATAATAATACATCAAATTTTTGTCCAAAAAAAAAATAATACATAAAATTTTGGGAGAACCGCACTTAGGGCCATCAAAAGCAAAATAATTACACTACAAGCCCTTTCAGTTCTTAAATAATTGTCCAGGCCCAAAGGCCCTCTTTGCAAATAAGATTTTCAATGAAAAGACGAAAGTGCCCCTCGCAAAGTATATGTTCGCACATTTACTACCAGATGTTCACTAACTGATAAGTACAGGTTCACATATTCACTAATTGTGAATCTGGACTTGTTTGTGATATAGTTGTCAATATGTGAAGCTGCAGCTGTGAATATATGAACATATTGTGAATATGCGAACCTATGCTACTAGCGAATATGTGAACTTGTTGTTGTGAATATATGAACCTCTACTTGTGAATAAATGAACATTTGGTAGTAAATATGCAAACATATACTTGAAAACTAAGGGCATTCCCATCTTTTCGGCAAAAATCTTATTTGCAAATAGAGCCCTTAGGCCTGGACAATTATTTCAAAATTGAAAGGGCTTGCAATGTAATTATTTCACTTCCAAGGGCTCCAAGTGCGATTCTCCCTAAAATTTTCTCCACAGCACATTGGCATTTTAATAAAACCTGAAGATTGCGCCACTGTGAATTTTTCCACCGCACTGGATCCAAGTCACTGATCCCTGTGATTGTACCCATGTATCGACGGACTCCCGACTCCTCAGTCTCAAACATCATTCTAACCTCATTCCAAGGGAAACTTGGGTATACATAGCTTTATTATACTTGGCCAATGGAATAACAAATTCAGCAGGGCTAGCTCTGTAAATTAACCAAGACAACAAGAGGCTGTTACAGATAATCAAAAGATGTCATCTCACGTTATGATCCAATGTGATGTAGTACCTTGGGTTGTAAAATATGGTAAATGGGCTGTTATTTGCGGCAGCATGCGCAGCAGCAGCAAGAATGCCTATATGCATGCTGTCACTGGATATTACTGATGAAGAGAGAGCAGGCTGCTGTCTATTAGCACGCCTTGTACCAACAAGAAGCTGCTGTTTTCCATCTCTATTAAACAATGATCAGTATGAGAGGAGCAACATATTTCTAATTCCACAAAACATGTGCGCGCACGTGTGATAATTGATAAAAACAAAATAGACATTCTACCTATAAAAAAAAGGACAGAATCTCCAGCAAATAGTCTTTTTGTGCTGACAAAGACACTCCAACCAGTAGTCAGCAGATGTCTCTTTGGTTGTCCTGTAATTTATGTGTTAACAAATTTAGCATTTAAGTGTTCAGAATGTCAATAATAGATCATCCACATTCCTAATTTGGTGAAGAATTCCTGGCGTGATTCCAAGGTTAAGGAACATTATAGAGTAATGCTGTTCAGAATTTTAGTTTTTTGACATGTTTTATCACAACCAGAATATGGTTGCACGACCGACAACAAATTTATGCCTATAAAATTAAGATTCTGATTATACATCAAGATGATTCCCAAAAATTCATCAAAGGAAGATAGCATCAAAAAATGTGAAAATGAAGTACCCCGATAGATATGTCTGAATGTCCATGTATTGTCATGCAAATCCTTGGCAACAATCTCCTGAGCAGGAGGTTGCATTGAAAATCCTAACAGAAACATTTTTCGGTTAGTATAGAAAGGGAATACTCCAATGGCAGCTACATAAAATTCTTCCTGATCTTGCCACAATTAATCAGAAAGTTATACACACCAGAGGTGGAAATATTTTCTCTGCAGCTCTACGAGTACAGAAAATCCACCATGAGTGCTTGTGTCACTAGCTGTAAGAGTTTTGCAGAAGAATTCAGCAGGCTGCCGGCTTTGCTTCAGACCCATGTCTGATGCCAGTATTGCTTCCTTGTCATACTGTTAATCCATGATGTGGCAACTAATAACAAATATAATAAATTCTGGATATATGTTCAGAAATGTCAATTTTTTTAACGAAAAACAATATCATTAGTAAACTAGTTTATCCAAAAAATATTGATGATCCCAAAATCTCAGGGAGAACTTAACAAATTAGCTTGTAATTGAGCAAAATAATTTCACTATAGACAAAAGCATACATATCTTCTCTATCTACAAAATTATAATTTTTTCTACAAGGTTTCAACATTGCAAACAGTGAAAACCCAGTCCACATACATGCAGTGCAACATTGTGAAGCATGCAAATCAACTTGGATGGAAGGTTAGGATAACTGGGTATGAAATCAGCCTCCTTTTGCATGGATGCTGCAACCTGAAAGTTATAGTGGGCAAAATAAACCCATCAGACTCAGAGACATCAAAATGAAGAATAAACATACTCCAAATCAAGATATAAGCAACATACTTGCTCACTGTGTCCTTGAGGGAAATAAATGACAAGGCTTCCAACAGGAGGTAAGGAAACCAAGGGTCCAGCACATGCATGCCATAACTCCGAGTTAATTGTCTTTCTTTCCCCTGTTACCAAAACAGACGTGATGTTACTCCATTCTATAGAAAATGAGAAATGGAAAAAAAAAAAAAATTGATAGAAGTCAACTCAATATGCAACATTCCTCAGAATGCTTTATCATGATCATAATGATAAAAATAAGTAAGAAACTCCGATCACATTTATAAAAACAACAAATACGACATGCTTTTGGAGCTCAAAGAAACTGAAAACTTGATTTCGGCATTGGTTCAGAAGCACTATTGTCAGTGAAACTAATCATAATTAGTTTCAAAGGCTCCCATTACAGCAATACAAAATAAAGCTCAAGAAACAGACTCAGGACCCTCGGATAGAAAAATAGATTGTTCTTTTAAGTACTTCCCAAACAAAAAAAAAAAAAATTGATTTAACAACTTGAAACAATAGCATCTAGCAACAGAAAGTAAAATTCTATCTCCTGGCCCTGAACATGACAGAAAAGCCCGATAAAATATCAGAGGGCAACATTTGAGGCCATGTTTATTAATTATTGATAAAGCGAAGTATAGAAGAGAAAACGTTTATTAAAACGAACTGCAGTGTGCAGAGCTTCAAAAGGTTAATAAAAAATTCCTTAACAGGCAATATCCACTGGAGATTAACTTAAAATAATCTGCTAAGACCTTCTCATTGCAAGAATAGTTTTTATTCTCCTGATCTTGTGATCTGTAGATTAGATACAACCATCAACTAACGCTTCAACCACAATGGTCAGAATCATCACATTTGATTTGTTGAAAAACAGAGAAGCCATGGGACTGTAAATACCATCAATTACAAAATGATTTTAAAAAAATAAAATGGATGATTCATACAGCCTAAGTTTCCAGCTAAACTAAAACCCGCTTTGCTCATCTTAAAGTCAAAATAAACTTCCAGAAGCAACAGTCGCTACCAAAAAACCAAATGCAGATTTCCAGAAGTTTGAAACCATTCCCAAATAAAATCTGTCGGACTGGAGAGTTGGACTAATTCAGAGAAGTCTAAAATTTGCAGAAGGTGAAAAATTTTAAAAGGAGACGCATCTTGCATATTAAAGAGAAGACAATAAGCCACCCCAAAAATGTTGATTCAGTTAAGCGAAAGTATCAAAGAAAAAATTACTATCCGCTAAATAAAGCCAAAATGAATCACCCGCCCCCATTCCTGCTTGCTGTTTCCACAGACCCTTCTGTTACTTATTCGAAGATAAATTTCCCAATTACTGCATGTAATAACAGCTACCTATTTTCTTGAACATGAACTATCAAAGAACTTGTGATAATTTACTGGATCTAAAATGAAATAAAACTAATCCAGAAAGATTAAAAAGCTTTTCCTTGAACGTAATCATCCATTAAGTCACTGAGGTGGGTCCGTGCATCAGAAATTGCAACCACATAATCAGAGAGGGGAGAACTAAAAGCTAAGACAATGAGCCATCAGAAAACACACCTTCGCCAAATTAGGCAAGTAACCATTCGGCAAAGCCTTCATGACGACCTATGAATATGATAACCCCAAGAAAATCAACACTTGGCGTTCTTTACCAGATTTAACCTTCCTCACCAAGCTCTTCACAGATTGACAATTCTCTAAAAACGACCACCAAGATGAAGAATCTCCTTTACTTTCCTTCACAAAGTTGTCCAATAACATCGGGTAGAATCAACAAAAAGCTGAGCCTTCTCCCAGAAACTTTTGAAGAGCAGGATGAGGAACTCAACACCAACCCCCCTTGTCAGTAGGAGCAGTCTTGATTAGGAGTAAATTCCAAAAGAGTGGACTTGTTCTGCTAGAATGAAAGCGCCAAAACCAGAACTTTGCAGCTGAAACATCGGCATCACCAAAGCATGTAAAAGCAAGTAAAAACTGTTGTTGGGCCCAAAAGCCAAAATCCCACAGAACCACTTTAATAGTTATTCCAAATGACAAAGGAACTCAGAAAGAGGAAAAGAAACCCACATCAGTATTTAGAAGCCAGATGAAAATATGACTTATAGAACCAGCCTCCGGCCACCATATCTGCCCACGTCGGGGAGAAAAGGCAGGAGAGATAGAGAAGTAACTGGGATGGAACGAACAGGAAATGGGCAGTCAGTTCTGATTCCCAGGACTGAGGTAGCAGAATATTGTCGTCGGGATCAAAGTTGGGAGTAAACTGACTTGTCGCCGGGAAACCAGAGACTGAACAAAAGCAAGACAGCTTTTTCCTTTATGTGAACAAGCCGACATCAAATATAGACCCGAAGCAATCAATCAGACAAGCATGGTTAAAAGAACTCATTAAAGTAGGGCAGTCAAAAATAATAATAATAAAGGCAGGAGCATATTAATAACGCTCTTTAAATAATTACAAGACATCATGGTCTTTTGTTAGATAATATTTCCCAGGGTTAAAAACTCGGGCCCCAAATTCATCTCAGATTCCACTGAAATTCGCATTTCGTTCTGCTTTTTCATGGTGGGGTGAAATGGCGACTTGTGAAATAAGAAATGAAAAGAACAAGTTCGAGACTTGAGTCAACCAAAGCAGGGTTAGGCGTTTAGGTGTGGTGGTCATATTGACAAGAGGCCGTCGGATGATAGAATTTACCTTTTATGGTAAAAGTTTTTTTTGGAGATCTGGTACTTGAACTTGGGATAAGTAAATGTTAATAATATTTTGATGGTGTGGATGATGTGGTGATAATTTTGTTTTAAAAAGGTTTAGTATATTATATTTAGCCTTTGTTTGGGGGATTCTTCATGGATGTTGGACCCACAGGGTCGAAAAAGCCAGATGTGAACGTGATTTTAATGATTCTCCAGGCCCAAACATTTTCCAAAAGTTGGATTAGGTTAAGGGGAATAATTACGATGATGATAATACCTACAATTGCGACTACAATTCGTGTATTTTTTCCCCCCTTTTCCTCCATGAATAGAGATCCTGTATCAATATACGGTGCTCATCCCCCGCCAATAAAGTCGAAACTCTCTGCCCAAAAAAAGAAAAATGAAACTCCGGTGATGTCGTATTTACGTAAAGTGCTAGTATTTGATTCTTGACTCGTGAAAAAAATGTCGGAAAAAAAAAAAAAGAGAAAGGAGAAAGGATAAAGGAGAATTTTCATATACACGCTAGGACGGCCACTAGCCGCAAAAGCAGGAAATGTTCACATGTCAGAGGTTTGCTTCTCCTTATTTTATTAAATGTACTAATTTATTTATTATTCTGATTGTATTAAACATGCATGATAAACCATTTCATTCTTTTTTCCTTCTGAATTTTATTAATGATAAACTCTGAAGAACTTGGACCCATACATTCGCACATGAAAAGGGTGGTTTTTGTTAGTTTGATTTGGCCATGAATATTTATAAATCGTCCGTTAATAAAATCTTCACAGCAATAAAATTTGAATTTTGATCGTGCAATATCGTAAATTAATTCTTGGTGAGTAGACTGACTAACATTTTGATCGCTATGCAGTATTGTATTATTTTTTATTGCAACTCAAGAAAGGCCGAGGACTTTGAAGAAATTGAAGTCAATGAGGAACAAGGAGATAAAATTCAAAACGCAAAGATACGGAGTGGAATTTTGTGAGCGGTTCAACTAATCAAAGCTCATTGAAGAAGGCACCAGGTTGTGTGTGTGTGTGTGTGTTTGGCCAATACGGCAGATATTTTGCTTTTGTTAGTTTGATTTGGCCATGAATATTTATAAATCGTCCGTTAATAAAATCTTCACAGCAATAAAATTTGAATTTTGATCGTGCAATATCGTAAATTAAATCTTTGTTGAGTAGACTAACATTTTGATCGCTATGCAGTATTGTTATTATTTTTTATTGCAACTCAAGAAAGGCCGAGGACTTTGAAGAAATTGAAGTCAATGAGGAACAAGGAGATAAAATTCAAACGCAAAGATACGGAAGTGGAATTTTGTGAGCGGTTCAACTAATCAAAGCTCATTGAAGAAGGCACCAGGCTGGTGTGTGTGTGTGTGTGTGTGTGTGTTTTGGCCAATACACCAGACATTTTGATTTCCATGCCGGGATGAATTTCGTATTTTTCTAGGAGAAATAAACAGAGAGCGTACGGGCATAGGCCTTACGTCAGTTACGGTTTTAATTAATTGATGTTGTTCACAAATAATTGTGTCACAAAGTTGATCGTATTCGCGCTCGTAAGTTTCAATTTCCCCACTTGCCGTATGGGACTATCGAGGTAGGCTCTAATAGTATAACATAGCCTATAATTATTGAGCAACCATGTTTAAAATTTATTCAGCATAGATATGTCAAGCATGCATCCGTTCATGTTATCATTCAAAAACTGCTGAAACTATTTAATATCAATCACAAATCAAAAATTTTAAAATATCATTGCAAGATCATAGAATTAATTTTAAAAAAATTATCAATAAAGATTATAATATCCCTTCCTTTCATTTTTTTTAATTAACATATAGTCATTTATAAATTAACAAGTATCCGTTTATATTTAATATAAAGGTTATTGATTAATTGATGAGTTCAAAAATCTAAAAGAATTTGATTGTAGGAAATGGTAATTGTATATCATATTTTAACAAATAACCATTTATTAATTAATAAGTATTTATTTGCATTTAAAAAGAAATCGTTTGCTAATTGATAAGTTTAATAATGTAAAAGAACTTAGTTGCAGGAAGGGATAGGAAGTATCGTGTTTCAACAAATAACAAATAGCCATATTCATTAATTAACAAATATTCATTCACATTTAATAAGAACTATTCATTAGTTGACAAGTTCTTTTTAAAAAAAAGAAAAGTAGAGGTGTTTAATATTTTCTCATCTGCCATTATGTTTAGGTTTAAGAGTGATTTTTTGTCTTGAAATTAAACACAAAAAGTCACAAATATCTCTAAACTCAATTATAAATTAAAGTTGTCTCTTAAGTTTTAAAATATGCATCTATGTGCCCCTCACATTAAATCTCTCTCTTTTACCATTAATAGGTCCCACCCCTAGTATTGTTTATATTTTTTTGACCAATCTTCTCTCCCTCCTTCCACGTCACTTCTCTCTCTCCCCTACTCACCTCTCTCTCTCCCTCCCTCCCTGCTCACACACGCTACTCTACTCATCACATTCTACACCTCAAGAGTAAGGCCAACAATGAAGCAAGCTAGTAAATAGCTCCAACAATCCAAGTCTTCTCTCTCTACTTTCTCCTACCCTCTTCTCGTCCTCCCCCTCTCTTCCTCATCCTCATCCAATGACAACTCTTCCTTCCACCTCCTCCTCCTCCTCATGTGTTCTTTGTATCCTCTTTTCCCCCATTTTTGAAGCAGCAGAGCCCCCACTCTCCTTATGATTGCTATTCAAGTTATCAGACAACGTGGATAGTTTGGTGCAGTGGCAAATGATAATAGCAGTGAAACAGAGCCACTATGAACTTGATGGAGAGAGAGTGGCAAAGAAAGAAAAGACAAGGAGGATAATGTATTTCAGAGCCACCATGAGCTCCATACACAGTATCATTAAGCAGTTTCTTCATGTTGTATGTGCTCCATATCATTGTTGGTAGTCTTGTGCGCGCAAACAGCAACATCTAATGTGGTGGCCATTAGAGTCGATCCTATGATTGTGTTCCCCAGCAACTGAACCCAAATGCTCTACTTGCTTCAACTCTTTATTACAGCCACCAAATCGTTGAACTCCTCATCCACGTCACCAATTCCTCAAACATTTTGGAGCTTCTTCCTTGCTCTATCATGGTCACCTCGCTCAATCATTGAGTTTGGCGTGTCTAAAAAGAGAAGCGAGGTAACAGTATTGAAGACGATGAGGACTTGTCAAAGGACAAAAAGGACGATAAGAGAGAGAGTAAGAATAAGTTAACGAAGAGGAGATGATTGTAAAGAGAGGGAGAGGAGAGGGAAGGGATAAAAATAAAAAGTAATATGGGGGTCAATAGTAATATTTTATAATAAAAATATTAAAAATTTAAAATTGTGGGCCCACAGTGCAACAAACGGTCAAAATATTGTCAGCAAACAGCAAGATGAATGAAAATGAAATCTTTGAGGTTGAGAAATATAAATAATTCATAATTAAATTCAAAGTCATCTGTAACCATTTACGTACATTTGAGAAGTAAAAGTGACTCTTAACCCTTATTGTTAAATCAGTCCCTTAGTCTTACGGTAATATTTCAAAATATTTTGATTATTATTTGATATTAAATTACTTCCATGGTCCTTCAATGACATTTTTCCCAATTTATTCAAATACAGTGTTATCTTGACTTTCTAAAAATTGTGCAAATTAATAAATTGATGAATTAAATTCACCAAAAATAAAATTTTCCACTTCACATGCCCCATTCCTTCATTCAACTCTTGTCAGAGTAGTAAGTGTCCTCCCTGATATTTAATTAGTAGTTTCAACAAATTTAGATTTAAGCATTACTGTTATCGAGTCTATATATAGATGATTTTTTGCTACTTTTTTTTCATCTACATGTGCTAGAATTTATTTCTTTAGTGTACATAAAGAAAAAAGGAAGCACAATTTATTATCAAATAAAATGTTAATTCTTCGCACAGCAAAATGAATGAAATGTACTATGAATTTATGGCAAGATAGGATTCATTACGAAGAACCCGCATTCCAAAAATGTACAATTTTGTGGCCAAAAAAGAAAAAAAAGTACCATTATACTTGTTCGTGGTTGAACAACAAATACTAAGCGTGCCAGAGACACTGGGTCTCAACAAATAATGAAAGGGTCCCGAGTTTCCTTAACACAGTTCATTTGGATGTAAAAAGATAGTAGGTTTTGGTATAACAAATGTGTAATTTTATTGAAGTGTTTGAAAATTACAGACTAAAAAAAGAACTGAAAAGGGCTAATAAATGTAAACTATGCGAGTCATGATCGAGTGTTGATTGAATTCTCTGTTTTTTCCTTCTTTTTGTTTATAGTGTCTGATAGCGGAAGCCTTTTCTTTGAGACTTAGCATGTTCTACCGAAGAATCAGGAATTCTGTGAAACTTATGGCACAATCTCTCTATTTTGATCAATAGCTGGTTTCACCAAACTACTTGGGCGTGAATTTCGACATCACTTAGGATCATGTTTTTGTGCCAACGGTCTGATATTTGAAGCTGATGAAATTTCTACATGTTTATGTGTTACGGACTATATTGAACTTCGGGGTCATCCTTTTTTGTTTATATTGGGCCTGACATTTTGAATACTCAACCCAACTAGCCTCATGATCTATTTGAGTAACGTTTTATATTTAACATAAACAATGCCCTCTGCATGCCAATGGTTGGTAACATAAGTCACGTGGCATGTTTGAAAAAAAATCAAAACGTTGCTTCATTTCTGAGTGCCCTCTGCCGATATAAATTAGTTTCCAGATTATAGTCACTTCTCTTACTTTCTTTGCTATTTCTTGTACTTCAAGTCTTCAATCTGCTAAAATTTTTCCTACCCTAATTCCCAAATGGCTTCATCTACTTCTTTTACTGTTACAGCTTCTTCCACTTCTACTTGTAGTTTGTTGAATTCTCTGGCAACTATTTGTAACCTGCTAAACCAATTAGGCAGGCTCATAACGGTATCTATTTTGTGGTATAAAAAAACCCTTTTTTTCTATTAAATTTGTTTCCCATCCTAATTCTCGTTTATTTCTTTTTAGGAGAGTTCGTCATTCCATGAGTCAGTAGCTTTCTGGTAAGTTTCTCGCTTATCAAGTTTAGCCCTCCTATTTTATTGAAAAGCAACATCAGATATTTGATGATTTCTCCTGACCTGTCCGACATCAACACTCCTACGCAACTGAATCTATGGCCACTATCCTTTCTTCATAACCTAGTCTTGGCCTAGATGACCTCACCATTCCCTGAGTCGTCCTGCAGATTGGGTGAGGTGTTTGAAGTCAGATCATGTACCTCTATGAAAGGAGATGGGTCTATACGACTTAATTCAACTGTCTCTGGCTGACGTTGATGTCCTCGTGGACCTTCCCACGGCCATCCTTAGTTTTTAGGCTCCGGGATGCAATGCTTTTATCTTTGAGCCCAATGTCCCTCACGCTATAGGATGCCTTCATGTTCTTGGGGCTTCCTATCACCGGGGAAGAGAACTTCTACGCCATTCCTGAGAAACATAACTCCTACACCGCCCTTCCTATTAACTTGGAGAGCAAGATCAGGGCCGTGGGCTTCTATATAAAGATTATAGAGTTATTCTCCGAGAAACCAGCATCCAAACCCGTCACTGCCATGAAGCACTTGGTTTTCATCTAGATCCTACTCAGCCAATAGATCCTAGCCCCAGGGGGAGGGAAGCACGTGCAGTTACATCTACGGATCACCCAGTTCTTACTTTGTGGCAATCAAATAGCCCTGAGGACTATGTTTCTATGCCGTCTCTATGACAACATGAGGGATTCGTTGATTAAGAAGCCTTTCAACAACTTTAGTGGGCCTGTCTAGTTTTTAAAGTTGTGGACGATAGCCTACTTCCCCAACCTTCGGCGGGAACCCTTTCCTGATAATTCTCACGCCAACCACCCCTTTGCTTATCTCTTAGATGGCCATCCGCTAGTAGAGTCGAAGAACTTCTTCGAGTTCTTTTGTCAACAAAGCTAGTCCTTGGGGAGGACCTTAAACGCTTTCAACATCCCCAACTGCCGCCTTCCCATCTGGTACAAGTATATGGTGGAAAAGAAAAACAAGCCCGCCAACCCTCTAAGGGATGAGGTTTTCCTTTTAGCCACCACTCCTCAGAAGATGTGACTGCCGTATAATAGCTCCTCCTCTAAGTCCCTAAGAGTATACTTAGAGTCTTATCACCCTCAACTAGTGGCGGGCCAGTTTGGACTGAGCCAATATGTCCCTTAGGGCTTATCCTCCCAAATCAGTGTGGAGCTGCTAGACAGAGGAGCTATCGATCAGATAGCCGTTCTACTTACCACCCAGAGGTGGTGCAAAGTAAAACTTGTAGATAGATATGCTTGCCTCCACTTTAATAAATGGTGGCCCCAGTACTTTAGGCGTATAATAAAGAGCCACACTAGTAAGTATCTCCTTCGCATATATCTTATTTTTGTCCTTTTCATTTTGTTTCCTTAGACTAAACTTGCCTTGTTTTGTGTAGGCCGTGATTGGACACAGTCTCACGTACTAGTGACCTTTTTAAGGGGCAACATTGATGCCCTTGCTGCTTCTGAGACCCCGACGGCCCCTTCCGGGAAGACCGTGGTCCAAGGGATGGAGCAAGATAATACTTCCTTATAAATTTTGTTCCCTCGGTCTTTAAAAAGTCTGAGGCCAAGAAGAGCTCCTCTAGTCATCTTGACCGAGCAGATACTTCAGACAAGAGGAAGCGCGCTTCGTCTCCCTCTCCTGAGGTAAAGAGGAGAAAGAAGACAACACCCCTGTTGCTTAACTAACCTGCTTCCACCCCACTCCAAATCAACCCCACACTTTAAAAGGGAAGGCGCACACATAAGCACCAACGGACAATGATCCTATCAGCGAACTCTGATAATGGCGGAGTAAGTTCGACTTAATAAAGGGAGAAGGAGACCCAGCACCTCGATCTCCAAATGGTACCTTTCCAAGCTGCTGCCACTCCTAAGCCTACACCCATGGACCCAGTTGAAGTTGCTCAGGAGGTGACCCAAGAGGTAGCAGAGCATGATGAAGGTCAGGGAGTTGTCCTGTCTACCACAACCCCAAGCGGTCCAGAAAATGTTGGGGCTGCTCTTGATCAAGGGGAAGCTATTGTTGCTGCCTCGAGACAAGTTAGAGCTTGGGGTCCAGGACCCTACTGCTACTATAGGCCCTCAGATAGTCTCCCCACTCAGTTTGATTCTTCCCTCCCACTTAATAAATATCCAAGAGGGTAAGAGCTCTGAGGGGTTATAAGCGAAGCCCATGAGTGATGCTCTGATCACTTTGGTCTCTACTCAAAGTGGTTTAGCGTAGGGTCAAGTGAGTTCTTCTCTGACAGACCGTGTGGAGAAAGCTCTACGCTTGGCGACACAGTCTGCACATGCTCTTCCCTCTTCCATGAGCAAAGATAAAGCTCTCATGGACCCAATTCAGGTATAGTCTTATTTGTTTTTTTTATTTTCATTCCTGCTAGCTTAGTGTTAGTCTTTTGCTAATGTTATTTTATTTCTTCAGTTGGCTACACTGGAGGCAGTACCTACAGACGCTCTTTTCTCCCACATTCACGTCCCTGAGATAGACATTATATTGGATGCTTGGAGAGTCATCCAATTCTAACTCATCCATGATCCCTTCCTTATCCTTGAATAAAATTTCAAGGAAATGATTCAGACTTTCAAGGCTGTAGCGAAGACAGTCTCTATGTATGAATTAGCACTCCTACGAGCTCAAGTCCTGACATGTTATGGCATTGTCAGCCAATGCCGTAAATAACTCCCCCTCTTGTCCAAATATTTGAAGAACAATTGGGCAGTAAGGGATGAGTATTTGGCCACCAAGACCCAGACGACTGCTACTACTGACCGGGTCCAGGAGATTGCACCCCGTGTTGATAATCTTCGGGCATTACAGGCTAAGGTGGTAGACTTGAGGTACCAACTCGCAGCGGCTGAAAAAGAGTTGGCGAAGGCTGAGGTTGAGCATCGTCTAGTAGAACCCAAGCTGGAGGTTGCTACCAAGGTGCTGGATAAGGCACGAACCGTCTTGGATGTTAAGCTTTAAGCTATGCTTGAGCTTGAAACGGTCTTTACACGTCACCAGACCCTTTTGCAAATCTAGACTCGGCTCTATCAATGTGAGAGCTTATGTGTAGCCTTTGTAAATAGTGTACTTATGTATAGATACACGCATTTTTTTTATTTGTTTATTCTTTATTCCTTATGACACAATTCAATCATAGTAATAAACAACAAACATTTTTTTCACTGTGCAAGTTTTGCATGCCTGGAGGCCATTATAGTCCTCGAGTCCTTTATCACTTTCTTATTATAATGATAGCCAATACTTCTTCAAATATTTGCCATTTATAACTTGTCTGTGTGGAATTCTGTCAACGCTAGCTAACATGTACGTGTTTCCTCTGAGTACTTCGTCTATCTTGAACAGTCCTTCTCCGTTAGGTGAAAACTTACAAAGTGTTTGGTCTTTAGAACCAGGTAGTAAAAGCTTCCATACAATCTTGCCTACCTGAAAATGTTTTTATCTTATCCTCTGATTGTATATTTTTGAAAGTTCTTTTTTCTAGGCGATCATATGATCGAGTGCTTGTAAGCAAATTTTATTTAACTGGATTAACTCATTCATCATGGCTTCGTTATAGTTGTCAAATGATCTTCCTAAATTACTCACAACGCATAGCGAGGGAATTGCTATTTCTATAGGCAAAACGGCCTCGTGCCCATATGTTAACATGTACGGGTTCGTGCTTGTAGCTTCTCTTTTAGATGTCCGGTACGCCCATAGTGTCTCAGTCAATCGTTTGTGCCATTCTCGAGGATTCTCTTTAATTGTTTTCTTTAGAATTTTAAGGATGATCTTATTGGAAGCTTTGGCTTGCCCGTTTGCCTGAGGGTAATATGGTGAGAATGCCAATAACTTAATCCCACTTTCCTCATAAAGGCCTTGAATTCACTTTCAGTGAACATTGTCCCCTGGTCTGTTGTAATTGTTTAAGGAATCCTAAAACAAAACATGATTTGCTCCCGCACGAAGTTAATAACATTACCTTGTTCTACTTTCCTCATAAGGACGGCCTCAACCTACTTAGTAAAATAATCTGTGGCCACCAAGATGAATGAGTAGCCCTTCGATAAGGCCGAATAGATTTCTTCTATTATATCTATAGCCTATCCTTGAAAAGGCCATGGTTTAATAATCGGATGCATGTCTGATGCTAGTACTTATTGTGTTGGCCCATGAATCTGACACTTCTTACACCTCCTAGCGTATTAGATACAGTCATTTGTCATCGACGGCCAATAGTATCTATACCTACGCACTAGCCATTGCATCTTTAGACTCGACTGATGAGCCCCACAGACTCCCTCATGTACCTGTCTTAAAAGCTCCATATAATCAGTGAAGGCCAAACACTTAATTAATAACCCATTGAGGCCTTTCCTATATAATTCATCTCTAATTAAAATAAAGTGTTGAGTGCGTATCCTTATTCTGTAAGGGTAACTTTGACTGGGATCTTAAAGATAACTCTTAAAATCATCTCTCTAATCCCGGACTAACCCTTGTGAGACCGTACTGCATTGTACTATCAAACCACATTGAATGACCAAGGGATGTTCTTTCCGTTCCACCATAATTACTTTTCTGGTAAGCTCCGGTGACAACCTTAGCCCTAATACTATTTGAGTTAGCTTATTGGCTTCCTAATTTTAGGCTTGAGGAACGTGAACCAATGTTACTGTTTTAAACTTCACTAGAATCTGAGAAGCCTTGGCATAATACATTACTAGAGCCGGGCTCGTGCACTTGTACTCGCCAGTTAACTGTTTGATGACTAACTAAGAATCCCCTTCTATGACCACATCACGAGCCTTTATTTCTTGAAGAATCTTAAGCGCTATGAGTAGTGCTTCGTATTTTGCCTGGTTATTAGTACACTTAAAGTTTAATTGAAGAGATAGTATTGTTTTTATCCCTGTGTGAGAGGTTATCACTATACCAACCCCAAACGCCTATTCAGTGCTAGATCCATCAAACTTAAGCATCCAGGGTCTCGAATCTACTGAGAACACTGGTAATTCCTATTCATCTTCAGGGAGCCCGGCTGATGAATGATCATCTAGGAAGTCTGCTAACGCTTGGCCCTTTACTGATTTTTGAGATAAAAATATTAAAGAAAATTCTGCTAAGGCTAAACTCCATTTTACTATACGGCCTGTCATGTTTGGCCAATTAAGCATGTATTTAATTAGATCAGAATAAGAAACCACATACACAACTGCATTTATTATATAATGCCTTAACTTAGTACAAGTATAATATAGCGCTAAACATGCTATTTCCACAGCTAAGTATATGGTCTCAGTAGGAGTTAAACACCTACTTAAATAATAGACTGCCTGCTCACATCTCCCATCAATATTTTGGGCTAACATATAACCTATGGATGTGGCGTTAAAAGCTAAATACAATAGAAATGAGGTGTTCTCCCTTGGGGCTACTAAGACCAGAGATTTGTCAAATGTTCTTTAATCTTATCAAAGGTCGCCTAATGATATCCGATCCAGGTAAATTCCTCGGCATCTTTAAGTTTCAGGAGTTTGAAAAACTCCTTCATCTTCCTTGCAAGATTTGGGATAAAATGCCTGAGATAATTGACCTGCCCCAGGAACCTTTAAAGTTCTTTCTTGTTGCTTGGCGCCTTTACCTCCAAGATCGCCAGTACTTTGTTTCGGTCTACTTTAATTCTCCTTCTATGGACCAGGAATCCAAGGAAGTTACCTACAGTTACACCAAAAGCACACTTTAGTGGATTTAACTTAAGGCTGACCTCCCTCATTCGAAAGAAACTCATTCTCAAATGTTCAATATGATCATGTGCCTTCTTAGATTTTATCATTATGTCATCTATGTATACTTTTAGGTACCTTCTTATCATATCATGAAAGGTGGCATTCATAGCTCACTGATAGGTGGCCCTAACATTCTTTAGCACGAAGGGCATAACTACCCATTCGAAAGTTTCAATAGAGCCCGAACACCTGAAAGCGATCTTGTGAATGTCTTCTTTTGTGATAAATATTTGATTGTATCCTGAGAAGCAATCTATAAATGACAATAAAGCATTTTCAACCCCAGTATCTATTAACTTGTCTGCAATAGGCATTACATACACGTCTTTAGGTGTGGCTATGTTTATGTTTTAGAAATCTACGCAAACTCATAGTTTTCCATTCTTCTTGATTATTGGGACTATGTTTGATAACCATTGAGCATACCTGCAGGACCGTATGAATCCAGCCCGTAAGAGGCGCTTGATCTCCTCATTTACTCGTATCTCCACTTCTACTTACATTCTCCAGGCAAGCTGTTGGTATAGTTTATAGTTTGGCTTTATAGAAAGCCTATGTTTAACCAACTGCCTAGCCAGCCCTGATATTTCATCATAGTCCCATGCAAAGCAGTCCTTGAACTCCAGTAGTGTTAGCTTGATGGCAACCTTCTATTCTTTATCTAGTAGTGAGCTAATGAATGTGATCCTCGGCTCTTTGGGGATTCAAGGTTTACTTTTTCTAGTGGATCCTGGCCCCCTCTGGGGCTATGTCTTTGAATTTTAGAGGTACAGGGTCTAGCTCATGTAGTTGTGCTACCTTATGGGTCTCATCTTTATATACAACTTCGGTCCCATAGACCTTGGGTCCGTAATTTTCTAATTTCTCCTGTAGATTGTGTAACTATATCTTTTGGATGGCTGCGGCTGCTACAGCCTTTTCTTCGATTGTTTTAGTCATCAACTAGTTCTATTATGGGCTCGCGCCTCTGTGAGATTAGAGGCACTATAGCGTCTATTGTTGTCCTACATGAAAGGATTCCTTGAGCCTTTCAAAATGTGAATGGGCCCACGTCAGCGTCGTAATACCTTGCATCTATAAAGTCAGTAGTTACTGTGAATGGCTTATCTTCAGCCCAGACCATTTCTACCTCCTCTCCTTTCCACATAAGGAGTATCTGGTGCAATGAAAAGGGTACACATTCATTAGCATGAATCCAATCCTGTCCCAAGAGAGTGTGGTATTGAGCTGTGGTGCTGATCACGAAAAAGACCGTTAGTAACGACTTGATCTTGATATCGACCTATAATAGTAGTACGTCGAGGACCTTAGATGCAATCCCAGTGAACCCTACCACTGATACCTCAGTCGGTATTAAGTCGTGCTCCTCTCGCCCCATCTTGGTTATCATGCAGGCTGGTAGAATATTCATCGTTGAGCTATTATCAATGAGGACCCTAGTCATCGATCTCCCATCAAAATGTGCCCTGATGTATAAAGGCTTCAGGTGTTGAGTCATCTTCACGTTGGGTTTCTCCAGGACAGCCTGCTTTAGTTTTCCTTTTATTATTTGTAAAGTAATTTGGTAGACAGGCTCCGCAATTGTTTCTTTCTGTGCCTGTGTGCTTATAAGCTCGTACTCCTCCTCTTCTCTTGGCTCCATTAGGCAATACTAATATGAGCCCATCTGTATCGGCCCCGAGGAGTTCTGCTCCCGTTGGTTCTAAGTATTGCTAGTGGTGGACTGAAATTGAAAAGGTAGTGTTAACGAGACCACACAGCAAAGGTTGAGCAGTATTTCTCCAATATGAATAGTCCCCTTTTTTTAATTTTTGACCTTGCTTTCTTCGTCTTGATCCTCGATAGACTTTCTTCTGAACTTGCTAGCCTCTTGTTGAATATTGGGGCTATCCTATATCTTGGTTTTTTACTATTCAAGGTACCTCTGTGTAGCTCGTTTTTACTGAAGACGTCACTTTTGGGTTCTTGTTAAGGTAGCTGGGAATTTGTTATGCCTCACAACTCTCCATTTCAGAAGTGGTACGTTGCCAGGTAGTGTAACAAACTTGCTTGAACTATAAGCAACTTTTAGTTTTGAAAAGAAGCTCTATGCTATTTTTTGATAGCATTAATGGTGGTAATGGTAGGCTGTCGGGGCCTATATCCTAGCTTGTTGGTGTCCCCATAAATGGTTCACCTGATCTAGGGGGTACTAAGTACTTTACGAAGAAGTTAAATTTGTCAGATGGTTCTCCTAAGCGGTCCCGGACCACCTTAGATCCATCTAGTTCTATCATCACTAATCCTCCTGGGCCAACATCCTATCTTGAGGGTTGTTTGCTATTTTTCTTCTTTTTCTATTGACTGTCTCTATTCTGGGTTTCCCCCAAACGATCCCAAACTTATTTGGAGCCATTCGAGCTTTTCATGTTCTACCCCTCTGGGTCTACATCCCATTTGGAAGACTTGTTCTTATTGGACCAACCTGTAGGCTTCCCCAGGCGATCCCATATTGTCTTAGAGTCTCTTTGAGTTACTTCACCCTTGTTCCAAACATTCCAAGGTCTCCCATCCTTCTACTTACCATCACCTTTCTTGGATCGTCGTTTGTTAGAGGCTATCTCCACCATGTTAACCGTAGCAAATAGGGGAAGCGGGTCCTCATCTACCACCATGGATTCTTCCTTAGGGAATTTCAAGACTCTCTTGTTGATTCGGTCCTGGATGACGTTCTTGAATCCCCCACATGCCTGGTATTGTGGCTCCACGAGTGATGATACTTACAGTATTCCTTCCCTCTCTATTCTTTTTTTGAAGGAATCTTATGATCCATGAGTAGGTAGATGAAGTTTTCCTTAAAGAGGAAATTAAAAATTTCCTCTATTTTTGTAGTATCAAAGGTGTACTAGATTGCATTCGGTCTTTTGGGCAGTTCTCTGGCCTTTCTAACCAGAGTCGGGCATGTATAGTTACCAGCATTCTTCAGTTCTGCCATCGCTACGTTTAAGTCCCCAAAATAAGTTCCAGCTGTAGTTTATCGGCGATGATCCTCTTCCTTGAGTAATTCCTCATAACCCCACACCTTGGCTGCAAGTTCATAAAAATCTCAAAATTCCATCCCCTAAAATTTCTTTTAGAGCTTTATATCCAATCCTGCCAACACCAGCTTGACAAATTCAATTTTGGAAGCGGCACGTGGCACCTGCTCCTCAAACATTTGAACTTTACCAAGTATTGGTCTATTGTCTCTCCGGCCGTTGTGTGAGCTTGTAGAGTTCCGCTATGCTAACTTCTGACTTTGCTTTATATAATTAGATGTGGAACTTCTACTCCATCTCCATCCAACTGATGATTGAGTTATGATGTAGCGACGTATGCCATGTGAATGTCAGGCCTATGAGAGTATTTGGAAACAACCTCAGCATTAAGTTAGCAAAGTTCTCATAATTAGCAATTTTGCTGCACTGGATTATAAATCTCCTAATGTGCTCCAGGGTTGACTGTGTATCGTCTTCTGAGAACAATGTGAAGTTAGGGATCTCGTACCCCTGAGGGGATGAATTGTCCTTGTCTGTATATTTCAGATAAGATTTTGAGAAGGTAGGGCGGCTGATTGGTCTCAGCCCTAGTCTGTATATACCTTGAATATCATCCCTTAAAGCCTCAATGTTCACCAGTTGGTTCTAAGGCTCGACCGCACGTTTCAAGATCACCGCCATGCCCCCTGTGCCACTCGTGCTAGGATCCTGTAGATAATATTAAGGGTTAATTAACATATGAGTGTGTACAGATACTTGGTGGTTAGGGATGTCTCTTATAAGTGTGCGGCCCCGATGGCCAGCACCTATATTGACTCCAGCTTGCTACCCCCCAAGCGGCCCTATGTTTGAGCCTGCTTTCGAATGGGTGCCTTTCAATGATGCGGCTATTCTCTTTATGCCTTCATGCAGAACCTGCATCATGATCTATTATCATTCTTTCTCCTTACGTTCTGATGTTTTTAGGGATACTGCAAAGAACTTCTGGTTCTCTTCCAGTTGCTTATTTATCAGGTCTTGAATTTCCCATAGCACTTCTGCCATAAGTCCGTTGGATATGATCAGTGGGTTGGGTTGGCCACTTCCTAACTTGGAGTCAAGGCTCATGCTGTTGCTACTTGTTGTCACCGACACTACATGCTCACGATGATCAATTGCTCCAGCATCGGGTGATAATTGTTCTGATCCTACATGCGCAGAGATCCCTTCTGGTTCATGAAAACCAGCACCTATTTCATCAGTCCTTTTGTCTTTTCGTGTCCTTGCCATCTTTGTTACACAGGTCCTACTGGGTGTGCCACAAATTGTTCGTGGTTGAACAACAAATACTAGGCATGCCAGAGACGCTAGGTCTCAATAGATAATAAAAAGGTTTCAAGTTCCCTTACCACAGTTCACTCAGATGTAAAAAGATAGTAGGCTTTGGTAGAACAAGTGTGTAATTTTATTAAAGTGTTTGAAAATTATAGATTAAAAACTAAGAACTAAAAAGGCTAATAAATGTAAACTATGCGAGTCTTGATCAAGTGTTAACTAAATTCTCTATTTTTTCCTTCTTTCTATTTATAGTGTCTAATAGCAGAAGCCTTTTTTTTTTAGACTTAACACGTTCTACCGAAGAATCAGGAATCCTATGAAACTTATGGCATGGTCTCTTCATTTTGGTCAACAGCCCGTTTCACCAAACTACTTAGGCATAGATTTTGGCATCACTTAGAATTATGTCTTCGTGCCAACGGTCTGATATTTGAAGCTAACAGGATTTCGGCATGTTTATGTGTTATGGACTCCATTGAGCTTCGGGGCCGGCCTCTTTTATTTATATTAGGTCTGACGTTTTGAATACTTAGCCCAACTAGTCTCGTAACTTATTTGAGCAACGTTTCATATTTAGCCCAAATAATACTCCCTCCATCTCAAATTATAAAATACTTTTAAATAAAATTTTACATATCAATAAATTTTATTAAATATACTTAACAACCTTTTCTTTCCAAAATAAAAATATAAACTTTTCAAAATACCCATCATTTAATATATTGAAAAGAAAAGTGATAAAAATTAATTATAGAAAGAGATAGGGTAATATCAAAATTGATGCATTTAATGAAACCTTAATCTATTCAAAGTGTCTTGTATTTTAGGATAAAAAAACTCTTTTAAAAGTGTCCTGTAATTTAAAACGGATGAAGTATTATATTCATTCATCTCACAAACTGTGTCTATAATAATTTTTAAAAAAAATGAGCTCTCACACACATATAACTCACGTCATGAGATTAATTAAATCAAATAACCAGTTTAATATTCATTATATTTTATATTATGATTAGTTTAATATATTTATTAATGATATACCATTGTATATTCATGATAAATTTTTTATAAATTTTTAAATTTTTAATGATAAACTCATTCTATATCAATAATAAACTCTTTATATATTAATATAAACTAACCATACTTTCAAATTTTTAAAAATTTAGTTCACATTTTTTGGCACAATTTTTTTTCTGCCTGTTGGTCAATTTATTCTTTAAAACATAGCAGATTAATTATTTAGTCTCTATTTTTGCCCGTTTCAATTTCGTATTCCCAGGTTAATATTTTAATTTAATCCCGAAACATCGTTTTTTGAGAATTTTATATAACTGGATTCTTTAAAAATAAACTCTTTGACTTTAATGCTTAAAATTTTTTTAAATCAAAATGGATTCCTGGAGAAGTATTTCCCTTTTTTTTCTTTTTATCTCTCTAGTGCACTAAAGTCAATGTCAATTGCTAATGACACCTGAGACGGACCGTAATAATAAACAACTATGTAAGACCGGCTCTAGTGTTATTATGTTTAAAATCTAATAAGAGTGAGTTAATTATTCATGTATGATTTATGAATATTAATACAATTTTTCATATTTCATGTTGTTTATTAAAATATGTAATGGAGAAGTATATGTTTTTTCTTTCAAAAGAGACATACTCCCTCCATTCTTTATTATAAAACATATTTAACTAGCTCAACAATGAAACTAATGAAAGGTAATTAAATTATTAATTTTGTATGCAACTAGAGTAAATTTTCATTTTTATGCCTTTATAAATAAAAAAATTTTAAATTTGCATGATATTCGCTCCCGTGAGTAATGAATTTAAATAGTGGCAATGCTGAAAAATGTCATTAATATTCCATGAAGTACATTGTATAAAAGATCAAATAATTATTATCGAAGACAACATATAATTGATGATTTTGTTGGCTTTTAATGGTTTGGAGATGGAGACGATGATCCTCGTCAAATGACATTATTTTTATCAAAATTCGGCTCCACCCATCCATGGTTTGGTATGCATATATTATGCGTTGTATTAGTTTGACCTTGTCTTTGGTGGTTCTGGTGATATTACTTACTCTATGATGCAAATAAAATGTCACTGCAATGGCCAAAAGAAAAAAAAAAATTCCTGGATGCACATGAGCAATATTGTTCATAATTTATTAATTATATGTTTTTATAATATATATATATATATATATATATAAAATAAGGAGGTGGGTTTCATATAAATGGAATATAATCCATATGCATCTTAATCTCTCTGTCTTGCACGTCAGGAATTCAGTAAAGGGGTCTTGAAACGAGTCAATTACGTATACTCATTGTCTAACACCTCTCATTCCATTGTCATAACCTCTGATTTAAGCTAACAAATTTTCCCTACCAACCCCAAAAAAAAAAAATGAAAACTTTGTTTAAACAACATAAAAATAAACTTCTAGCTAGTCAATCGTCACGATCGTTATGGGTCCACTTTCACCCTTTCCTTTCGGGTTTAGAAATAAATCAATTAGCCGCAACCAAAAAAAGGTGTGAAAATCAATCTCAAAATCATGAGGTGTCTCGTGAACTTTATTGAGCACATAATTACGTGGTGTTGGTCTTTGATTTTAATCACTTTAATTATATATATATATATATATATATTTAATGTTTGGATCGGCTGTCTATTTGTTTATTGAAGATAATCCATCCTATAATATTCGTGTTTTAGGTACTAATTAATTAATAATCCGCATGTTACTCCCTTTACAAGCACAGACTAATTGCAATGAGTTATCGCTATATATATATATATATATATAATCAAATGTGAACAGTGACGAGATATCGTAGAATAAATCTTTAGAATGCAGACTCCATAGTTATTTGGATGAGTAAGAATCAGATTCCACTTGACCGTTATAGAAGTATAATAGAATTCATGGTAATCCAAAAGAATATCCTAAAAATTAAGGGGGAAACGTATTAAAAGCGAAAAAAAGATAAAGCAGAAAGAATTGAGCGGAACCCTAATTGTAATCCTACTAGTCCTTCAACGAACACTTTTTTCATGTTCATCATATATATCCTGTAATTCGCATCTTATATATATATATATACACACACACTTCTTCCATTTAAAAATGTAGAATATTTTTTGAGGAGTTGAATTAATGTTTAAAAATATAAGGCATTTTTAATCTTTCGAGATATAATTATTGTCTTTTTTTAAAAGTGCCCCTATTGATAATAACTTTATATTTATTGTAGGGTATTTAATAGTGGTAAATATAAAAATATAGGGTTAATTGAAAAGTAGGTAACTATTTTATTGGGGAGTGAGATTCGCTTAAAAAGAGTATATATTATTCAAAAGTTCACGTCTTTAATTCCATACATGCCATTGTGAGACATAACGCAAGAGCGTTAATTATTAATTAATAATCATCGAAAATCCCGTCATGTGATAAAATACACATAATACAATGTGGCTATCTTGTCTTTAGTTTAGAAACATTGATTAAAAACACTAAATCAGTAAATCTTCTGTAAAAGTTAAAAAATATTTATGTTAATCATACCGATCAATTGATATTTACAAAGTTGATTATATTTAAAATATATTTATGTTAATCATACCGATCAATTGATATTTACAAAGTTGATTATATTTAAAATTATACACATGAGGATTAATTAACACTATTAATGAGAAAGAGGGCCTACAGTAATTATTATAAGGGAAAATGATAACAATGTTGCTGCGACATGTTGAGGCTTGGAAAGTAACAAGGGAAAAAGATAAAAATCTCCAAATTATACAAATAAAAATCTGATTTCTTAAAATATTATAATTTCAATAAGTCCTCAAGGACTTTTGTGTCGATGACAAATTATTATTTTTTATTCAATTAATGCGATTTTTTGAATAAAAGTTGTTATTTTTTAAGTAAAAATTGTGATTGAGGCTTGTTATTATCAATAAAGGTAAAATGGTCTTTTAACTTTAAAATTTATTGACACAAAAGTTCTTAAAAATTTTAATAAAATTATGACATTTTAAAAAATTAGATTGTCATTTATATAATTTGGAGGGATTTTATTGTCACTTTCTCAAGTAATAATGAGACAATAAAAAAATTATATAAATAATTAAAAACTGTTTTGCATCGAGGATAGATTTCTGACTCATTTGTGAGAGCAGAGTCCTTCACAAAACTTGAAATGCATTTAGGATGAAATTTCCCTCACAAAAGGGCATGCATATATTTGTGAAAGGCAGTTCCTTCACAAACTTTTGGGATGGACTTGTGACGACAAAATCTGTCACAAATTTAGGATATTTTTGCGACAGCAACACCTCAAAATTAAGGATAAATATTTCATCTCAAGAAGTGCGTCCCTAAAATTTTGTGATAAGCAAAACAGCAACCGAAGACTAGCCGTCGCAAATTCTATCACAAACAAAGTTTAAGATAGAAATTCTATTCCAAAACTACCACAAAACCCATCACAAAATAGGTGTTTTTGCAGTAGTGAATATGATTATATTCATGTAACATGCATGGCATATTATTTTGTGGGGTGTGACGTAAATCACAAATGACATAGTTCCTCCATTTAAAAATACAAAGCATTTTTTAAGAAGTTAAATATTAAAAAATATAAGACATTTTTAGTCTTTTGAGATTAATCATTGCCTTTTTTTCAAAAGTGCCATATTAATAATGACTTTATATTTATTATAGGGTTTTTAATAGAGGTAAATATAAAAAATAAATTTGGTTTGAAAATAGATAACTACTTTAGTAGAGGGTGATATTCAATTAAAAATATCATATTTTTGAATCAAGAGAGTATATACATATAGAATCATAATGAAAACCAGGAAGAATAAATGAGATGACGTGAAGAAAACAAAGTGAACAAGAAGCACGTACGAGACACAGCAAATGAGGGGACAAAAGAATATGATCGATCTGCTTGCGTCTCAACTGAAGGAAGCTGGCTAGCTAGGCATAATATGTTTGGCAATTTTACCATTTGGGATGAACCACTTTACGTTACAGCCACAGGCACCCAAACATTTCTAATCCGATTCTGAAATCAATTTTGTCTGCCATTTACTTAAACCACCCCCACATGCCACCATCGTTTGTTGAGTCGTGACAACGAACGAGATCCTTCCTCACGTACAAATATATCTTCCATTTCACCTCTACTAATCTTTTGCTTACCTAGCTTCCTAGCCACCCAATAAAGCTACATCCTTTCAATCTTCTTCACCTGTACACCTCTCTGATACGCATACATGCCACTCGATCTCCCCGCTGTTTCCCAAAAAAAAAAAAAAAAGTATGGTGTAACTATAAAGGAACTTTATATTCTTTAACAGGAGCTTTGTGAACTGACCAAAAAGTTTATGTCCGACGCATCAGCTCAAATTCCAATCAGTTGTGGTTAATGAATACCAAATGATTCTTAAAAGAGAGGAGCTATTTGTCACGGATGATATTTTCGTGACCATGTAAAGACCAAGATAATAAACGATCCGCTGGTTAGCCTCGCACAATATGGGTAAAGGGGGCGACATTGGCATTGGGGGTGTTCTGCCTTAGTCTTCGGGCTAAGTGCACAACTAGTCGGGGGTTAGTGCCGCCTCCCTTATGAGCCCATGGCAGGACGAAACCAGTGTGATTCATATGTGGTAAGGCTTGTCCTGAGAATTATGGAGTCCTTCAGGACGCCGCATGGGCGCCATGTGCTGCGCCAAACTCTCAGCGTATGACATATCTCTTACTTTCTTTTTTAAAACCTAATCTGACGTAAATGATCTGTTTTATTTTCACTAAATACGAGGAGTGAATTAATTGATACTAATAACGCTTAATTAGAATCGATCTTTGGGTACCTGCCCGAATAATAAGATTACTGATGAAGCTTGATTTTGAAAAGCGACGAAAAAGAATATATAGATCTCTTTTATTTAAAAAAAAAAAAGAATATATAGATCTCTGCAAAATTCCGTTGCCTCTGGCACTGGGCACGCGAAGGGAATCATGATCGATGCATGTTATTGTTAGGCACATACGCAAATGGGTGTGCCCTCAGTGCCCACAGGGGTTCATCAAAATGTCACGAAAGTGAATCAAAAGTGTGATTAATTAAAGCTGGATGCTTAATTAATTATAAAAATCATTAGGTGTGCCTTTCTTTAACTTTTGTTGGTGGAGGGGGAATGTCTTTGATTAAGCTAATCATGGGACGATTCTCCACTAAACAAAGATTAATCCTCTAGTTTTTTCACAAACGCGAGAGGTTTTGGATGCGTGAGAAGTTAATTATTACTGCTATAGACAATGACAAGACATGATTATCTGTGCGATGGATCCCCTTAACCCCCTCCGTTAAGCACGTACGAGACTTTGATCTTATATTGTCCCTACGCTGCTGGATTTAGCATGCATCGATCAAACAGGAAGAAACATAAACAGAGATCAAGGAGAGATGGGGGGGGGGGGGGAGAGAGAGTAGGGAAATGTGTGTGTGTGTGTGTGTGTGTGGGGTGGTGGTGGTGGGGTTAGGAGCATTTATGGTTTTTGTATTATTTCTCGGATGACAATTCATAGTGATGCTTGCTGGTTGGCTGGGACCAGCCTGTAATACTAGTCTCTGAGTAATATATAGCTAGCCAGCTAGCTAGTTGCTTCAAACAACGAAAATTGATCGATATGACTAGAAACGTTTCGAATATTTGAAGAAATGAGTTTAATTTAATTTATGCTGTGGTGTACTATTCAATTATTTAGAGGTGATCATCTCGAGTCAAATCAAATTAAATCCCAAATTTATAAATTAGTGTGAAAATCAATAGGCTGATATACAGGAATGTTTACGCGCGTACGATTTTCTTCGTAATATCTTAAATGTTAACAAAATATATAAACTGTTTATCAAAAGATGGACTAAAATATATCCAAAATATTTGATTTTTGATGGTACTATACTATTCCCTATGTGACATCCCAGGCTACTACAAAAATCCTAAATACTTGAAGTTTTTTAATATTGAAAAGTTTGAATTCTGTAACTTTCTACTATATAAAGATCAATTACTTATTAATTAATTTATACTTCAATTTAATATTGATCTCAAGTAAATACTGGATAAAAAACTCACACTGCAACTCTTTACTTTGCGATCAAGTATTTCATGCATGTTATAATAGTCTTGTGAAATGACCAGAGATGAGAGTTTATGGTGAATTGATACTGGCCTACTCTTCTTCCTTGTATGTGTAGCACTTGTCACTCTACGCATAAAAGATCACAAAAGTAAAATAAAATTAGAATAGAGTAATAAATAGTCCATCGTTTTATACAAATTTGTGAACAATAATATATTAAAAGGACCATCAATTTTTTTTGGAAGTGAGATTTATGTATAGAACCGGGGATATATGTTAAACAAGAAAATCATCACATGGTGATCACTCCATGTCTTGTTTGTTACTTGCTGTAAAACATATGCTACACCAGTTCAGAAAGAAAAGCATCGAAAAGTTACAGTTAGACTTAATAGAGAGTTGGACAAACATCAAATGCTGAGTTAGCTTAAATATGCATGCAGGCTGAAGAACGAAGTAATAATCTCAAAGATATTGCTTTGTTTACAACCAGGGATTAGGCAATAAAACAAGGCATGTGATTGAGAGACGACGGAATGAAGGTCAGCATTTCCAGGCAATTCAACCATATCTCGAACAGGAGACTCAAATTAAGTTTTACTCCTCCAATCTTGTGTATCAGTCACATTTTAAAAGTATAATTAAATTTACTTTATAAATTATTAATGGATAAGATTGTCTATTTCAAATTAAAATTTTCAAACTATCCTTAAAAAGTAAGGAAAAAAATAAAAAAATAAAATTATATTATTTATATATTTTTATCTTTTACTTAAAATTTATATTTAAAATTTTACTTACTTTTATTTATTATATATTTATTATATTAATATTAATAAAATTGATAAAAATAATTTATAGATAAAATTTAAGTAGCGGGTATTGCGTTGGCATTACATCCACTTGGGAAACAGTACACTCAGTAGATATATACTAGGTCACAGACAGATAAGAGAAACACACGAAGCAAAAGTGGGGTCATAAATCAGTAGAGGCACTTTAATGCCACATTGGCACCATTAACAAGTTGGGGTTCAATCTATCAATCCAACTTTGAGGACAAAGACTCGTCGATTTTGACGTGATTAACATCCACCATCTTCTCTTCGTCCACCACTTTCGATTTTGATCTCTCTCTTTGTTCCAAATGTGACACATTACCTGTCCTTCATTATTGATCTCACATCCACCCCTTTCCCTTTAATTATGTACCACCGTCTTTCATTTTTAAAATAAAAAAAAGGGAAAAAAATTGGAAGAACCACACTACAGGTTCTAAAATATCAAAAAAAATTCACTTTAAACTTAATACATTTTGATGTTACATTGTAGGCCTAAAGATCTTTGTTGCAATTTTCTTAAAAGTGAAAGTACAATTTTGCATTTATGTAATTTGAAAACCTATATTATGTGCATTACAATGCCTGTGAATGTATAACATGATATTCATAAATGCACAATACGATATCCATGTGTGTCCAATTGATATATGAGTTAAAATATACATTACATAGAGCATGTACAACATTTTTCATTGATGCATAACATGATATTTATGAATTTTTAGTACAATATTCATGCATGTCCAGTTGATTTATAAATTAATTAAAATAAAGTCATGTAGAGCATGTACAACATGATATCTATAAATATACAACACGATATTCATAAATTCTCAATACAATATTCATGTGTATTCATGCATGGTCATGGATATTTAGTTGAAAATATATGAACATTATGTTGTGCATCCATGAACATGGTGCTGTAAATTGTGTGTGTCACCTGTACATTTTATTAAGTGAAATGATAAATTAAACATCCAGAAACATTATGTTTTGCATGATTTGAGTTTTCAAATTACATAAGAATAAAATTATATTTTCGCTCTAAAAAAAATTACAACAAAGACTCTAGGGCTTATAGTATAATAAGAGAATATATTAGACCTGCATTGCAATATTTTGCTCTTTTGCGACCTGCCGTTCGATTCTTCCAAAAAAAATTTCTACATGTTTGGTTTACTTTATTTCAGAAGGGGTGACAGAGACCTAGGTCTTGAAGTGTATGTGGAATCAAACGTCATCCATATGCATGGACGTCTTAATTGCCTTTTGGTTTTTGTATTAATTTTAAGTAGCATATAAATTTTAAAAGTTATTCACCGATACTTCTTAATTAATACCATTTTAAAAAATTTAATAAATTATAAAATATAATAATATCGTATAATTTAATCTCAAGCAAGGTTTGTTGATTTTGTTGTTTCTCGTTCAGTACTCAACCTGTGGCAGCGAAAGGGACCTGGAGAGAAACTGTGGTTTCTGGATTTTCCTTTAATTTTAATTTCACTCGTTGATGTTGAGACTGATTTAACTATTTCTTATTTATAGAACTGTTCAAATTTTATTGAAAATAGTCCGAGTCATGCACGTTCATTCACGAACCAATCAGTGAAATTTCCTCGATATATGATTGCACACCCAACAGAACATGCCCAATGGAGCCTGTCGACAGAGCCGTTTCTCTCCGAAACCACATTGTGGAATTCTAGATTAACTTTAATGTACAATCATACAGCTAGCATATGTTTAAAGCAGAAATTAATAATGGCCCAGAATACTACTATTTTATCTATATTTTTTTCTCATCTTGCATTCATTTTTTTCTCACTATATTCTTTCTTTACAAGGAAATATTAGCAAGGCAAGATGCGTCCAATTTTATCATACACAATATCACTGACATGTTAAGAATACTAGGGGCATATCATTCTCTAAATATATATATATATATATATCTTATGTGTATTCAATTTTACGACTGCAAGTGAGTCCTTTAAGTTGAAAAAAGATATGGTACGAATTTACATTAAATGGGAATCTGCAAACACGTGGAACTTCGCAGAGCTGTAGAGTGAAGTTGGAGTACGAATCAGCCAATGGAGCCCTCACAAGCAAGCAAAAACCAAGATTCACGGCACGCATAGTTGTCTCCGCCCTATCCCTACGCTGTGTTCTGTCCATAATTAAATATGAAAAAGAATTCCTAATAAAATAATCTCGAAAACAGATTCCATCTTGAAAACAAAATTGCGCGAATAACCCAAAAAAAAAAACAAATAAATTATGGAAGCAATGGGTTATGTGAAGCGAACTGATTAAAGTAAAAATTGTGGCCATAGAAGGACGGAACACGTCCTGTATTTGTGTCTGCTGAATCTGACACAGGCCCACGTTTTGGGCTGCTTAAAATTGTCAACAGCCACACATAGAATAGAAAGAGAGGATGAAAGGGAGAAGCAAAAACGCAAAAATAAAAGAGGGATATAATATGATAATTGTAACACCGACAATGACTCTGTAGGGTGGTAAGCTGGAACAAGGATCTCAATGATATTGCAGCAGCTAGCAGCTTGGGGGTTTGAATTCATTTGATGAGGCTTCCACTGGGCAATAAACTATTTAATGGCGTGCTATTATTGAGATTCACTTCATTATTCATTTTCATAATTGCTCCGTTTTTAATGTCTTGCCCTTCCTTCCCTTCAATTATTGCACGCCTAGCTCTTCCCCCCCCCCCTTTTCCCCCTCGTTTTAATAGAAGACGAGACAGAGACTAATCTTTCTCTAGTGCTGTGTGGGCAAAAGAGTCCATCTATTTTAATTATGGTCGGAACATACATGGAGTGAAGGTTGAGAACCAAACCCCTAATTGTTTACTCATAAATATTATAAACGAGAGCCTCAACAACTCACACACTACTTAAGTTAAGTTAGCTTCAATTATTATATTTACCTACGTTGTATAAATTTCATAACAAAAACACAAGTACTAATATAAAATGAATGATCTGTTAAATGAGAGTTCTTTTTAACGAGAGATCCTCTTGAATTTGTAAAATTCATTTTACTCGTGAGATTTTGTAGGTAGCTCCCTTTTATATAACATCGTACTTTCAGTGAATATTAAAAGGATAATTCATTCATAAAGATCAACTTGTTAAATGAAGAAACCCTTTAAATTTGTAAATCTCATTTCTTCACCAGTGAAGTTTTCCCAATGTCCTTATTATATATAGCTACAATTTATAATGCCCTTATTATTACTTACTCTAATTGGATAGGGAATTGCATCCCTAGTTTTACTACTTTAATTAAATTAACCCTACTATTGCATGAGTGGATCGCCTCTCGCTGGACAGTTCTGATTTGGTTTTCTGTTATCCAAGTTTCCAATATCCTTACATGTTCCTTAGAAATCTCTTGTTTGCCTTGTACTCTCAACCACCAAAATAAATAGTGCAAATGATAAAAAAAGAACTGTGAATTTCTATGTAAATATCCTGATCGCGGCTAGATATTCGTTAGATTTGATTTACAATTTTTTAATGTCTCGATTGCCCCAAAATACAAAAAAAAAGTGAGTGGCTTCATATGTGCTCCCTCCGTTTTCATCTGTTAGAGAAAAAAAAATATCACATAATTTTAAAAAATTAATTAACTATATTATTTACGTCTAAAAATAAAAGAATTAGATCACAATATCTTTTATTAATTGTATTAGCCAAGCCTTCATTAATTTTTTTATGATGATGAATAATAAAATTATGACGGGTAATTTCAAAAGTTTGTAATAAATGCTTATTAAAAAATGTGATTTTGCTTATATAAAAAAAAATTAAAAATGATAGTTTCTCTTATAAATAAAAACAAAGAAAATAGTTTCAATTTAATCTTACCGACTAACTAGACTATTTTAAAGTAGGATTTCCAAGTAGGTAATAATAAGACTGTGGTTGAAAAAATTATCCTTTTAGAAAATAATAGCATTACAAATTAAAGTGGATTATTTACTTCCTTCTTCCCACCAAAAAGGAGTATTTATTAGAGAGAATTAATATACAAGACTCGGCCATTCAATATAATTAATTGCTTTCAGATTTATTAATAATTAAATTTAAAAAAAGATATATTTATTTTAAATTCAGTTCATGAATTTAAAAATAATTAATTATGTTGAGTGAGAGATAAGAGTAATTCTTCCTATATTTTATATTCAGTTTGTATAACCAGATGATTCTAATATCATTGTTTAGTGTGCATCATGAGAGTGACAATTAATCTTTTTTTTGGGGGGGGGGGGAGTCTATGAGTAATGAGTCTATGACTATGAGAGACGAAAATGTGGGGTTAGATAGGTAGAATGTGGCATCAAAGTATAATGATAATGATTTAATAATTGGAGGATCAAGTGTACTTGGTCGCATTTGTTAGATTCATTATTTCAACGTTCAGATGTGTCACAAAGCGATATGGTTGTATTATGAGAAAAGGAGAGGCCAAACCCTTTGACGATGAAAGTTGCTTCTACATTTGCGCTCCTTCCTTGTATTCCCTTTCACACTCACGACTTGGACTGCCCTTTTAAAGCTTAATTCTAATGCTCCAAACTCTGCATGTACAGGAAACCCATCGAACTTAAACCCATTTTAATTAATTAATTAATTAAAGTAGCGGCATTCTTGTTTTTGACGACATTCATTTCAAAGGAAAAACGTCACTGTTCGGCCTACAAAACTGGAGTGAAATTTGACTTTGTCGTTGATGAAAGCTCATTACGAGGGATGAGACTTTCTACGTTATTTTAGTTCTTCTAGCACTGTGTGTCTTTGAGTTACCACTATTATACTTATTACTGTAGTTCATATTCTCTCTAAACCATGATAAAAAACATTTACCATAAATCATGCTTGAGTTGAAATATATGAAATTGAGTAGTTTTTATAATTATTTTTTAATTATATTCTTACTTTATCTATTTTTTAAAAAATATGATATATTGAAATTCCAAATGTCATTATAAAGACATTTATATAAAATATTTAACGAGGATATAATTAAAAAATATTAAATTTTTTGAGATATTAAAATTTTAACTATTTCTTTTTTAAAATTGTAAAGTAGTTATCATGAGTATCATATGTCGTAATAATTTTCTGTCATTATAATGTTCGTTAAAAGTTACAGTTAAATAGCATTCATGTCTCACATGTTAATGATGTTTACTTAAAACCTTGAATTTCCCGATGAATTAATTAGCCCTAAATCATAACCAATTATGAGGAACATCATCATAAATCCTTTGTCATATTGACTTTATTTGGAGCAATCCATTAAAATCGTAGCCAGAGGCATGCTCTCTTTCGCTTCTCCATAAAACTAATCATGACAGGTGTTCTTTTTTTTCAAGAGAATAACAAATGGCATACTATATTGGATGAGAAAACTGCATGTAATTTCCTATGCATGAAACAACCCAAAAATAGCTGAAAAACTACACAAACTAAAGGACCTTTAAAAAAAAAAAGTAAAGTTTGTCCGTTTAAAAATGATAACGAAGTACTGTGTGTGTGTGTGTGTGTGTAAATCGCTAATTAATATTATGTTCTGAATGTCTAATTGATCATTATTTTAAGCGAAAGGGAATAATAAATGATTACGGGTGCATGCCAATTAAAGTAGCAGTAATCATCATAGACTTGTGTTGCTCCTTTTGCTTTTACTCTCCAGATTCCATATCGGAACAGTACCTTCATCAACGTCAAGTTTATCAAAATTCAAATTTATTTATTTTTCGGAATAGAAAAAGTAAAAAAAATAATTTAAGTTTTGCTACTTTAGGGGACGTCCCCAGTGGGAAGAAAGATAAGCGAGAAATCTGATACTATAAGGCAAAGTCTGCATCGCAAAAGAGAAGTGGGACATGAATGCAAATGAAAGAGGAAGGGATGTCCGACAAGGAGGACGTGGAGTGGGCCACATGGGCCTAAGATTCGGTCCAATATGGTGGGCCCACTTGACAACCCACCCGTGAGATGGTAAATTCAGATGACGTGGAGCCCTGCATCTCTGTTCCTCGTGCTTATGGTTATGGCCGCCCCATCGTCAACGCGTTACGACTATGATTCTGATTTGACCCTCCACATACTTCTCTAATTCAATTTCTCTCCTTTTTTCCCCAGAATAATTTGGATGTTATAGTAGAAAATACTAAAGAGAGAATGTATTAAGCACAAGAGGAGGTTAAGGATGTCTTGAAACATAGTGAAAGTTTCTGCCAAAATGATATTTGCGGCGTGATGAAGCCAAACAGGATTAGCATCAATGAATCATCAGCGGGAAAGAGAAACACTATGCCTAATGAGTGGGGTCATGTTTGATCAGGTCTAGAATAGAAGATGGAGGCGAACATTAATTCAAAGCCAGAAAACGGAAATTTGGAATTTTTTTTTTTTGTTTAGAAAAAAGAAGAGGAATCTGGATGGTTCGTGAATAATTATAAATAAATTGGGAGGTGAAGGAACATGTTCAATAATGGCCAACAGAATCAGAGAGGGAAGCCATGTGCTACAGGGAGACAATGAATTAGGTGGATCTAAAAGATAGTACTATAATGCCGGCGATTCAGAGCTGAAGGAAATGAATAATAGAATAGCTTCAATAATATGGTGGTTCGGGTTTCCTCATTCTTCATTGCACCTCTTTCGTAGGATACAAGAAATCGTCATACCCGCCTCAATCTTCCTTGCACGCCTCTAAGGCAGACAGTCAATCTTGTTTTCACTCAATACGATGATGTAATTGTCCTGTCATTTGGACCCGTTTTCGCGTCACCGTACCTGAAATTTTCACGTTTTCTTTTAGAAAGAAAATGGAGTTGCTGTCATCAGTAGGAAACTAAAACTTTTGCTGACGATTTCAAATTGTATATTCTCACGTTCATTATGCTCGTGGAAGATTTTAAATGCTTCCCAAAAATAAGAAACCCAGATGGCTTAAAAATATGGAGTTGCAAAGCCATTGCCTTTTGGATTGACGCTCAGGCTATGGTCCAAATTAAAAAAGGCTCCTGGTTTGTGTTTTATTTAAGGCTTTAATTTTATTTCATGGCAAAAGAAAACCCCAGGCTGGAGGATTAACTCTGAACTCTGGCAATGAATTCGAAGAGACAGAATAAAACGGGAATCCACCTAGAAATCACATGAACTTTGGATTTTGGCTCTTCAAAAATTGTCAGTGATCAAAGTCACGGCTTGGCCTTTGAGATTAAATCAACATGGGAACTAAAATCATGAGTTCGAAAATCCATTCCCAGTTTGGCTCTCATCATACCCCTAAAAAATATAAACAACGAAAAGAGAAGAATAGCGTCACCCTCATAATAGCGTCACCCTCAGAAAGGGGCACTGGACCTTTTTTTTTTTTTTGTGTGGGTATAACAGAGAAATTAAAAAAAAAAAACCAAGAAAAAAAGCACAAAAGCTAGTGCATATAGCACAGTAACAATGACCTGGATTTTACTTTTACATTGATAGGTACGATTTGAACTTTAAACATGCATAAACATGCATATCAGCTTAGAGTAATCACCCTGCATATTGAAGTATAGATACAAGCGTCACTCACACAGCACTGACATCATGAAGGCCTCATCGCCATGCACGCGTGACAAATGAGGAGATTGACAAAAGATGATGATTCAGAACCTCAATCAGAAACTAAGTGAGATCCATCGATGATGCAACCTAAAATGAATACTTTCACCAAATTTGACGGTGTAAATTTCTCTGAAACTTCAAAAGGCCAACTCCAATCAAATGGGGTCAAAATTCTGGCCTCTCAAGATACACCCGCAATCACCATTTTTTCATCATCAGTCACTTGAATGAACAAGATTCAGCAACCGTTATCTTCAGGTCGTATAATTAGCCACTTCCAGGGTCTGTCTTATGTCACACCGGTCATCTTTCTCTTTTTAGCTAGCCCGCTTTGCCTCTGAAACCTCTTCCTCTTGGCTTGCTTCTGGTATGATTTTGCAACTAAGGAAGGTTGTTGTACAAGTGCAAAGCTTTTTGCTACATGCCCCAAGTGGAGTTTCTTGATCATAAACAACTTTTTCAGCTCACCACGATGGGCTGTGTAGGCACGGACCCAAGAGCAAAATCCCCTCTTGGCAAGTTTATCAATGTTGGGCTGAGCATGACAAGGTAGCTTTTAGTTTAAGGTACAAATGCAAATCAAAACAGCAGCAATATATTACTATAAAAATGAGGAAAAAATTACCAGCCACTCTTATTCCCAAAAAAAAAATCACATTTAGAGGTAAAAAGATCAAATGCACAGATCCCGTGGTCATTCATTCACTTTGTTAGATAAGCAAAAAGATGCAAGATTTATCAATCGATCATGATTGTCTCACCTTAAAAAAAAAAAAAAAAATCATTGGCCAACGCTAACACCATTCAACATTTGCAAATTTCAACCATGTCACACTTGAAGTTCTAGGACAAAAACTCATGAAGCCTAAATATTGGCTTTAATCAAAGGATGAATGATCTATCATCAGGAATACAAAATCAGTAGTTATGACGACCATCGCATGTAGTAATATGTCACTGAACAAGACTGCCAACTTAAAACAGGCTTCCTCACTACAGTTTTCTTTCAACTATACCCGTCAAGATTAATAATATGCTGTTATCAGTAATCTGTGCCAGAAACATATTGAGAAAACTCCAAGTCCCGTACATTCGGGTGAGAAAAAGCCGGCTCTCCAATGAGAAAATTATAAATGCTTGTGTAATTATGTACACCGCACAAAAGCTGTGATATTTCATAAACACAAACCAAATCCAGCAACAATGATCTGGAGTAAAAACTTAGATTACAAGGTTTCATATTCAAAATAAGAAATAAGTTAAGAGTCAACTTTCAAAGGATTATTAGATAAGTAGAGCAAGGGAATAAAATTATGTAAGAAAACTGATAGTGATTACCTTAGACGTGACGAAGGATTCAAGTGCCTTCTGGAGACAAATGATCCAGGGATGTGACTCAATGACAACAAAATTCTTGGTGTGCTTCTTTTGCCCATACGGTGGGAAACTATCTAACACTTTGAGGAGAGGATACTCAGTTAGTGATACACCATGTTTTTCCAAGTCCCGTAGATAATCTATTTCAACTGGCTGCAGAAATAACAATGACTCTCCTCTTTCACCCAGCCGAGCAGTTCTACCAACCCTGCATGATAAAATATCCAAACATTAGACGGTGTTAAGCCACTTGAAGTCATTTTGACTCTTTATTGGCTAGGTCCAAGTTCTCTAGTTATTCTAGTGGAACATTATAATTATCCAACCGTGAAGATTTAATTAAAAGCAGATTCCAAATCAATTCAATAAGATGTTTTAGTTGCACTCAAACGCCGTACTTACAACAAAACAATCTAAATTGGGTATTTCCTTTTTTATATACTCCCTCCGTCCCAAATTATAAGATAACATTGGAGATATTTTGTCGTTCCAAAATATAAGACAATTTGACAAAAAATAAAGTTTGATTAATGATGTTGATGTGTAAACAAGATGATTAGGGGATAATTAGACTATGGTTAGTTACCGTTAGATGGTTCATCCTAGGGGAACCTATGTAAGGGTCATCTATGTATTTGTTTCTAGTGTGTGAAATAATATTTACGAGTAGTATTCAGAAATTCTCTCTCTTTCCCTCAATCTCTCGTCTCTCTCCTATTCTTCTCTATTCTTTCCTATTCTACACATTAGTGACATCAGAGTTGGCCGTGCTCAGCCTATATGCCTTAAACGAGATCACAAACTGCAACGTACCATGACAGATAATAATGAAGACCAAATTCGTGCATTGGAAGATGCCTTCTCGAAGCTGGCTAATCTTCCTAGTGACGTGCAAGCTCTCACCAATCAGGTGGCTCAGATAGTACATGATTGTAATGATACTTCTGACGAAGGGCGTGCAAGCCACAACCATCACAAAGGACGTCCAAGACCAGAAAACCATGAGTATCAACCCCACATGCGTTTTACAAAAATGGAGTTTCCCAGATTCCAAAGAAGTAATATCTTGGGATGGATCTTGAAGTGTGCCTGAAGAGTGGAAGGTGCTTATGGCAAGCTTGCACCTTGATGAAAATGCGTGGCATCAAGGCCTCACCGCATTAGATGAAGGTGGCCGATGGACTTGGGAGGAACATGTGGAAGAATTAAAGCATTGATTCACCTATGAGGCTCCTATGGAGGATCTCTTGAAGCCTCATCAAATAGGTTCTCTTGAAGAATTTGACGATGAGTTTGATACCATCGCTTGCAAGATCAAGCTTCGAAAGAATACCTCGTTCAAACGTATACAGTGGGCCTTGAGGAAGAATTTGCAGCTCATGTTCGGATGTTTAAACCAATAATGTTATTCAAGGCAAGAAATATTGCACGAAGTGAATCGCCAAAAAGCACAGTTGAAGATGCATGGCATGAATTCTAGGCAGCAACCGTTTTAGTGGGTTTGAAACTCAGAGTCGAGAACGCAAGGGGATGTCTTTGATGTTTATCCAAGTGAGCAGAGAGGGATGCAAAAACTTCATCTAGCAGTGTTGGGTCTTCTTTTAATAAGGGTAAAATGGTCCAATCTCCAAATACTCTTTCTTTTGCACCCAAGACAGCTTCTTTTGCCTCTTTTTCTTCTCAAGCACCAACTCCAGCAATCCGCGAACGCTAACCCCCGAAGAAGTAAAGGAATTAAGAGCCACAAATCTATGTTTCTATTGTCGGCAACCTTTTTCCAAAGATCATATATGCCCTCAAACATAAAGGATGCAGTTGCAACTCATTGAGCTGGAAGATGAGGGGTTCAAGGAAGCTGAAGATGACACAAGTCAAGAAGTTGAAGTTCTAGAAAAATTCGAATATGTACTGGACCAATCTAAATGTTCGCAAATCTCCCTACATGTAATAGAAGTAGAGCCAGTAATTCAAGTAGGCCGGACTTATTCAGAACAGGCTCAATTTGGGCCAGGCTTAAAGAATCCTATCCTCTCTAAAAAGCCCATATAACCAAGCCCAACCCTACCATCTTCAGGTTTCAGGCTTATTCGAGCCAGCTCGAATATTCGAAACTTTTTAAAAATATTTTTTTCTTTATTTTTAATCAAATTTAATTTTAAAATAATTTTGTTAAGTATAAAATATTATTTTAACTTTAAAAGAATAAAATAAAAAATAATAACTTATTAACTTTGTAATTAAATAGCTCTGTTACTGTTTTGTTGTATTATGTACAACTTATTCGTAAATGTTTCCTTTACTTGTAAATTAATGTTTTATTTGTTTAGATATTGCTCTTATCTTGGTTATATAAAAATATTTATATATTTTAATTAGATTATATTATCTTAATTATGATCAAGTTAATCTTAATTCAATCATGTATAGACCACTAACTTAAAATCATTACCCTAATTAGTTCAAAGTTTTTAATAACTATTGGATAAATTGTATTTTTTGTTTTTAAGAATATGAGAAAAATAGCCATCATTATATTATATAAAACAAAATCATTTAATTATGAGTAAAATACTATTTTTTAATTTTTTTCTTTAACTTTTTATATTATTTAACCCCTACATACAATTACAAAGGGTATTTACTTTATTTTATTCTTAATTTTTAACTAACTTTAGTGTGGATGATAATAAAATAATTATGCAAGAATATTGTTTTATTTATTATGTTTTTCTAGTAATAGAGTCAGAAATTCGTACATGCCCAAATTTTATTTTAAATTATTTTTAATTTAAAATTAATTATTTTATTTTATAAAAAAATATAAATATAATTTTTTGGACAAGCAAATGATGTATACGACTCAACTTTTTTTTGAAAAAAATTGAGTCTTAAAATATAAAAATCAATATTAAAATATATTTTAAATATTATTTTGAGATATTTCTTTTGATTAAAAATAATAAAAATATGAAAATAAAAATACTTTTACTTTTTAAAAAAAATTATAATAATGCACTCAAATATATGATATTTTAGAATAAAATGATATAAAATTTAAACAATTAATTAATATTTATTATATTATATATATATATTTTTTAAACTTATTTTTCTATTAGGGTATTCGAGCCAAGCCCGAACTTTATCAGGCTTGGCCCGAATTTTCTCAGCCTATTCGAGTGGCCCGAATAGGCCAGAACATTAAAAAATTATCATTTTTCAGGTTTGGACCTAAATTTTTCGAGCGGGTTTGGGTTGGCTCATCGAGCTTGGCCCAAATTACCCGCTCTAAAATACAAGGGAGTATATGGCCCTCTGCTATGAGAATTCTAGGGTACATGGGTCGAAGGTAGGTACAAATTCTCGTTGACAATGGAACTTCTCATGCCTACATGGACTGTGACTTGGCTAGGAAGCTTGGTTGGAAAGGGGATTTCCAACCTATGGCAGAAGTAGAAGTGGTAAGGGGTGGAAAATTAAAAGTTTATGGGATTTTAAAAGGAGTAAAGTGGAAGATGTAGGCGGAGGAGTTCAAAGGAGATTTTTAGATAATGGAAGTCAAGACCTATGACATGGTTTTAGGTTTATCTTGGCTTAAAACCATCCATCAGGCTCATTTGGATTATGATAAATTGTCTATGACCTTCTGGTATAATGGAAAAATATGTAAATTGCAGTCTCAAGAATTAATAGGGGGTAAAATTGTTGACTTTAAGAAGATTGAAAATGATTTAGAAGCTGGAGGACAGATGTTTATGCTGCAATTAGTGGAAAATGAGGATGAAGGGCTGCGTTTTTTTCAGTTACAGGGGGAGAATGGTTCTGTAAAAGCTGTTCAAGGACTGTTGCTTGAGTTTTCAGATGTATTTAAGGAGCCTAAATCTCTTCCCCCTTTGAGAGAGGGTCACAACCATCCTATTATTCTACAAGAAGGTTCTAATACAGTCAATTTAAGGCCGTATCAATACCCAGCCGCTCAAAAGAATGCTATTGAAGACATAGTAAAAGAGTTGTTACAATTACAAGTCATTCAAGAAAGTAGTTCGCAATTTTCTTCACCAATTGTGTTGGTGAAAAAGAAAGATGGATCATGACACATGTGCATTGATTATAGAGAACTTAACAAGAGGACAATCAAGAAAAAATACCCTATTCCACTTGTGGAAGAGCTTTTGGATGACTTAAAGGATCCTAAATGGTTCACTAAGCTGGATCTAAGGGTTTGTTATCATTAGATTCAAATGAAGCTTGCAGATATCTATAAAACAGCTTTTCGCACTCATTCAGGCTACTATAAGTGGTTAATGATGCCTTTTGGACTCACTAATGCACCTGCAACGTTTCAGGGTGCCATGAATGGTAAATTCAGGGAGTATTTCCACATATTTGTTTTAGTTTTCTTTAATGATATTTTGATTTATAGTCTTTATTTAGAATCTCACACGCGACACTTGTGTTTGGTTCTGGAAATTCTACAGAAAAATTGTTTTTTTGTGAAGGAAAGCAAGTGTACCTTTTTTGCAACACAAATAGAATATTTGGGACACATTATAAGTTGAGTTGTCTCAACCAATCCAAAGAAGATCAAAGCAGTCATGGATTGGCCCGAGCCAACTACAGTGAAGCAACTAAGATCAGTCTTGGGACTTGCGGGCTATTATAGGAGATTTATTAAGGGTTATGGTTCATTAACTAGGCCCCTAACTGAACTACTAAAGAAGAATAATTTTCATTGGTCAGAATTGGCTGCTGTTACATTCAAAAAGTTGAAAGAAATGTTGGTGGCATTCCTTGTTCTTGCTCTTCCAGATTTTTCTCAAGTGTTTGTGGTTGAAACTGATGCTTGTAGCTCTGGCATTGGTGCTGTCCTGATGCAAAGGGGTCAACCTATTGCCTTTTTCAGCAAGGCTTTTGCTCCTAGGCATCTGAATCTCTCTATCTATGAGAAGGAATTGCTGGGGGTAGTACAAACTGTGGAGCATTGGCATCAATACCTTGAAGGAAGGAGGTTTATCATTAAAACTGATCAGCAAAGTCTTAAATATTTGTTAGATCAGAAGCTTAAAACAGCATTTCAAATGTATTGGGTGACCAAACTTATGGGGTATGATTATGAAATACATTATAGAAGGGGCAATGACAATAATGCAGCTGATGCTCTTTCAAGAATGCCTAAAAGTGAGGTTTTTCAAGTGTCTCTTCATATCTGTTCAGATTTCCTTTTTTTGGAAATTCAAAAGAGTTGGGATGATGATGTTCATTTACGGGCTTTAAAAGCTCATTTGCAACAGCATGGTGGTGTAGAAGGTAAATATTCTTGCGATGGTCAGTATTTAAGAAAGAATGGCAGATTAGTGGTGGAAATATTCCTAGTGTAAGGCAGAAAATACTGGAATGGCTTCATGCAAGTCCACAGGGAGGACATTCAAGGGTTTAAGCTACTTATCAAAGAGTTAAAAAGTTGTTTTGGTGGCAAAAATTATTTGAAAATATCAAGGAATTTGTGAAGCATTGTGATACTTGTGCAAGATGTAAGTCTGAATCAGTGGCTTATCAAGGGTTGCTACAACCTCTACCTATTCCAAGTAGAGTTTGGGAGAGTGTAACTATGAATTTTATAGAAGGGTTGCCCAAGTCAAATGGGAAATACACTATTTGGGTGATCATTGATCGTTTTAGTAAATATGCACACTTTTTGTCTTTATCTCATCCTTTTACAGCATCTACCTCAGCATAACAATTTTTGGACCATGTGTACAAATTACATGAAGCACCGGTTGAGATAATCAGTGATAAAGATCCCCTCTTTATCAGTAATTTTTGAAGGTTTTGGGGGCCGAACAGAAGCTTACCTCCTCTTATAACCCACAAACGGATGGGCAATCGAAAGTGCTTAATCGCCGTTTGGAAAATTATTTGAGGTGTATGTGTTGGGAAAAACCTAAGGAGTGGCACAAATGGCTTTCTTTGGCGGAGTGGTTTTTCCAATCACACTTCTACAAATATACTCCTTATGAATTGTATGGACAGGTTCCTGCTATGCATGTTCCATATTTGCCTAGAGATATGATAGTGGAAGCTGTTGACAGAACTTTTTCAGTAAGAGAAGAGACTTTAGCAATGGTGAAATACCATCTCAATAGGGCTGTGTATAGAATGAAGCAGAAAGCGGATTTGCACAGAAGTGATAGAGTTTGAGGTAGGAAAATGGGTATTTCTCAAATTACAGCCTTATCGTCAGATTTCTACAGCCTCAAGAAGCTCTCAGAAATTAGCTTCAAGATATTTTGGGCTTTATAGAATCTGTAAGAAGATAGGTGCAGTGGCATGTAAGCTGGAATTACCTCCAGAATCAAGGGTTCACTCCACTTTTCATGTCTCTTTGCTCAAATTATGTCCTAATCCTTCAGTAAAGCAGCGGCATCCCCCTATTGATTGGCCAGAATCTCCTTCAGGATCATTATGGAAGTTCTTGTGCAATGGAACAGCCTTCCACATGAAGAGGCTAGCTGGATTTCTTTGTTTCAGTTGCAGAAACACCACCCTACTTTTGTCATTTCTAACCCTTGAGGTCAAGGGTTCTTGAGGGGGGGTATTGATGTGTAAACGAGATGATTAGGGGATAATTAGGCTATGGTTAGTTACTGTTAGATAGTTAATCCTAGGGAAACCTATATAAGGGTCATCTGTGTATTTGTTTCTAGTGTGTGAAATAATATTTCTGAGTAGTATTAAGAAATTCTCTCTCTTTCCCTCAATCTCTCGTCTCTCTCCCATTCTTCTCTATTCTTTCCTATTCTACACATCAGATGTTTTTCTAATATTACCCTTAAAGTAGAAAGAGAATTAAAATGATTGTAGATTTAAAGTTATATTACATGAAGAATATTTTTGACAGTTTATACTCTTATATTGAAAAAGTAAGTTGCTAAAGTGTCGTTATTGAGCTTTATTGGTATGCGTAATCTTATATTAAATTGTTTTATAATTTGGGACGGAGGGAGTAAAATTTTGATGAAGGAAAACAAAAATAGACACGGTCAAGCATGTCCCAAAATTGACATAGCAATTAACAACTACTGAAAAGAACACTGGCACCCCCCAAAATCTTAAGAAGGACAGGTGGGGATAACAAAAAAGAAGCTGAACTGGAATGATAACTAGATACCTATGCACATATTCAGTGGCTTCCCCTGGAGAATCGTATTGTATAATGCATCTGACTTTTGGAAAATCCAGCCCTCTAGCAGCTACATCAGTGGAAAACAGCAGAGCTGATTTCCCTGTTTTAAACGACTGAAAAGTTTTCCTCCGGTCCTCCTGATCCATGTTCCCATGCAAACGAAACACTTTGCTCCCCTGAAACATCTGTCTCGCATCTGCTTCTGATTGTGGATAAGAAAACTCGAATTCTCTTAACAGTGAAAAGTGAAAGTCCACTGCATCGCACGTCGAAAAGAATACCACAATCTGTGAAATAAGTAAGTTAATGATGTGGCCCGAGAAGCAAAAGCAAAAACTTTAATAAAGCATCCAAAAGTGAAAAGCTATAATTCATTATGCTAAACATTACTTCAAACAACCAATATAATATATATTTTGTTTACAAAGAATTGAAACACCAGCTCTACAAGAGTTTCTGTCTTTATCTAGACAATATTAACACTGGTTTATCTCATGGATAACCTATCTTAAGTTAAAGTTATAGCCAACATCATGCATCAAGATGAATCTTAGAGATCCAAATTCCAAACCAAGGATGTGATAAAAATGATATAGAGGAAGTGTGGCAGAACAAGAGGGAAGGAGATTAAGTGGAACCTTTTGTGAAGCTTCCCTTTCAGAAAGATACTTCAAAATTGAAAGAAGAACAGCAAGACGTGTGCCGCAAGGTACTGCAAAATAATTCAATAAGGAACTTAACATACTACAATAACTTAAGGAAATTCATTGTCACAAACCTTTAATTACAACATACCTTTAACATATCTCTGAATCAATTGTGAGGGAACGTTATAATCATCAGCAGGTGTGAGCAGCATGTTGCTGGGATACTTCCCTTCATTGTCTTCACTCTCCTCATCAGATTCTGAAGAACTACAGCTCTCAATCGTTGAACTTGGTTCTGTCCTTTTGCCATCAAGACCAATCATCACAGGATTCTCTAGACTAATTTTAGCAAGATGATTCACTTTTTCATTTAAAGTAGCTGATAAGAGCAAATTCTGTCTCAGAGCTTCAGAGTTCCTTGAAAATGCATTCTCTCGGTTAGCACCACCTGTTTTGGTATCTAAATGACCTAGTATTTCCTTAATTTCCTTTCCAAATCCTAATTCCAAAATCCTGTCAAAAAGTATGCAGTAAGCTAACTAAAGTATGACAAACATAGAAAAGATTTTACAAACAGTATCAGCTTTCTTATGACAACATATGGTGTCTATTATTGCAGTCATAGATTGAAAACCATACCGATCAGCTTCATCAAAGATTATCCAGCGCAAATTTGTGTACAAGAATGATGATGTGTTCTTCAAGTGATCTAAAAGGCGCCCAGGAGTTGCTACAAGAATCGATATGCCTAAAATAGGAACAAAGGTTATAAATACACTTAATTATGGTACTCAAGCTCCGAGCTTTATTAGAAACAAAGGACTCCTCATACGTTGTTGTGCCTTTTTCCAACAGTCAACATGGTTGAAATTTCATTCCACAAATTCACCATGGCATTTAACATTTTTCTTGGTTTATTTGCCCAATTCATATATTTTAATACAACCCTCTCTCCCCTTTCCACCCACCTTTTGGGGGGCGGCATTTGATTATTGATTGCATACTCTGTTACCTACTCAGACTAGATTGGTAATACATCATGACAAGAACATGTTACCCATGAAAATGTTATAAGCTAGAAGGAAAGAATTTATAGATGAAGTGCAACAAGGGGTTGGTGATGAATGCACATGATCTTTACCTTTGCGCAACCTGGCCTTTTCTTTTGATCTATTTTCACCACCCATTATGTACCCAGGTACAATCCAGTGAAATCGATGCAATAACTTTTGAAGAACTTCATAAACCTGCAAACATAGCTCCCGCGTTGGTACAAGAACCAACGCTATTGCCAATAAATCAATCAATTCTTTAGTGTAGTTCATACAGTTTGAACTTATGATAACTAGAAAGACATGTTATGCTTCTTAGCACCACAAAACGATGTAAAGTTCTTTGTGGGGGAAAATGCAGGCCAGTAAAGAGTTATGTTCAGTGACAACGTCTATGAAACAAAACGGTGTTCAAAACTTTTTTTCTTTATGACAAACTATCAAAAAGTCTAACAACCTTTTTCTCTAAAAAGCCCAACAAATGTCCTTGATAACAAATACTTAACATGAACAAGTGTTATTCTCAATTAATTCCTATATCTGAGGTAACATGACATGATTGAGAGATATTGGCCCGCACAAGAGAAGAACGCTCGCAGATTTTAAATATACAAGCGTCAAAAGCGCAATGCTGAACAGTAGCTTTAAACAGGGAGGAAACGCTGCACTTGCAATATGTAGATACCTTGCAAAATATAGATATCTTCTAATTTTCTATTAAAAATAAATACCCACCATATGTTCCATCAGACCGTTGGATTCTATTATCATAATTCTGCAAATGATGAATAATTGGAGCCAAGTATGCAACAGTCTTCCCGGTGCCCGTGGCAGCATTAACGAGACTGATTTCTTCTTAAAGAAAACAAATTCACACTAGTAAAATGCAAAGGGAAGAAAACATCCTAGTAATCTAGTATAAAAGAGAGAGAATAAAATTTAAAGGGAAGGATACACATGACGCCCTGAGAGAATAAAAGGAATGGCTTGGGCTTGTATTGAGGTTGGGACTTCAAAGCCCATTCTTCCTGTAAACAGAATTCAAGCAAAGTTTTCACTCTCGAAGCTAATCCAAGTTTTAAAAGGCAGTTAAAATAGGAAACAAATCCAATATATCAAGGAAAATATGAAAAGCATGGCAACTTCTAAAACCAAATTTTGGGTTAATTTTCATACAAATTTAAAGCTTTCCATCCAGAATTCTCCTGGGCAGTGGCAGAAAAATTCAAGCACGTGAGAGACAAAGAGGAATACCCCGGAGCTCGTCGCATAAGGTAGGATGAAGTCCCAGGCTTGAGAAAGAGCAAGAGGCAAAAATATTGCCGTCTTTGATTTCATTGTTCACAGCCTCCTTCTTCTTAACCTTCTTTTCCATAACTGCTTCACTTGAATTTGCGTTTTTGTTCTTTCACTTGTGGTCGAGCAACTCAATGCCTCTTTTGTTATTTAATAAACTCAACTCAACTCAAAAATAACTCCTCCTCCTCCTTTCACTTTCCTCCTCCTCCTCCTTTGTTCTTCTTTCTGCGGGGCTCCAATTTCCTGGATTATTGTGACCGAGCTTCTTATTGGGCCGGATCAATATTCACGAAAACCACACTGAAAGCCCTACTAGGTCCCTTCGCACTGCATATCTGGACCCATTCATCATGTCCCGTTAGCAATAATTTTGTGTTTATGTCCTGGCCCAATTTAATGATACAACATGCAAAAGACATGAGGATAAGTCTTTGAATTTTATATCAGGCATTAATTTAATCCTTAAACTTGATTTAATACAACTTAAGACTTATAATTTATTGAGTTAACAAACTACATTATGTTGTATTGACTCAGAAAATTGTAAGAAGAAATTGTTTCGAGTCAAGCATTATAAGGATTAAATTTTTAGATTCAAAATTTTAAAACTAAATCGATAATTAAAAAAAGTTTAGAAATTAAAAATTATATTCTATTAGAAATATATTTTATTTAAGTTCTCAATGTTGATTTTCTTGTTCCTTGTTTTTTTTTTTTTGCCCAACTTAACCGTGATTTTCCAACCATACTGTACGTGTTGTTAATTCTTTATGAAGCCAATTAAACTCGTGAGAAAAAAGAATTAGTACGTTTAAGAAAAAACTGAATTCATTTGGCAGTGTGAATTTTTAATCATGAATTAGAATGCAAGAAGAGATGGGTGTATGTGGATTTCAATTGATAGCAATTGATTATAAAAAAAATGATTAATAAAATATGAAGATGTTTGGATCACATTTTTTTTTAAATTAACCTTAATAATATTTGAATAATTTTCCAGAATCAATTATATAAATAAAAAAATGTGAAATGCTCAAATATTATAAATTGATTCTCAAATGGAGGAAAAAAAAAAGCTTTTTCAAAATGAAATTTCATAAATTAAATAAAATTTTGCAAAAATCTGAATGTTTATATAAGTTTTTGAAAAACTATGATTTTGATTTCAGAATTGATTACAAATAAAAATTCAAACATGATAGCAAATTTAAACTGTTAGTCAAACAGACCTAATTTCTCAAGCATTCCAATTCCCAGTATGTTTGTGCTAGGGTGGGTTTCTCTCTACTAGCCTTTCTCTTTACTGCAAATTTGAACGTTGAAATTAAATTTATACTTTAAAAAAATTAAACGTCTATAAACATGATTTTAAATTTTTATCTTTTTACTGATTAATAAAAATAAAAATTAATCTCAAAGTTTCACGTGGCCTGAAATAAATGGTGCGGCTTGGGACGTTCCAGTATTTAGGTAGGCTGTCGAGATTAAAAATCGTTTCCCCATCGGCCGGTCAATGTTGTTGGGGTGATTTGGAATTTGGATCCTCAGCCGGTAGTGCAATTTTTTTTTTTTTTTTTTTGAGGGTTAAGATCCCAGAAATTATCAGCTCGTTTTCAGCAAAGAACTCGGATTGGGGCACATTAGTAGTATTAATCAGCACAAATTATTTTTTTTAACAAATTATGCAAATTAATACTTCTTTTATTTTAAATTATATAATATTTTTAAAAATAAAATCTTACATATAAATAAAATTTATTAAATATATTTTATAATTTTATTTTTTAAAATAAAAATATAAATTTTTTAAAAATATCTATCATTTAATATATTAAAGCATAAAAAAATTAAAATTAAATATAAAAATAATATAAAAATTAAGGTATTTAATAAAATTTTAATTTTTTTAAAATATTTTATATTTTAAAGTAAAAAAAATTTAAAAAAATATTTTATAATTTGACAGTAATATTTTATGGAAATAACATTAGTTTGACATTAAATTTCTTTTGGTTGCTTCCAGAACCAGTTGCCCTGGATGACGGAACTTTGATATCTTGGCTCGGGAAGGAGACGAAAGCTTCAAACTCTGTAAGCTCGATAGAAATGAATTCCTCGACCTTCCCTTACGTGGAATGTATAGGTTTCAGTTTTCATTCGAAAAAACAATGAATTCCTTTTCGGGTCTAGGATTTTGCATCAAAGTTAATATTTGCCTAAAATTAGTAAATTAATAAAGATGCATACAACATTTCCGGCCTAGGGTTTTGCGAAGCAACTGACTCTTCAGTGACTTGGTTTAATTTTCTGCGATAAAGCTATCCGTGGATCCTTGAGACACAATATGACGACGAGAGAGGAGGTCGTGGATGTAGGTCACTTGGAGAAAAGTCTGTTGGAGACTGGCGCCCATGAAGAGAGCGAGGCTAAAGATGATGAAACAATTTTGTACACTGCATCTTTTGAAGAGATGGAAGAAAATTTTGTGAAGCATCAAACAGCACAATGGGTTCTTTACTCACTGTTATTGATCTTAGCATGGGGCATTGGGCTGCTCATGCTGCTGTATCTGCCAGTCCGGAGGTATATACTTAGGAAGGATATTCGCTCGAGAAAGCTCTTTCTCACTCCAAATGCTATTGTATACAAGGTAAAACAGCAATCTTCAATTGCCTTTAACCATATCCGAATATATTTGCAATGTGACATGTTTATTCCTATAAAATAGGTGGAATATTATGTATTTATTTTTGGGTGTAATTTCTCCTGATCATTTGTTACTGCGTAAGAATGCATGTATGGATCTCATGAATTCTTATCGTTTTATTTACTGCAGGTCACCAGGCCTGTGCCATTTCCATGTTTTGGGGTACTAAAGAAAGAGAAGCATGTTCTCTTGCGTTCTGTGGCAGATATTGTGGTTGAACAAGGTGCAGTGTTTTTATGCATTATTCTGAATTTGGCCTATTCTATTTCTGTTTCTCAATCTTTTTGGCAGGATTTATTTCTTCTAAATTCTGAGACATGACTACACTTACTTTTAGGATATTTGCAATCCCTGTTTGGTGTCTATTCTCTTAGAATTGAAAACGTTGGTGTAAGAAGACCACCCAGTGATGATGTTAAAATTCATGGTATTGCAAATCCAAATGCTTTCAGGAAGGTATTCTTCAATGTGTGACCCACCCTAATCAGTTGTTTTTCTTCTTTTTAGCTGCCACTTTTAGATTCCAAGACGGATTATCTGAATGACACTTCCTTTTTCATCCCTTTGATACATTTCAGGCTGTTATGATGCGTGTATCAAATATGAGAAACGAAATCGCATCAAGACAGGCTTCTACAATAGAAGATATTCCATACCTGATGGTAGGTTATTCACCAGACTTGCAGTATTATCACTAGTCTACATGGCAAATGCTTTAATTTTTGTATTTTTTTTTTATTCTGAATGACAAATAATAGTGGTTGCCATGAAAAACACCCTGAGGGTATTAATTATGACAATGGATTAAAACTGCGAGTGATTGTGTTGGTGAATCAGGTCATATTTGGTTACTAGAATGAAATGGAATGGAATGAATTGAAAAAATAAAGACAAAAATAAACTAAATCACCCTTATTTTCATGGTAAACATGATAAAACTTATTAATATATATGATAAATGTAGGATTCATCACACCCTCAAAAACTTATTAATATATTAATTATGACAATGGATTAAAACTGTGAGTGATTGTGTTGGTGACTTAGTGTTTCCTTTGTCCTTGTAGATGTCTCCATCGAAGTCACTTAGACAAGATTCCACTCCTTCAGGGGATCTACTACTATTGCAAAAACTAGAGGAAATTGGAAGCTCGGTCAAGGCAAGTTTTATTTGCCAAGGACTAATGATATTATATTAACGTGTGGATGAAAAAAATCAGGTTTAACTAGCCTATGACAGATTATAAATTTTAGAGGAGGAAAGCAAAAAGATTTAGTTACTTGTATAATTCCAGGGTCAACTTATTTCTTTGCCTAAGCGCTAGGTTTTGATGTTTACTACAGAGAATACAGACATTAATCGAGGAGCAACAATCTCAAACAACAGAATCTATTGATTGAGGTCAGCTGGCTAGTTGTTAATAATCCTTATTTTTTATGGTGATTGTAGCATTATGCTGGAGTATAGATTCATCTTGACACAAATATTGCTAGACAGGAAATATTTCAGTAAACATGCATGCTCTCCTGCTCCACATGGACTCGTCTGCAGTTAGAAAACATTATTGGCGGCCTTCTACAAAGCATCTTTGTCTTTCATTTCCCCGATTCTTTGATGGCTATATATAGTTTTAGCTTATGTTTAACCTATAAGAATTTACATGGAATAGGGTTTGCTCACAAACACTGTCGTTACATCATGTAGCAGTTGCATTTGGAACTTAATTATGTCATGAATGCTCCAGAATATTTGGTTTTGTTTTTATGAAACCTCTCTTGTATTCATATGTACAGCGATCTTAAAGCTTTCTAAGATAGAAAAGTCTCGAGATTGAAATTTAAAAAAGACAGGGTCTTCATTTTATTTTATTTTGGTGCAGGAATTGAGATTATTCTCTATTCATGACTTCTTCCAGAACTGTTCAGGATCATCATCAATATCAGTGATACTTTCCTAGCATCTCCTGGAAGCACCCTATGCGAAGATGGCTATTCTTTGGTTTAGCGTATAGCTCTGAACTGTTTTTTTTTTTTTTTGGGTTAAATTCAGGAAAAAAAAATGTATATCTTGATTCCCAGCCCCCCACCCACAAAAAAAAAAAAAACAACGGGAAAAAAAGAATCGCGTGTTCATTGAAAGAACATATCCTGCTAAAATTGTTCATTGTATCTTATATGTTGCAAAACTACCCCCACCTCCCATTTTTTCGTTCTTTGCTTCAATCGGAAGAAGAAAAATGAAGACATTCTTCCGGATAACCAGCCACGACCTTCCGGCGGCACAAGTTTTATGAGCATTAAATTGCATTTTTTAAAAGAATTAGCAATTTCCTTTCCCCTTCCCTTGAAATCAGTTCAAACTCCATTAGGACCCAAGAAAACAACAGAATTTAAAACACCATCAATGGAGCAAGCAGAGACCATGAGATGCGTACTCCTCATCTATCTTCTGATGGTGATAGGCTACATCTAATGTTTATGTGAACTAGTGTTGCCCTCGGTTTTTTGTTTCTTCGACGCTGTCTCTTAGAGATAAAATATTGGGGGTACAACACTGCTTCAAGAGAGCATTTCTTAATCACATGACATGTATGACCGAATAGCAGCCGGTCCTGGAAAACCTAACTATACCAGCTGTAACTATTGTTTTGTCATTTCACAAAAGCTAATAATCCGGGCCCCTAAATTAAACGGGCATATGATACATGGAACAACTCGAGCTCAAGCTTGTATTATTATGCTGGCTTCACTTGGCTGGTGGGTTAGCCAACTGTTGTAGCTGATGGACAACATGAGACATTCTAGGACGCATCGATGGGACATGCTGTGTGCAAGAATAGACAAGGTCAACCACCTTCTGGATTGTACTAGCCTCAGGAATAGCAGATGTGGAGGAGGATGATGATATATGAGGATCCAACAGTTCTGGATAGCGATGTGATTGCACTAATGGTGTCGCCCATTCAAATATGCTCTGCCAACCCACTGAATCCACTGCCTGTGCAGGTCTACGTCCACTCACTATCTCAAGTAACAAGACACCAAAACTGTAAACGTCACTCTTTGTTGTGAGCTCATTCCTATACACAAACTCTGGAGCAAGATATCCATAAGTTCCACCTGCCATCACAGTCCTCTCATGCATGGCTTCATATGGCACGAATTTGGATAGACCGACTCCCATAAGGTGAGCTCCAAACTCCTCATCCAGCAGCACATTACTGGCTCGTATATCCCGATGAACAACATGTGGCTTCACCTTGTCATGCAGAAAACTATTGAAAAGAAAGGAAAAACAAGTATCATAAGAAGACAGAACCCTAAAAGCTGGTACCATTCCTTCACTAATCATTTTGTAAGTCATAGGGGTATACAATCAAGAACCAGATGCTATCCATTACCCGGGACAATTGAGCTTGAACAAAGTACATTGTAAATTTATCTAACCCTCCAGAAGAAATTCCATGAAGGGATGGTGCTAATGGAATGAAATATTAACTAAATGAAATGATCTCAGGGCTAGATGCATAAATAATCTCCATATCTTTCATATTACTAAACGAAAATGATATGTGATGATAGATTGAAATGAGAAAATAAATCAATTTTATCCCAACAAAGATGAAAAAGAAATTCATATCTCTAGATGGAACTATTGAATATCAGTATTCACAAGCATTCAACTATGTCCCTTCAACAAATGGACTTTTCCGCGCAACCACCCTAAAATTCTAATTAACATTAAAATTTCATACTCAATGTCAGCAGCAAATCACATGGACAGATTTAAACCAGCTACTTCGCCTACAATTTGAACTTGGTTATATGAAATATCCAAAATTGGCGTCTGAATGATGGTGCTTACTGCCTTGAAAATGTAACGATGAAAAAGTGAGTACCCAGTGGCTTCATTTTTCAGCAAACTGAAGTCAAAAGCAAGGTGGTTCTTTACCCAGATTATTATTATTATTATTATTATTATTATTTACCGCAAGTTAAAAATATCACATCATGCATTCAAATATGTAATGGCCTATTAAATCTGAGATTACATTACACTTTCTACAGAACTTGTTCTTTACCTAGATTTCATAACCCATCACAGCAGTGATACTATAAAAAATAAAAATAAGAAACCACCAAAAATCACAAGAATTAGAGCATAACCAAGCATTAAATGTTCCGAAATGAAAATTACACCCCTACGGATAACCGAAAATTGCAGCCTGCGTGCAAAAATAGCAAAAGAAAGACCATTAAATAGGAATGCAGAATGAATTATAATGGATGCATACAAGGGGCTATATCACAGAGACTTGATGCCTACAGTTTTGCTTTGTTAGAATGAAGAGAAAAGTTGGAAGGACAGAAAATGGGAGAGAAAATGAAGGGAAGAGAAAAGTGGAAAGAAAATGCTATCTCTTCTTACATTTGGATCAACAAAAGACAACAATATTATCCTTATGGAACTCTTGTTCAATTTTATCTGGCAATAAATTGAAAATTAAATTAAAATTACACCATAAAAATGTAAAATTAAAGTCAAATTAAAATAAAATTATTCTAATTTCCTATTTTAAAATCAAAATGTTCATGTAAGATTATATAAATAATAAATAAAACAAAATTTTTTATGGGTGTTGCATTTTTAATAAGTTTTTGACCCACTTTTATCAACACTCGATTAATTTTACTACATTTTGAGTTTTAGTTAATTTTGGTCTTTGAGAGATTTGTAATCAAGTCAAAATCTAATTTATTGGTTCCCTAATCAACCCACCTACATCATCTGATAATAAAAGCACGTAAGTGAGTGCGTGTGCACACACATATATCAATCCTCCCTCCTTGTCACATCATGTGTATAACGCACATTTGGAGAAGAGGAAGAGAAGAGGTCCCAAAGGTGAAGAGACAACGCAGAACTGTGGCAGAGAGAAGAGGAAGAAAACGAACTCAACACTGACAAAAAAAGAAAAGAAAAGAAAAAAGGAACTCAGCAGAAAGGCATTTGGTGCTTGCAGGATACAATCAGAAGGAGGGCAACTTTGGAACAAAGATTTTTTCTCCAAAGTCTCTCCACTCTTGCAGAGAAAACTAGCAAGTCCCACATGTTTTTCTCCCCCATTTTTCTCTCTCTCCTATTTTTTTCCTAGTTTTCTTTCCTCCCAACTTTCCTCCCATCCAAGCAGAGGGTTAGTTACAGCCCAAAATGCACAACTGGTATTGCTACAAGATTTCGGTTTTTCCACCTAGAATGCATGTCATTGACCAAATAAAAAACTGAAATATGTCTTAGAAATGATAAAATATATTCTAAATTGACAACATGAATGACAAGATTAGGCCAAAAATAAGAGTTTTGGGAACATACGCAATTCCTTGAGCAAGTGTTGTGGCAATTTTCATTCTCATAGTCCAATCTAAGCTGCGACCTCCCCTTGGTATATGATGCAGCCATTTGTCTAAGGGGCCATTAACTACAAACTCATAAACAATGTAGCGGTCACCATGATCATAGCAGCATCCCTTCACAGCCACCAAATTAGGATGGCGAAGTCTTGCAACCCTACCCATTTCAGAATAGAACTCCTTTTTCCTCTGAAAAGTTGACTTCTTCAATCTCTTGACTGCAACCTTTGAACCATCAGGTAGGACCGCAATATATGTACCACCAGTCTTGGCATCCCCAACAAGGCGGTTACCTTCACTGAAGTTCTTTGTAATCGACCTTAATTCCTCTTTGGTAAAAACTTTCCATGAAGGAGGAACCAACTGAGAAGCAGCTGGATTTGATATTTTTCTAGATCGTTTTCTCTTCTTGCTCCGTTTATGTGCAAGAAGCCACACCACAACAGCAGATGTTGTGCAGAGGATCAATGCACTAACCCCCGCAAGGATGATAAGATATTCCCTGTGACAGCGCATGTGGTAACATTTTTTATCTGAGATCAAATAAAAGGAAAAAAATATAGTCAATAGTCAGCAAGACTGATAAAAAGATAAGAACAAATTTAAGCAAGATAGAAGAATAACAAAAGTAGCACAAGCAACATATTTCTCAACAAAGAGGAAAAAACAAACTTCTTGGGAGCAAATGAAATAGTTGGGGAATCATAACACAGAATTCTAAATGGACGCAATAAAAGAGAACTAGGAGTTATATACACTGCAATGACATACCTATATCAAGTACACACACTGAAGCATTCAGTTTGTCACATCTATCACTCATAAGAGAATCTGAATGATTAGTCATTATTGCACATATATTGACTGCACCTTTAGTGTTGCAGGGTAATCCAGTACAACTAGAGGGATCAAGCGACAAAGGAAACATGGACTTGTTCCACTGAGATTTGTCAGACCACACCCACTCATAACCAGCTGTAGAGTTAATTCTTCTTCCTCCAACCCAGCAACTGTCACCACATAGACTCTGAGCAAAGTGTAGCTCTGGAAGAGATATCAGAGAAGCTAAATGTCCACCACATTTATTACAATGGCTTTCCGAGTCATTCCACGATTGAGGCCTCCCAACATGGTAAAAGCACCTGGCTTTATCAGGGCCAACAACCCAACCAGCTGGGCATGGATCTGTCCAGGGGTGGGAAAAAGAAAGGGCATTTAAATACTGAAACATGAGTAACCGGATACCACCAAGACATCATGGTGTTTACCGAGTCAATTTCAACATAGTGAAAATAGAGTTATGAAAATGTGAATTAATTCACCTTCGGATGAAATGGATACTAAGGATTACATGTTATCAAACAGATGGATCGTGATAAAATTAAAGGTGCCCTACAGTGTAATCTAAAGCGCCATTCTCTAGATTTCTTAACCAATATTGGATAGTTTAGCTGTTATGCCTGCAATTAAGCTCCAATATAATTCATATAGAAACTATTTTGAGTATGAACAAGGTAGTGCACTGGGATAACGTGTCCATCTCCCTCTTTTTTTATTTTCCACCCTGAATGAGGAGGAAACCCATACAAATAAAGAAGATAAGAACTCTGTTTGACCAAATCAATCCACTCGATACATCCTGACGGAGGATCAGTGAATGACATAGTGTGTGTGAATATCGTAAGTTGATCTCCCAAGTCTGTTCACTTTTCATCTCAAATTTTCCTATTGTCGCACTACATGCACACCAAATTTAATTCTGAGACTATTCTATTGACGACGACGTCCACACTCTGAGAAAATAGATGTGAATACAAGAAATTAGATGAACATGGGAAAGAAATTTAAAGGAAGTAGAAAGCAAACCTCCGATTTCTCTATTCTGAGGATCGTTTACGGAGCCACAAGAGGTCTCATTTACTGTCTAAAAACGAAAAGAAGTCTCAGTACAGGGGTTCACAATGCAGCTCAATTAAACTTGTAAAGCTTAATCCAGCAAGTCAAAATAACATGATATTATTTTCTTACCACATTGGAGGCCCCTGCATTGAAACCAATAAGAGCCGCCAAAAGCAGAAAAAATTGCAGAGCTATCAACCTGAGCTCCATCCCACTGATATAAACAGCCCCGAAATGGGAACATTCAGATACTAATTAACAAAAAAGAACCGTGGCATGTTGGGAGGGATGAGGACCCTTGCAGTCAGCAACCATGAGAAGGGTAAAAACGGAAGAAGAATATGAAGCTGCAGTACTGAAAAACAGGTGCGGCTTCAACTTAAAAAGGATAATACGTAGGGTCAGAAGGAGGCACTGAGCCTCGAGGCTGGAAATGAACGAAAGAGCGCAAATACTCCCCCGCAGACGACTTCTCGACTTCTTCAGCTGCTTCTTCTTCTTCCGCTTCCTTGCTTTTTCTTTTTTTCTTAATAAAGAAATTTGATGGGTGGGTGGGTTGGTGGAGCATTTAAGAGGGAAGATCAATCAGCTTGATGGACTTGGGCTGATTCCAGCCGGGATGTCGGCCCATGAACAGGAGATAGGCCGCATAGTGGGCCCAATTGTTTGTTTGTTAAATTCCACCCTGATGTGCAACGGCCCAAAAAACATGGGACAAAACTCATGGTAAGATGTGCCGTTCGTCTCTTTTTGAGGCCAGTAAAGAAGGACAAGAGTTCTGATGCTTCTTTGCTATGAAGATCAACCTCAAAAAAGCCTATCATTGCATCAAGTGGGAGTTTTTGCGCCACGTACGTGCGGAGGTTGGTTTGAGTTTTGAATTTATTCATTTAACTATGAGTTGTAATGATGAAGTGTCTCAAGGAATTTTGTTCCGCTTCAGGGGTGAGTGTCAATAAGAATAAATCTTCCTTCTTGTTCTGCATAAATGTAAGGCCATAACTTTTAGGGAAAATTAAATGAATTGTTGGAATGCAAATCTCTGCTGATATTGTTGACGAGGTTAGAACTAAATTGGCAGGATGGAAATCTAATTGCTTATCTACTGCAGGAAGAGCTATCCTTGCCAAGTCGGTGTTAAATGCCATCCCCTTGTATCCAATGCAAGTCTCAAGGGTTCCAACCACAATTTTGTAATGAAATTGAGAAGCTATAAAGGAACTTTATTTGGGGAAATACCAACTCAAGAGGAATCCAACCTCTTAGCTGAAACAAAACCATTTTACCCAAGGCTTATGGAGGACTCATCAGTAAACAAGGCAATACAAAGCTTGCTTGGGGACTTGGCTCAGGCAGCAAAGGGTTGTGGGCTGATCTACTGCAGCAAAAATATGTGTATAGATTAGAAGATGATCTACTGAATATTAAGAAAGGCAATTCGCAGCTTTGGAAATTTATCGTCCAACAAAAAGATCTTGTGAAGGAGGGCACGAGATGGCAAGTAATAAATGGTGAGTCGGTAAATTTCTTTGATGATTTTTGTCTATTTTCTGATAAAAAGATCAAGGATATGGTTTTAAGACCTCTAAAAGATGAGGAAGGAAGCTCAAAAGTAGCTGAATGGACTCGTTTTGGTTCATGGGACTTTGTCAGACTTTCTTTTATTGTTTCATATGAGGTCCTCCCTAAACTTATCTCTGTCATGCCCCCTTCTCCTTCTGCTAGGTATGTTTACCTTAAAAAAAGTTAAAAAAGTGCTTACTTTATGATAGAAGACCCATCACTAGATCTGTATAGTCCTTTATTTAAGAAAATCCAGAAATGGAAAGGGGTTGAATGAATTCATTTCTTCATTTGGCTTACAGTTCACAATAGACTGTCATTCCATTCAATTGAATTGGGATTCTCCGGATCTAACATGTCTCTTAGGGGGAGTAACATGAAGCTCAGAATTTGGGGTGTATTTAAGACTCCCAAATAAAAAGGATTACCCACTAATGCACAGAGAAGCTCGTGGGCTAATTGTTCTTCTTTTTGCTTTGGTGTGATACTGAAGTGGAGGATGTACTAAATATTCTCCGGGATTGCAGTTAAGCACGATTATTTTGGTATAAGCTTGTACCAAGTAAGTACTATTCTCATTTCTTTTCTGCTTCACTAAGTATCTGGGTCGCTTGGAATCTAGAATCAAATTGGCATTCTAGACACTCGTCTAACCGGTATCTGATTTGGGGATTGGTATGGAAATGATGGAAGTTTTATGTTTTTAAGGATGATACTGAGTTAATTAAAGGTGCTTCAAGTAATACTTGCGTATAAACTTGGCAACCTCCTCCTCTGGACAGGGTTAAAATAAAAACTGATGGAGCAATCTCTTCTTCCATGAACAAGGCAAGGTGTGGGGGAGTTTTGAGAGATCATGATGGCTCATGGATAGTTGGTTTCTCCCACAATCTTGGCTGTTGCAACCCCTTTGAAGCTGAAGAACGGACTGTCTTAAGAAGCAATAGACTAGTATGGGATATAGGCTTCAAGAATGTCATAGTAGAGGCTGATTCTAAGACGCTGGTAAAGCTAATTAATGGGTAGCATCAAAGCCCAATCAAAGGTAGTTTGGTCCTACTGGAAATTTGTAACTTTAACTCTAATTTGGAAGTTGAAGTTTAGCATGTGTCAAGGGAGAAGAACAAAGCGGCAGATATGCTGGCCAAAGAGGGAATCTCTTCTTCAAGTCTATATGACTTGGTGCCCCCATTTTTTATAGATTTAGTACGGAAAGAGAGTCTGGGATTTCAATGCCCTGTTAATGTTTAATTTTCTAATGTAATCTGGGCATTGCCCTCTCCTTTACCGAAAAAAAAAAAACATATTCATTTCACGTAGGAGGAGGGAAAAAAGAAAACATTAGAACAACACCATATCAACCTACAGACAAAATCACCATCGCTAGCTAACAAACAAAACGATAAAGGCTGGCTAAAAAATTTGATGCCTTTCTTGTCTGTCAAAAAAGAAAAGTGCCTTTGTGGCTAGTACAAAAGTTATTCCACTGTTATGTGGAACTATAGGCAATAGCCAAGAGAAGTAGTGCAACGAGTTCTTTTTTTTTTCATGGTCATAGTATTCATGGATTTCGGTTACTATACTTAATATAAGCATTGAGAGTTTGTATCATTTAAATTGTTGAAATTTAAATTAATGATTTTAAATTCATACTCCACTTAAAAATAATAAATGAATGAATTTATCTAAACAATTAATATGAACTTTAACGACTCAAATGTTACAGGAATATAATGCCTGCAATCACTACATTCAAATCTTATTATTCATGTGTATGTAACCTTTTTATATGGTAAGGTACATACTTAACAATTGTATATATAGTTTATTTTTATGTCTTTTGAAGACCATTTCAAGATAGAGACAATTTCAAGATAGTTAATTGACATAAATTGATACCGGTCAATATTTAAAATTCATTTATCCTTCCATTTTTTTTTCTAATTTTACCATTTAAACAATATTTCCATCTATGTCATTTTGAAGTTCCAAAATAGTAATATTTATTGTTTTTTAAAATTATATCTCTATCTTCACTGACTTTAGTAATGGAGAGAGCATACAAAATAAAGTAAATGTATGCTAGAGAATTTGAAAATAAATTATAAATTTAAGAAATAAAGGCTCTAATCATTGCTGAATATTATTTAATTTTATTAGTCAATTTTTAAATTTTGAATTTTAACTGACTAAAATCTTTAATTTTAAAATATAGATGACATTTTTGATATTTTTACACATTTGTTATTTTTTTTATTTTATTTTATTTATATTAATTTTTTGAGTCTAAGTTAGAAGATATTAATAAAGATGATTTTCATCGAGGAGTGAGGATATATTTAAAGATCAAACTAATAATCAAATTAAAAAAACTTATGTTAATTATTTATATTTATTTTGAGTTTTTAATGTAATTTTTAATTAGAGTTATTTAAAATAATTTTATGATTTTTTAGGTTTTATAAATTAAGCCACACACTCGGATTTGAGTGGAGAAGGGACGCGCGACTTTTAAATTTTAATAAACAGGGAGGAATTGGGAAGACACTGGCCTGACTTTAGAATTGAAAAGGGGAACAGAATTGGCGGCGTAAACAAGAGGGGAGGAGCAGATCATTCCCCATCGTGTCCTTCAATTTCTTGAGACGATGGCTCTTGCTCTCACTTTCATCTTATATTATTTGATTTTTAATTTTATAGAGGGTTAATTTTTTAACATGATCTATTGTAAATCATGATTTTAAATTTTAGTCATAGAATTTAATATTTAAAAAAGATTTTATTTTAACTTTATTTCAATTTACTCTTCTTCTTTTTATCTCTAAATTTTATGCTTTAATTGTTATTATTGATTAAAATAGCTTTATTGTATAATTTTTTAGTTATAAATTTTATCTAAGATTTTGCTTTCTGTAATCAATTGATATAACATTTGGCTTAACTTAAGTGATTACTCATACTTTATTTTTGGTGTGATTAATTTAGAACAATTGTTAGGTTATAGGTTAAGGATTAAGTGAGATTTCAATTAATATATAATTTAATTTATTATTTAATTCTTAAATGATTATTTGGAAAACATATAATAAAACTAGAATAATAAAGTTAAATAACATTAATTTATTTTGTGGATAAGAAATGTTAAGTTTAGGTGATTGGATTATGATTAATTGTGCTTTTTATGCTTAGTAATTTTTTCAGTTGAACTTACTTTAATTATTTAATTTTTAATTTTTAATTTTTTTATAAATTAAAACCTCGCATTTTTTTAGCTTTTTATAATCTTCATTTTTTATAAATTGAAACCCTCCATTAACTCTTAGAGAGACAATATAGATTGTGTTTTGCTGCAAAATTTAATTTTTATTAATTTTAATGTTATTTGACAATAGTGCCATGAATATTATAGAGGTGTAGAACCATCCCTCGTTGAAATTCTTCAAATTGAAGATGCATGTTCCTGAGGAACATAAAAAGTCCATTTTGATGCGCCTTGCTTATGGAGCTCTTGCTGACTTGTTTGGATAGAAGTTAACATACCCTTTAGATGTTGTTAAAAGATAGATGTAGGTTGGCAACCTACAGAATTCGGTTCATGGTGATGTCAAATATAAGAACGCGTTTGAGGGACTTTGGATTATTGTTGCTAATCAAGGATGGAGGCAATTTTTTGCAGGCTTAAGCATGAACTACATTAGGATTGTTCCGTTAGCAGCAGTTAGTTTCACCACATATGACATGATGAAGGCTTGGTTTGGCATAGCCCCCTAACAGAAGAAATCGTCATTATCAATTTCCTCCTCATAATTGTTCACTGCTCATGCTATCATCGAGAATTCATTTTTTGGTTTTAGGCCAGAATGTGTCCGTTAGCAATAGTTACAATCTTACAGACACTAATTACTAATTCCATTATCAACTCACATGTGAAGCAAAAATAACACTTTATTATATCTCGGGTGATTCGTGTTACAATGTTTTCTACCTTCAACATTAACATTTTTATTGTAATTTCTTAAAAAAAATCTTCATAAATAATATATCCTAATATTTTTAAATCCATTTGTTGAAGTTTTGTATAATAAACAAAAGAAATGAGTGGAATTCTTATTTATAAAAAAATAGTACAAGGTAATCTTCAAACAGAGCAACTCTACAAAAGCTGGAAAGGACCATCCAAGAAAGGTGAGGTGCGGGCTGCGGGGTTGGCATTTTGGGTCCATAGCCAATATTGTATCGTGTTGTCCTGATGTCATCACAACATGGGCTAAAGTAAGATTGAGATTGGTTATAGCACGGTCCTATCAAAGCAAAGAGGATAAAGGGATAAAAATATTTATAAAATAAATACTCAAGAATACCCAATATTTTAAACTAAAAAAAAGATATAAATACTCATAACATTATATAAGTGGGTACAAAAGTGATCAAATAGTTAACTTTGACTTAATGCTGTTAACTTTAACCGTTAAATGCTGATTATGGATGTGAACACCGTATTTTGTCTGGACATTTTTTAAATTTAATAATAAATAATCAAAAAATATAAAAAATATAAAAATAAAATTTAATCCTTTTTTAAGATTATATTTTCAAAAAAAATCTTGCTTAAATTTTAAAAAAAATCTTTATCAAATTATCCCAACCATTCAAAGATATTGGGAATCAATTTTTTGAGACTCAATTATTTTTAAATTTCTCTCTTTAATCTTTTTGTTTTCCATTTGAATATATATATATATATATATATTTTAAATTAAATTTTTCTTTCTCTTCCTTAATCTAATTAATAAAAAAGAATTAAAAAATGGTTAAAGTAATGTAGGACATACACGTATAAGAAGGCAGAAGAGAAAAGAAGACATAGAACACACGCACCCTCAGAAAGCAGAAAGCAAATGGAGCCATGCATAGAACGCATGCATGAAGAGAAGATACAGAGGAAAGCAGACAGCAGAGCAGAAAAAGAAACCAGATGCGGAGAGAACAGACTCAGACCAAATGCAGAAGCAAAAACCAAAAAGAAAACAAAAACAGAAGAAGCAGAGACGTGCACGACAGAAGAGAAAAGTGAAAGAACACGTACACACGCTTTCGACCGGCAGAAGAAAAGAGACAGAATCGAGACACATGCATGCATGCAGCAGACGAAAACACGTGAAAAGCTTCACTTTGCAGAGAAGAGATGCACGTTACAGACTGCAAAAAAAGAAAAAATAGAGCAGAGAGGAGCGAGTCCGAGAGAGCATAAAAGAGAACGAAAAAACAAATAAGAAAGAACCAAAGGAAGAGAGGAAAAACTGGAAGAAGAAAAAAAACAGCAAAGGAAGAAGAGAGAGTCCAAGAGGGGACGAAAAACTAAGAGGAAGAGAGTCAAAGACGCAGGAAGGAGAAGAGGCTGAGAGAAAGAGCAAGAAAAGAATAAAAAGAGAGAGCCAAAGCGATAAACAGAGCGAGTCTGAGAGAGGAGGAAAAGGAAAGGGCACCAAGACGTTACGGCAGACGCAAAAAAACCAGAGGAAGAAGAAAAAACTGGAAGAAAGGAGAGAACACAGACTGCATGCACGCAGCAAAAAATAGATAGTAGAGAACGAAAACTGGAGGAGAGAGACACATGAAAACGAAGCAGAAAGCAGAGACAGAGGACGAAGAGAAAGAAGGAGACCGAGAATGGAAAACAGAGCATGGGAAGAGAGGAGAACAAAGCACAGAAAAGAGAGGAAAGAGAAACTAAAAAAAGAGAAGACAGGAGGAACAGAAGCCTAAACAGAAATGAAGAAGAGAAGGGAGCGGGGATGATAAAATGAAAAAACAGAGCATGAAGAAGGAGCAAAAAAAAACTGGACGCAGACGAAAAAAAAACAGAGAGCCATAAGCCCGAAGAGACCGAGATCAGAGAGGAGGAGTTTGCTGGACAGAAGTAGTGAGACAGATCTGGGACGTGCTACACACAAGTTCTTGCTTCTATATTTGAAATGCATGTGTTTAATTTCTGTTTATTATTCCAAAAATAAATTTCATGTTTAGATATCTGTCCCATATTTTTAGTTCCCAAATGAAAATCAATGTAATTATCATTTTTTTAATCAAAAAAGAGAGAGTGTGAAAAAGAAGGATAAAGAAATTGTAAATAATAATTTTTGCTTGCTATCATAACTAAGCTTAATTTGATTTTAGGCATAACCTCATTTCAAATAAAGAATTGTGTAATTATTCAGCAAGGTCTTTGAATGTATTTTTAGCATGAAAGGGTACATTAATATGTATGGGCATGATTTTTTTTTCATCTCCATTAGTCCTAAGGTCCTTTACTTGTCAATAATATTGCTACACTCATATCGTATGGCACTCTCCATCATGATTACATGTACGATTTTATTTATTATGACAAGCCTATTTTATAAAAGGCAGGGGGAGAGAATTCGATTCTTACCCAATTGAAAGAAAAATGAATGAAATGAATAAGAGAAATTTATCTCTAATCATTTACTTGTCGTGTGAGATTTTAAGAATTTTTGCAAACATTTAAAGCATCTCATACCATGTAAATCAATAAGAATTTTATAGGTATAGAGATTCAATTTATATGTATAATCAATGGTTTTAATGATCAACTATTAAAACTAGCTATCTTTTTATAATCTAAATAATCCATTTAAGTTTCATGTGAATTTCAAGAATCTTCGTAGGACTTAAATTAATCACATTATCGTGTGGGATAATAAGTCCTTGCGGATATAGTGATTCTCAATTTTTATAATAAATAAATGATTTTTGTAAATAATCATATAATAAATAATTTAGAAAATTAATTAATCAAATTAATGAATTTAAATTATAATTATATTTACCAACTATATCTTTTGGTCATGTGAAATTTTTGAATCTTGTAGACTTTTAAGATAATCGTATTATCGTATGAGTCAATAAGACTATGCAGATATAACAATTAAGTTTTTAATATACACACACACACACACACACACACACACACAAATTATATATTAAATTAATTACATTAAAATGTATTTAAATAAATTTAATTCCTTTATCGTATGAGATTTTAGAATCTTCACAGATATTTAGGATAATCATATTACCGTATAAGTCAATAAGGCTTTGCAGGTATGATGATTAAAATTCTTTAAAAAGATACATACATACTTAAACAAAAATTATTAGCACTTAAAAATAAATAAATTAAATTGCTTAATTCATTTATTGTGTGAGATTTTAAAATCTCTACAGATATTTAGGATAAATCATATTACCGTATAAGCTAATAAGGCTATACGGATATAATGATTAAAATTCTTTAAAAACATATATACATACTTAAGCAAACTATTATTAACACTTAAAAGTAAATAAATTAAATTGCTAAATTCTTTTATCGTGTGAGGTTTCAAATCTCCGCAGATACTTAGAATAATTGCATTACCATATGAACCAATAAGGCTCTACAGGTATAGCAGTTAAAATTCTCAATCATAAAACATAAAAAATAATAATAATTTTAAACCCTTTTCTTTCTTTATTTCAAAAATGGAGAAAATAATTAAAATTAAATTACCTTTTGCAATTTAAAACACACATATCAAAATTTTAGAAATTGTTTTATTTACAAAATGGTGAATTATTTCTAATTAATTTCTATTCAAAAAAATATTTTCACCAAAAAATTTTTAAGCCCGAACTACGTGAACTTTGATCCCATTACAGGGTGCGTAGGCCTCAAATCAGATTCTGAGTCAAGTTCGTCCTCCTTTGTAAATAAATAAACATTTCTCACCTAATTCCTATCATTTTTATATCAAACACATGAATATAAAAGGAATAATTAAAATAATTATAAAACCATATTAATAGAGCACAACAAACTTCAGGTAACCGTTTTAACGAACGGGTGTTGTGGGGTGCCTAACACCTTCCCCACGCTCAACCGACTCTCGAACCTATTCTCTAATTTCGCAGAGCATCCTTATCCTCCATTAATCGATTTTCTGAGATTTTTCTCAAAATCTTGGTGGCGACTCTTCGTTCGATCCGATTCTTGCCGTGAAAGCCGGGACCTCTGCTCACACGCTATCCGCATCACATTTTTTGGGTGCGACAATGGATGACACATGTCAGTCTTTATTGATGTGGACTAATAAAGGGGTAAAAATACCTACGAAATCATCGGTCAGAGTTAGTATGAAAGTGACCAATTCATCAAATTCCTTAAATGTTAATCGTTTAGCTGATACCTAAATAGAAGTTGACTATTTTTTCATTAATATAGACAAAAAATATTCTCAGATTAATTTTTATGAAGGTTAATTAATTATCGTATGAGTACTCATTATGTTACTGTAATAGGTGCAATAGTAACAATCCGTCAAAACTCATGTCACATGGTTTCTTTCCATCGCCACATATCTTACCCTATGCTTCCCTCTTTACTCATTTTTTTGTCTACAAAACTTGAAATTCAACATAATAAAATAGGTTGTATACAATCGAAGATGGAGACTAAGCACACCTCCTCCACCACCTTACCTTAAGAACATTTTTACAACCTTAAGCAATTTCATTCATGATGGATTCAAAAATTTCAAATGGTTTTCATTACTACTGCAAATAAATAAGCAATTTAATTTGATATTCGATAAAAATAATATTTTTTCACATGAATTTCATTTGAGAATATTTTTGTCCATGTTAGTAAAAAAATGGTCAACTTTTGCTTTAGATGTTAGCTAAACAATCAACTTGTAAGGAATTTCATATATTGATTACTTCTAAACCAACTCTGATAATATTATAGGTATTTTTATTCTTAAGACACGACTTCATGGGTATTTTTATCCCTTTATTAATTCACGTCAGTAAAGACTGACATGTGGTATGTACAGTCAGCATTAACAATCAAAGTTAAAGGTATGAGGTTAAAGTTAATGATTTGATCACTTTTACACCTACTCATGTAATGTTATGAATATTTTATCAATTTAAAATAATGGGTGCCCTTGACTAACTATTTTGGGAGTATTTTTGTCTCTTTATCCAAATAAAAATGGTGTTAGACAAAAAATAAAGATTTGATCTACCCAAAAAGAGCATGGTGAACTAGGATTTGCATTCTCATTGGAAGAGGTAATCGCATTTACTATATAACAATGTCTTAAACAACATTATATTCAATAAAAAATATTTATAGGTAACCAAAAAAATGACACTAGACATAAACGGAAAAAGCTTCTACTTTTTCCCTGCACGAGTCCTAGTCAGGGTTTAGCACACATCATACATAGATTATGTCAAATAAATGGATTCGTCACACTGAGATGCAAGGGTAAAAGAAATTAGTATGTGTTTAATTTTAAATTTACATTTAACAATGACAAAAGTACATTTTAAATGTGATTTAAATATACTTTTAAGAGTTATCTAAACAAGTCATTAATCAAATTCTGCTTTGAACTAAGAAGTAGTATGGTAATTTTATTATAAGTGGGCATGCTATGCATGACAATGATGTTGCCATCAAGCATCCCAGCACTCAAGCATGTGAGAGGAAAGATTGATTCAATAGATAATTTTTTTCTTCTTTTTTGATATAATTTTTTTTTATCTTTTAACTGGCTCTGTTTTCCTTATTTCTATGAGTAGTTTGAAGGGAAGAAGTGGAGAGATTATAATAAGCTCAATTTTAAAAAGGAAAAATTACATATAAATCTCATAAAGTAAATTTATTTATAAATAAATCATGTAAGATTCAAAAACAATAACTAAGTCCCTTAAGACTTGAGTGTAATTTGAAATTAGGATAAAAAGACAACAATGCCCTTATTAAACATATATACATTACATCAATTAAATAATTTATAACTATTTTATTAATAATTTATAACTATAATTTTAACTTTTATAAATATAATTTCACATATTCAATAGTTATACTGATTAGTTTAATTGATGGATATGTAAAGTTATATTTGTAAAAATTTAAAATTATATTTGTAAATTAACAATAAAATAATTGTAAATAATTAATGTTAAATTTTATTAGTAATACATGATTGTTTGACTATTGAATATGTGAAGTTACAGTTTAAAAAAATTATAATTATAATTATAAATTGTCAATAAAATAGTTATAAATTAATTATTTAATTAATGTAATGTAAGTTTAATAGGGATATTATTATTTTTACAAGCTAATTTTAAATTACACTCAAGTCTCAAAGGATTTGGCTGTGGTATTCAACTTTAGTGGGATTTATTTATAAATAAATCTACTTTATGGAACCTATATATAATTTTTTTCTTTTAAAAATTTGTTGGCATGACTTGTACGTTTCTTAAGAATTGAATTCATTATAATCTCCATCCATTCCTAACCAAACATGAGGTGAGATTCAGCTTTGACGCAACCCAACATAACCAGGCATGACAAGCCTATTGGCATGTTACACGGCCAACTTAAGTAGCATAGTCCTTTTTTTCTTAAGGGAAAATTTCATTAAACCCATGACTAAATTTATTTACAGTCAGCCCTTTAAAATTCTGAAACATCAATTCAGTTCATGTAGATCCCATTCAAGCAAAATTAAAATTAAGTTTTCAAGAGAAATGACATAGATAACCCCAATTCCCTATGTCAGCTATTTATTTTCCATATAACAATTGTTCATTTTCTCTATATGATTTGTTTGTGTACCTAGCTTCATTTATTTATATTTATAGTAGTGTTATGCTACTAATGATAGTTGCAAATTTTACTTACGTCAATTGTTCATTTTTTATACATTGATTGCTTATTTCTCTATATGAATTGTTCATACACCTAGTTTCACTTATTTATAATAGTGTCATGCTATTAACGAAGGTTGTGAATTTTCCCTACATATGGTCATTTTTCATGCATCACTTAGTCATTTTTCATATATCAGTTGTTCATTCACTAGGGATAATAGTGTCATTTCAGTCAGCTCTTTAATTTCATTTTAGTCCTCCACATGTGCAATGCAATTTCAAAATTTTAGGAGATTTGATTGAAATTAAGCTAGGTCAAGAGATCATGACTAAAAATTTCATGTTTTTTTAACAAAAATGGAAAAAATTCTATTCATAATTCAATCAAAAAGATACAAGTTGATTAATAAGAATTTGGCCCACGACTCTCAAGATCATGGGATCAAATTCCGTTGTTATTGTGAGAATTTTATTGGTGGATAATCTATAAGTCCCTCAATAAACACTATTTGAACATGTGAGCATGCCCTAACCATGTGAATTTTTAGGACCCAACTCACCTAATAGACGAAAAAGGAAGAAGAAAAACATAAGCAAGGTAGGATCTCTTCCATCATACTCCATCTTCAATGAAAGATGGTATGTGATCAAAAATAAAAAATCATCCACTAGACTATAATCATATCTAACTAAACTATCAGCATAGAAATTAGTTTCTCAATACATGAAATTAATTGAAACATTTCAATCCCTACTTAACATATTATTAATGGTGCTCTAAATAACGTCCTTATAGGAGTAGTTGATAATCTGAAATCATAAAAAGAGGGTTGATGGCTTTCCCATTATCACAGTATATACCTCTACATCTTTCAAACCATGTAAAACAGGAAGGAAAGATCCCAATTTAAATCTCAATCCAGAAAGCCATTCACCGCGTGTGTTCCTACTTCCTAACAGTTCTCCCACATGCAGCAACACCATAATGAAATGTGGAACCGTCTGTGTCCGGGCATACATATTCTTATCTCGGTGGACTCTAAGTCTCTAATAATGGTGGCTTCTCGGCCTGACCATAGTCCGTGTGCAGGGTCACCGCTCGAGAACTTACGGCCATTTGAAGCTTTCATTTTTGTTGTTGCTCCTTAAAGTTTACGCCAGAAAACACATGATTTTTATGGCAATAAACGGTAATATGAAGTTTGTCTCCAAAACCATATCAAAATTTTATCCAGGTCATTAAAATTCACCCTCCCATGAATCATTATAATCATCAAACTAAGCTCTACTGAGTACCCTCTCTCGTCTTCAACATGACACTTTTAATTACTTCAAGACAATTCAGAAAAGTAGGCACAACTAACTTGTATAATTGAAATGGTTAAAAACTATCAATATTTTCGAACATTGTCCTTCAATTAAAATCAATATTACTTAATTATTTGTTATATTACTATTTATATATAATACAATTAATAAAAACATTAGAAGAAAAGAAAACTTTAATGTTATTAATTTTTTTGTAAAGTGTCTTACATCTTGGACTCAAACTAGTGGGTAAAAATGTCATATAATTTAGAATTGAGGGATAAATTATAGTCATGGCAAGTTCTTTGTCTTTTTTTTTTTTTGATTGTTCATAGTTATTTTTCTCTTAGAGACAATTCTATTCAAAATATAATTAGACACTAAATATGAATACATCTCTCAATAAAAATTTAAATATTAATTTATTATATTGTAAAGGACTAATTTTTTTCGCTAAATCCAACCTCATTGATATTCAGCTAAAATAGTTAAACTGCATTATATCATATTTATTTAATTTACAAATGATAAATCAGGACAAAGTACATTTTCGTTTTTATATAAAAATTCAAGTAAAGTTATACTGTTATTTATCATTCAGTCATTCACGATTGCTGTATAAATTGTAACAGTAAATGAAAAAAAAAATTGGTAAGATATATGAAAGGTTATTTATTATCATTTTTAAATTTTATCCTATTATAATTTCTTTTGATTATTTACAGGTATTTTCCTATTTGAGGCAGTCATGTTCAAGACACGGATGGGCACCAAATGTGGGCATTTCTGTCGACAAGGATTCAAAATTTAGTTTATCATATTATGAGAGGCTAACTCTTTTCATTAGATTTAAACCCTATTGTAATTTTTAATTGTATGATTCATTATATACTGTATCCATGTATCTCAGTCTTTCTATTTTTAATATAGGGATAAATTAAAGTTAATTTTTTTTTATTTTAAGACATATTTAATCAGTTGCTCTTTTCAAACTACAGTATAAGTTAATTTTTAGAAGCATCCCTTGAATTGAAATATGGGGTATTGGATAAATTTTATACTTTTTCACCATTTATACCCTTGCTTTTTTTTTTTAATTCGTTGTCTTTAAATATTCCATATTTAAAGACTATACACTTGTTATTTGAAAAACTCAATGGTATAAATAAATGCAAAGATGTGGATATTTTTAGAAAAATTATATTTCATCTTGTTATGAATAATATGTATTTGTGTTGTGGATTATCATTTTGCTTTTTTCCTCTGCCATTTGTTTGTCCATTATACTTGATTTTTGAAATTAAAAAAAAAGGAGGTTTAACAATTTATGTCCGATGATATAGCTGGGCATACTTTAATAAATTGTAATATATATATATATATATATATATTGTTGACATGTGATTGTCCATATTGATATGAAAATGCACATATTATATACTCTTTCTGTTTAAAAATATAAGGTACTTTTAACCTTATCTTACCCTTCAATAAAATAATTATCTACTTTCAAACTAATCCTATCTTTTTATATTAACTCTCATCAAACACCCTATAATAAATATAAAGTCATTATCAATTGGGATACTTTTGAAAAAAAAGCAATAATTACACCTCGAAAAACTAAAAATGCCTTACACTTTTGAATATCCAACTCCTCAAAAATATCTTACATTGTTGAACGGAGGGAGTATAATTTTTTTTCTTCTTTCTAAATGAGAAAAATCAAAATTTTTCAATTAAATTGAGAAAAATTGAATATTGAGATTTTATTGATTGATTTTTTTTGTTCTTATGATTAGGATGTTTACCGATTATGAATTATATTTCTTTTTCTTCTATAAAATGATATCGAACGTTGATACCCAAATCCAATAGTTTGGTCTATTTTCTGTATTAAGTTATTTATCTTCTATCTAATCTAAGCTGGGTGAGACGAGTTTAGAATATACAATTTATTTAAAAAAGTATTACTTGTTCCATTTATATAGTCAGTAGCCATGTTATTTTGATTGCTTGATTAGATGGCCTGAAGTCACGTCATTAAGAGAGAGATCATTTTATGGTCTCAGTGAATTATATAAATGTTGTGGCATTTTTGTTTGGCACATTAATCATTTGATAAATATCATAGCCCTAGCTGAGCCAATGGTTCAAAATACCATTGTTCAAAATGCTTTGCTGGCATTACGAGATTCTCTTCCTATAATCTTAAAGATTATAGCAAATAAAATTCATGATACAAAAAATTAATACTTCCCCCGTTTCAAGAAGATTGTTCTTTTTAAAAGTAAATGCCATCAATGACTACTATGCTTCAAGGGATTATGAGCTGTTGAGAAAAATATTAGTTTAAAGAAATTTATTTACAAAATATTACAATCAAATACTCAAATATTTGGGGTGATAAGCTTGGTGTATAAAGTAATGGGTCTGGTGTGCATTTAATTTTTAAATTGATCTTGATCTCTCAAAACAATTTTCTTTTAGGAGGGATTTTATGTCAGTTTTCCAAAAAAAAAAAAAAACTTCTCTAAAACGTCATTTTCATCATGATCATTTTTATACACGAAATGGCTGTTATGGCCATAAATATCATTTGACAATTTTGCTATGGTGTGACAATACTAAATTTCAACTTTGTTTTAATGAATTGAAGATGCATGCATCGGTTACAAATTCAATACATGTATGGAAAAAAGTTTGGTTTAATTTGTAACAATTTGACTTATATAATCTATAAGTTTGTGAGGTGAAATTTTTATTTTGTTGATGAGGAACCTATAATTATTTTTATAAGTGCTATTTGAGTTTAACGGCATATATTAATCCCAATGACTCTTTTCAAAATTCAATTCACCTAAGCTGTATAATAAAAAAAATTCGGTTCAAATAAAATTTTGATACACTCATAATTAAGTGGGCTAGAGTGAGAATTCTGGTCCATCTTGCCATTATTACCATTGAGATATTTTTGAACGAGCATTGATCATCATCTTTGAACTGGCCATTCCATGTGCATGCAAGTTATATATCGCCAAACATTCTTTTGAGCCTCGTCCAGGTACATTTCATCAAAATATTTTCTAAATTACAATATAAAATTCTTTTGAATTAAATGGATAGTGACTAATTAATGTCATGAGACTATAAACAATTATTGAGCGTGATTTCTCATTTATAGAAAAGCTTATATACCATTAGGTCACAAGTTCATCATTCAGTATAAAACTTTAAATCTCCACATCCTCACCTATTTGAAAAATGCAAAATATCTCATCGTCATATATCATATATTAATATAAAAATGTGAAAGAGTAAACAAAAAACTAATTTACCGTTCATATGTAGCCGCTATGATATAAGTCGAAACTTCCATTTGGCCAGAAATGAATATTTTAAAATAAATTTGCAAACTTCTTAATAACCATCTTCTAATAACGATATATATCATTGATATTTTTAAAGTTACTAATCCTTATATCGATATAAACCTGCGTGTATTGATAAAAAAAAAACTACACGGTGGAATTATTTTTAAAAATTGTGCAGTAGATGGCCAATCTATTCAATAGTAATTAATGTTATTTTGTAAAAGTCCACCCCACTTGCCCTCCCACATTTTCTCGTTCAGCCTCTTTCTGTTGGGAAAATTATTCTACAACGTCACTCCATTTCGGAACTCCCTAGGTTTGCTTTAGTCTAAAGATACATGTAAATCACATAATATAAAATATTTTTTTAAATTTTTTATAGATATCCTCATATTAAAAATAATCCTATTCAAAACACAATCAAATACTAAATATGAACACATTTTTTAATAAAAATTCAAACATTGATTTATTATATTATAAGAAATTAGGATCCCTCCAGTTAAACCCAGCCCTCCTTAATAGATAATAAAAAAATAGTTAATCTCCACAGTTGTTACCGAATAAAAACTGTTGTTAATCGTTAAGTAATTATTTTCCTCTAAAATAATGTTAGGTAGTGAGAGGAGTATTCCTTAGGTAATGTAGTTGGGCCTCGATAGACTAGATCTCAAAATTAGGTAATTGGTTTAGCTTTGCTCAAGACATCATTTACTGGCCCGCACCTAAAAAAATCTCATCTCTTAAAACACGCATACATACATATTCTATTTTCATAGTTTACAGTTGAATTTAGCCACAATATTTTAAAAAAAACTGAAAATGTTAAAAGAAGTGAATATGTCAAAATACCAGTCAATAACAAACATATATATAATGTCTAAAATTTAAAATATGATTATGATCGTATTTTTTATTCGTCAATTATAATATATCTGCTATGATTATGAATTGCATTTGTTCCCTATTTTTTATTGTTCACATATATTCTCTTATTAAAAACAATATTATTTGAGGTAAGATAAAAAAAACTAAATACACGTATCTTTTTAAGTAAACATTCGAACTTTAATTCATCACGTTATGAAATATTAGCTTTTTCTCAATCCCATTTGTTTTGTTCTTTATTTTCATAAGAAGCTTTGATTTTCTTTAATTTCTTTGTTATGGCATCAAAGACAATTCAGCCACCATTAAAAAGGGTGGGAATACCTCAAAAAGACACGAGTATTTTTTTTAATATGACTATTTGATTAAATTAAATTTGAGCATTGTTGAGATCAATTAAGAGTAATTTTTTTAAAATATTTTTTATATTCATATAAATTCAAACTCTAGATATAATGTTTATGCAGCCATGGTCTCTTTCATTGTGATCAACCCCTGTTGATATTGCTTTTTTTTTTTTTTAATTAAATGAGCTACTTGGGGTTAGGACCAAGCTATGAGATTGAGAAGGATGGTTTTGCAGTGCGCTAGGTGAACAGAAATATTTATAAATACACGTAAAAGTGTGCCGAAATCAAACATTCACGTAGATATGCATAGTTTTTTTTTTAAAAAAGAGAAGATCAACTATATTGATACAATAAAACGTAATAACAAAGTCAATGGTTCAAAATTTAAAAGAAAAAACAAAAGCAGAAAAAGACAATTTGTTATTCGTATATATAATTAAAAATACACTTCAAGAAGGTCACATGTGAAAACAGCTAGAGTATCTGCTTTATATTTTGATATACTATACTTTGTCCTAAAGAAGGAAATAATTTTTTTATGAGCTTCAGCACCGAGTCTCCAAGGTAATCAGATGAGCCCTATGATTTCGCTAGAAGCTATGGATCTAAATGAGTAAGCTGCAAAGACAGATTGCTAAGAAGATGTTTGGTACTATCAAGTCTAAATCATAAAGGACGAGTTGCTGAAGCTCTCCACTAGAAGCGAAGTTAGGATTTAAAAATAAAGGAGTTGAGATTAAAAAACATATATATTATAAGATTTTCATAAATTTTAAAAGGACCGAAAGCATGTAATGCCTATATAATATAGAGATAATTTAAAAAAATTGGGAGGTTATGACCCCTGCTAGTCCCCCCTTCCCTCTGCCACTGCTCTGTACCATATAAGAAAATGTTTGCTGAATAAAAAAGTTTCTTCATATTCTTGAACTTGCGTATATGAATTTTCCAATATGGCAATTGATGCAATGAAGATTGTATCCCTCTATTATTTGCATGCCCAGCATTCTGAGTATGATGCCTTAAAATGTCTCATCTGTTAGTATGTTTCCAATTACAAACTAATCTAATGAAGAAAATATCTTACTTGAAATCTTGAATGAAAGATTCAACTAATCCTTTCCTTCTCCGATGAATGATAAGATTCTTGAATTGTCACATTCTATAAGGTAAGAGGAAAATACTTTCTAACAATTCTATTTTCTGGTTTTGATACAAAACCTTTAAAATTACCCAAATTCATTGAGAGAGACCGGTCTCTAAAGTGTATGTAGATTTGATTGACAGAGAATCAAATCAAATGGCTTTAATGAGCAGATACTCAGAGAAGAAATGATACAACCAAAACACAAAGTTAAGAACAGCTCAAGCGGTGGTATTTAAAATTTCACGTGTACGAATAACATTGTGTACCATCTTTCAAATGAACAGTAGAGCCTCATGAACATAGTGCAATTTCCCAAAAAAAAAAAAAAACCCAGATACATTCATTTGCATGTGGACTAGCTGCTGCAACAAGCGCTAGCCTAGAAAAACGCTCCTTGACAAAATAACGACATGTGCACAGATGAGTCTCTCCTTTCTAATGGAGATGTATGTAGTTGTGCATGTGTGGTTACATCCAAAAGATAAGGAGGATGAGTGAAATTAATGTGGGGCAGCCATACATGAATGAATTAGGTAAGGGAGTGTATTGTCTTGACAATAAATGTACATACGACACCGGGGTACTTCCTGAAACCAGCACGGCTACATGCATGAAACCAACAACTATAATTAAGACGACGAGGTTCACATGCCCAATACTTCATCCAGACTATAATATGGTGCTCCCTCCGGTTCTATTTATAAGTCATTTCTACCAATCTCATTAATATCAATACAATAAAAGTACAAGGAATAAAAGTAAGTAAAATTTCAAACATGCCCCTATATAACAAATCTAAAAAGTAATGTCCTGTTACTTTTTCTCTCTCATGAAAGGTAATTTTGAAAATACCTCTCAAATATTATCTAAAAAGACGCACCGTGACTTATAAATGGGACCAAATACACCTTCTAAAATTGGACTTATAAATGGGACCGGAGGGAGTATTTTATAAAAGCATTTTTTGGTTTAAAATATAAAATATTAAATAATTTTTATAATTACTTTTCTAACTATACTTCTACTATATTTATTATTATTTTTTTAAATAATGCATTAGAATTTTAATTGTTATTATCAAGATACCTATATAAATTATTTAAATGAGTGTATAATTGAAAAGATATAATTTTTTTAAAAAAATTTATGTTTCACCTAATATATTTTTTAAAACCATGAATTAATTGCCAATTCTCTATATTGTGTCCAGAAGGAGTAGCATTATAGTAGCTTCAGTGTTTTATTTTTTATTTTTTAAACGAAGAGAAGCAAGATGTGAGCATTGAAGAAGAATGACCCAGAAATGGTGGAGTATCTGGACATGCGTCTGGCAAAGTTGTTGAGTACGAGACCCACCCAATTCTTAAGTGTTGGCAGACTTCAATGCCACGTGGGTGCCAATTACCAAACACCCCCCCCCCCCAAAAAAATAAAAAAGAAAGAAAATAGTGAATACTGTATAATGATTAATGAGTGAATCAGTGACTCTGAGCTATACGGTCAACTTAGGTTAGTTTTGGCCTCCCACCCTTCGTTGTCAACGCCCTTCTTCCTCTTCTTCTGTTCTCTGCTATTTAAATTTTATTTCTATTTTTCTCTTATTTTATAATTTTAGTGCAACAGCGATCACCGTTTTTTTAAAAAAATATATATATTCAATCTTACCTAACATCCCTATCACAACGAGCCGAACTGGTATATGCACGAGAAACATGTCCTCCGTACTCTAGCCTGACTTGATATATTTCAATGTCAATATATATATTCTTGAATTAATGAGATTGTGTCTAGTGAAAAGGACTGATCTACCACATCATGATGAACAAAGATTTAAATTTATGCTAGAAAAAATGTCCACGTTTAGGATTGCCCGAGATGATATTTACAAGCAATAATATGTGTGTGTGTGTGTTTGGATATGTATTAGGCAATATATTATTTATGATTATCATTGTGGCTTGTTAATTTAAAATTTTAAAATAATTTGTAACTTGATATTTGTTTGGAGTGGAGTCCCAAAAGCAGCTCAATGAAAGATGCTGAAAGACACTACCTACAAAGGAGGAAGAGTCTGCCCATGGAGAACGATGGGCTCCATGCCAACTCAATCAGCTAAAGTGGATGAGTGGCCAAGGGGGGAGTGATATGATAAATTGTCATTGATTTTCTATTAATCTGCGCAATGCGACAGACATTTGCCGTTGCTTGTAGATAGAAATGAAAGAGGTGATGTCAAACGGATAAAAAAAAAATTATTGCTCAAAATGACAAACTCAATCACTTATCCTTCTCATTTAGAAAGATTGCATTCATTATCATGCCTTTTATACTTCTCATACATATTTACTTTTACTCTCATTATCCATTTACATTCCACAAGTTACATGTCACTTACCAGCCTATTTCAAGGAAAGAAATTCCATTGCACACTAGCACTAGTCCTGTGATCCATTGTTATTCAATATATTTTCATTTCATTTAATGTTAATGCGTCTCTTAGTTTCATAAGAAACTATGGTAAGAAACTCCAAGGGCCTCTGTTGTTTGATTAAGAAGTCAGGTTTACATGTTCTTTAACATGCCCAGCACATGTTAAATTTCGTACCAACGATATCAACTATGAAATAATGTATAATTATCAAGTATTCCTAATTCTTGAAAACATTACCATGCAAGAGCCATTTTCATCAAGCTTTCATACTGGGCCAAGACCGAGCCCGTCTTGATTTTTTTTTTTTTTTACCTGGTTCATTGAGCCAGCCGTCAAGGGGGGCACAGTATGGCTTGTCCTGGCTTGCGAGCACCACGAAGACATCTATAAATTATAAATAACATGAACTCACTTGATGTGAATCACGTGGAACCCAGGGCCTAACTATTTAACATAACAAAATTATGTAGTGTGAATGGATATGACTAGTTCCATGACGAATTTAAAAAAAAACAAAATAACAATTTGGTGAGTGAATATACTATAAAAGTAGCTGTATGCATGATAAATACTAAAGTTGGTGGGTGAAGGGAGGGACTTAAGAAGCGTGAGAGATGGTGAGAAGTGGCGTGGGATGGTTGCAGTTGCACAAGAGTGTAACAACTTGTGTTGAAAAGGGATAGAGATTTGGGAAATTCGTGGGGTTGTTAGTTGTGGGTTGTTTTCGTGACAGATTCTCGTACCTCTTTTCTTGGATTCATGAGCTTCCTTTCTGTTGAGACTTCCTCCTTCATTTCCTCCACCCTCCCTTCGCGAAACAACATTCCAAGTTGAAGGAGAACCCCGACACATAATAAATCAAACAATGTCCTTTTTCCCTTTTAAGATTCACATTATGTTGTGGACGCGCAAAACAAATTTATTTTCTCTTCAAACGATTCACACTGCGGAACTCGCAAAAATAATATTTGCTATTTTTTTTGGTCGTTTTTAATAAATTAGGCTTATATTTTCGAAGACACTATCGAGGCACACGTGCATAACGAAACATGATACGCGAAGGATCGGATCAAGATATTCATGCACTTGCTTATTACGAAGTAAATAATCATTAATTAATGTAGTTGGCTTGTATAAAATAAAAATCAAGAGACTTTCGAGAGGAAAAAAAAGAAAGGAAGCGCATAGATGCATTAGCAGCGACGGGCAGGCAACATAGGGTTTCATTTGTCTATAATGTATATTGGCCTGGTCAGTGGTCACGGGAGAGAAAGGGATGGGAAATTTTTTAAATTTTTACTCTTTTTTATGTGGAAAAAATGATTTATTCATGGTGCAAGCTCTAGCGTTGTCTCAATATTAACTTTTGCTTTTTTGATTTCACTTTTCTAATTATTTTTTTATAAGCATAATAAAGAGTAAGCTCTGCTAGAATATCTTCACTAAAATATATAATCTAGTAAAAAAATAAAATTAAAATAAAACTGGAAGAATTATTATATATATGCACGTGTTAGTTTAAAAGCACACAAAAATTAATAAAGAATTCTTACATGGGGCTAATTCAAATAACAAGGGTGTAGTAAAATGTAAGTAGTAGGAATTCTTGCATGAGCTACAGGAGTATTACCTCATTTATACTGTTCAATAAAACTGTACTTGTTCAGTAAAAATTTATGTGTTATTATTTTTGAAATATAATTTCACTTCAATTAAGTATTTTCTCTCTCTAATATTAACAAGGGTTAAAGCAAGTTATATTTATACGTATCTGATACAGTATATTTCATTTGATAGTATATGAATTTCCAAGCTTTAAGGACAAGTTTGAAACAATAGCGTTGGGAGGTTGTGCGCTAGTAGCGTGTGCATTTGATATAATATTCTGTTTTTGTTTTTCTAAACCACCGCCGCGTCAGCATCATTTGGTCATTGGTCATTGAACCAGCGAAAGAGACATAGCTTGATCTAGACAGTTAAAATATTTAATATGGGGGATATACGCAGAATTTATTTGTTTGATGTAGATGTAAAGTTTTTTATTTATTGAATTTAATATGAATAAAAATGTGTTACTTATGAAATAAAAAGAAAAACTAAGTTATGTTAACTCACTGAACATCAAATCATCGCTTATACATTTATAAAACGACGAAGACAAGTATATGCAAAATTTACATCTTATTTTTTATATGCATGTTTAATTTTAAATTAATTATATGCATTTTTAAGTAGATTTATTGAAGATCCTATTCGAGCAGATATCAATTGATTCAAAAAGCGGCAAAAATGTAAATCCAAGAAAGACCAAACGCTCAACATTATACCCAACAATAAAGATTTGGTCTCCGCTGATCTAATTGCTTTTTGCTCTCCCTCTGCATATTGCATAGTTTAATCTAGGATAAAAGGACAAAATTATCTTAAAACTTTTTCTCTAAGAATATCATCCTAAACTTTTTTTTTTAAATGCAATGTCTTACCATCAATGTTAACTAGTAGTTGACCATTAGTTTAACTTTGATTGCCAAAGTGGCATTTTTAAAAATAAAAAAATAGATCCATTGTGTCTAAGACAACAACAAAATTTACAAGCCAGATTGAAGGAACTCACTTCAAAACTAGCCAACTAGGTGGAAAGAAATTGCTTCAAAAAGAAAAGCTAGTAGGCAGAATTGTGAACTCAAATCTAACAAGCAAGCATGTAAATTGTGAACCTAAATCTAAATTCTTTCACAAGAAAAAAAAAAGAAGAAGAGCCCGAATCAAACAAGCAAGAAAGCAAAGTTAGAGCATGGCTAACTCAAACACGAGTTCTTTCCCACTAATTTTGTGACCTGTGTAAGCAAATACAATCTTCAAATCATTAATAGATTCTCACCTAAAATTAAATTCACTCAAAATCTATCGGCATCCTTTACATTTCTCTAATTTGAAGCTAATTAAACTCAATCAATCCTCACCCAAATCATGCTCACGGACATTTCTCCATCACAACCTAGAATCAAAGGTGTCGAGTGACACGCAACCTTCAATCGTCATCTTCATTGACATGATTGCTTTGCCTTTCATCGCCATGCTTTGCACAACATTCTTGGTTCCTTCCTTACCATCTTTGCAAATAAGATCTTGATAGGCTTGGAGAGTAAAAGTGAAAGGAGAGTCAACCATTGTCATTAGGGTAGGAAAAAGAGGTTGAAGAAGAAGAGGATAAGGGTTTGCGAACGGGATATAGGTTTGAAAGAGAAGGAGGAGGAGGAAGAAGAATAAGTCAAAAGAGGAAGGCGAATAGGATTGAGGTTAGGAGAGAAGTGGAGGGGCAAAGGTGAGGATTGAAGAGTGCCAACCAAATCTAATGGAAACCTCAACCAGCAAGGGGAACATTGAAGGGGTGTTGAAGGTGGAGAGAAGAGCACTATTGGCCACCATGAAAGGGATATGAGGCTTGATAGATTTGAAGAAGGAGAGGCAATCCCCTAGGTTTAGTTCTTGGTAGATTGAAGGGGTTTGAAGAAGATGAATAAATGATTGACAACCTTCTGGATGATTGATTTGAAGTGGAGAGAAAACCATCATTCTTAGGTTTGATTCTGGACAATTGAAGAAGATGAAGAGCTTGGACGATTGAAGAAGACAAAGGCTACTTGTACTTGCTTTTTTTTTTTTTTTTGAAATGCCATATAGCTCCCATGCGATAAGTCAAGTCAATTAATAGTTAACCATAATAGCAGAATAACATTGCATTATTTTTAAAACTTTCGGGGTGATATCGCACTTAAAAAAAGTTTAAATATCAAGTGCTTTAAAAAAAAAGTTTCAAAATATTTTTACCTTTTTTTCCCTTTAATATATGAAATTCTTTTCCACTTAAAAAAAGAAAATAAAATAAAAGAAAGATTTGGTCTCCACTCTTCATCCAGTAAGGCCTAAGTGCCAAGGCCTGGCGTTATACGAATTACAGTAACAATAATTAAAACCAAGTTCTTATATTATACCAAAAAAAAAATTTCTTTTAACATGGCAAATAAAAAGTCCTTATATTTTTATTCTCTACAATTTAGATCTTGTAATTTAAATTTTATTTCCTAAATTTTGATTATTTATAAGTAAGTTCTATAATTGTAACTATTTAAAATATTAATTATTACTTTCTCTATTTTAAATTATAAGATAATTTGAGATAAAATTGTGCAAACTAATAAAACACAATAATGACACTTTATGAATTTACTTGTTCATAATAAAATTATAAAGTTCTAAAAATTCTCTTGCATACGCTAAGTCATTATTTTTACCGTTAAAAAATGTAAGGCATTTTTAGTCTTTTGAGGTGTAATCACTGTTTTTTTTTTAAGTGCCCATTTTAATAATAATTTATATTTATTATAAAGTATTTAATAGGGATAAATATAAAAAAATAAGGTTAGTTGAAAAGTAGGTAATTATTTTATTGAGGGATGAAATTCGATTAAAAATGTCTTATATTTTTAAACGGAGAGAATGTACTAAAACATTATTTTATTATTATTATTTTAATTCTTTCTCCACATGAAGAATAATATTGAAAAGATATAATTAATAAACATTATTTTTTTAAATTATCTTATCTTTTGTATTTAAGAATTATTTCAGAACTGTATTATAATTTAAGAGTAATATTTAAGAAATAACTTTGATTTTCATAATTTTATTTTATAAAATATAGAGACTAAAATTTTAAATAGTTAAAATTATAAGAACATTTCTACATTATTAATATTGATATAAGTTTTAGCATTGGATCAAATCAAAGTTCATGCAGTGACTTAAATAAAAAATATATAAAATTTTAAAACTTTCTTTGTTTTTCCCCCCCAGAATCTCCATCCCTTTTCAACCCTCATCATCACTTAAATAAAACATCACCCATTTTATATTTCGTAATTATATTATTGATGGCCAACATTAAAAACTTAAAATGCTAACCTTGTACTGGTTATAACAAGTGGTAGGCTGGAGGACTCACAATGTCTTACATTCTAACATTAAAAACCTTGTACTCGTAATTATATTTCGTAATAGAACTCGTTTATTTTGATAATTTCTGCTTCTGTAATTTTGTTTATTCTGGTTATCAATTTTTATAATTATTTTACTGACGCACATTTTATTTTATTCCGCTGTCGTCTCGTCCTTAAGTGCTGAACCACACGAAGCGAGAGAGCGTCTGTTCTAGGGGAGGACTCAGGCTCAGACTGCACAAGACCTGCATCTGAGAAGCCTTCAATATATTAAGAAACATCGAATGCGGCCTCTGATTTCATTTCAGACCCTTCCTTACTCTCATCACCTTCATTGCAGCATCTCACTTTCTTCCCTATCAACCCCTTCACCTTTACCTATGTTCATTTCTTTTTTGACTTACTCTCTCAACCTCGTCTTCTTCTCTCTCCCTGCTTAGATTAGTATCCCATACTAGCTTTCTGCCCTTGGGGTTTTTGATTTTAGCCTCTTGCTCTTCCATGGCTGTGTCTTCTATGGCTTCTCCTCTTTGCACTTGGCTGGTGGCTGCTTGCATGTCGCTCGACTGCGAGAGTGACCGTTCCAGAAGCCCATATCCGCTCCAGTGTTCGAGGAAAATGAGCAGCTGCGCTCGTCGGAGGAAACTCGTGTCTAAATATGCCAGTGGAAGGTCCGAATTCAACAGGGGCGCAATTTCGTCTTTTTATGGATCCAGCATTCAAGGTCTAATGAGCTCGTGTCTCGCCTTTGAACCCTGCGATGAGTACAACAGCTCCAAAAGTCTTTCTTCTTTGGGGTTCTTTGGTGACAATGGGTTCTCCTTACTGTTCGGATCGAAGACTTGTTATGTCAATCGCAGGCAGAGGCGTGTGAATCGAGCGGCCCAATCCGGTAATTTTGTTTATTTTACAATTTATTAGAACTTGAAGACCAAGAATAAAAAAAACTAAATCCTAAGCTCCTGCTGGTGATTACTCATACTGTACTTTGTACCCTTCATTGATTCTTTTTCTTTCTCCCTTCTTGGCTATGGATATCGGCACACCTCTGTATATGATGCATCCTGCTGGACTATTTTTTTTTAGCTTGCATCTTCTTCTTATTTGTTATGGTCACATTTTAGATGAATTTATATTGTTTATAGGGGCCACAAGTTCGCTTTACTGAGCGTGCTAAAACGATTTAGACTTCACAGCGGTTTACATGCAGTGTTACAGCCAGGCATTAAATCCATGGTAATGGAGAAATAAAAATTTGTTACCATGAAGGATGTCCATAATTTTAGAGCAAGTTACGTTGCATAGGAAAAAGATTTTGTGTGCTGTTTTCTTGGAAATAATATTTCTGCTCGTATTGTTCTAGAGTTGGAATATAGCTCCACTTAGTCGTCCATTTCTTTTTTATAATTTTATTAGAAGTACTACTTGCGCCTGCCATTTGGGCGGTATGTTAATACACTCGTGAAGGGAGGATAATTATTGCATATGGAGGACGCATGACGTATAAAAACATACCCAAAGTGCCAAACCTGTAAGGCAGAAAAGTGGTTTTGCCCTTAGTTCTTCAATATTGCGACTTCTTCATTGTCTGTGCTTATACCTCTTGCATATGTGTTGATGTTTCTATTGTATTGTCATTCCCGGGACGGTGATCTTTATTTTTACCATTCAAGATCAGTGGGTAGAAGTTCTTTACTTAAAACTAAGGTTATCTTACTTGGAAGGTTGTGTACTCTGCTCAACATTTATTTACACCTTTGCTTTAATTTCCCATCCATAGAAAAGAATACTTGTCAGGCTGTGCGATACAGAAGGAAGTTGATTGTTTAACTTGGTTTAGTTGCTAATCATTCATATTTCATCTTATATTTGCTAACATATGATTTGCAATTTAAATTTGTGGGGAAAGCAATGGCTGTAGCTGTGCAACCTGCCCAAGAGATTACAACAATGAAAAAACGTTCTATGAAGCAAAGACGAGTAGTCGTGACTGGAATGGGTGTGGTTACGCCACTTGGGCATGATCCTGAAACCTTTTATAATAATTTACTTGATGGTGTTAGTGGCATAAGTGACATTGAGACTTTTGACTGTGCTGAATATCCAACGGTATATTATATTTCTTTTAATTGTATTTTGAGTTGTTGCCTGCTGTTGCTTTTTTTTCCCTCATTGCTTACTATCTTCAGAGGATTGCTGGTGAGATAAAGTCTTTCTCAAGTGAAGGCTGGGTAGCACCTAAACTTTCAAAGAGGATGGATAAATTTATGCTTTATTTACTAACAGCTGGAAAAAAGGCCCTGGTTGATGGTGGGATTACTGACGATGTAATGGATGAGTTAAATAAAGAAAAATGTGGAGTTTTGATTGGCTCAGCTATGGGTGGCATGAAGGTAATCTTAACATTTATTCAATTTGAGACTGTACAATTGAAAGAGATTAAAAAGTGCTGTCATATCAAGCTCTTGATTTTCTTTTAAGGTGCATCATATCATGTGTAGGAAGACGGAATATCTGCTGATCTTTTCACTTGCTATTGTTGTTAAATGCAATCCAAGATGGAGCCATGCGTACTGTGCTAGTTCTTTGCATTGATTTATTCTTTTTGGAACAGGTCTTTAATGATGCTATTGAGGCTTTACGAGTCTCGTATAAGAAGATGAATCCTTTTTGTGTACCTTTTGCTACTACAAATATGGGTTCCGCCATGCTTGCGATGGATCTGGTCTGGTTAAATTAAATTTGGTGCGCATTATCTAGACACCATAAATGGGTGTCTTGGTTTTTGTCAAGTTTTTGTCATAACTCGTTTAATGATTCCAGGGATGGATGGGCCCCAATTATTCAATCTCTACAGCTTGTGCCACAAGCAACTTTTGCATATTGAATGCAGCAAACCATATTATTAGAGGGGAAGCTGTGAGTCTTTTGCTTCTTGTTCAATGGATTGTGCTATTTCTGGTTTCCCCCAACTTTTCTGTTTCTTTCTGACATAAGGAGTATTTAATACCCTAATGATATGGTTATTTTAGTGGAGGGCATCATATTTTCATTAAAAAATTTTGCTTAATCATGTAATTTATCTGCAGGACGTGATGCTTTGTGGTGGTTCTGATGCTGCTATTATACCTATTGGTATTTAAGTTTCTTTCTTGTGGCTCATTCCTTTTGCTTGTAGGAAATTATATTGGCATAACTCTGATAATTATCCAACAATAATTGGCCGGTTCAGGTTTGGGAGGCTTTGTGGCATGCAGAGCACTTTCACAGAGGAATAGTGATCCTGCCAAGGCTTCACGGCCTTGGGATACTGTAATACAAAGAAATCCACGATCTATTTATTTCTTGTTTATTTTCTCCACTCTCATTTCTGAGCTTTCATTAAATTACAGAGAACTATAAATAGAAACTCCCATGGATGATTGAATATATCTTCATATTCTGTAATAGTTAATGGATCTTACTTTCATAAGTCATTCTACTGACAGGAAGGCTTACAACTCAACTTTGACTGCTTATCCTGACTTTCCCCACCTCGAATATTAATCCGTCAGAAAACACCAAAAGTTGTCATTCAGATGCGAATAGGATGCAAAAGAAACCACCAAGATGTGAAAAATGTGATTAAGTCTGAAATGCTGGGCATTCATAATACCCACTTTTAGGAGTGAAGGGAAAGTGTAAAAAAGAAACTGTGAATGAATTTAACAGAACAAGAGTGATGAGAAATTTTTCTCTATCTTAAAAAATGAGCCAAGTTTACAGTATCAGTGACAATACGCTTCAGGTCGGAACAATTTTGACATTTTAATAGACTTATGCATGTTTTACTATTGAAAATGATTCAAAAAATTGTAGAAATTTTAGTTTCCCTATCATCCTCTTCCTTTCCTTGATGGTTTAACCTTGTCCAGCACTTGTTTTACATTCTAACCACCTGATTACCTTTGTCATTTCAGAATCGTGATGGATTTGTCATGGGGGAAGGTGCAGGTGTTTTGCTTTTAGAAGAACTGGAGCATGCCAAGGTACCTTTATTTGACTGCAATTGAGGATTCAACTCATCTTAAGGAGTTACGCATCATAATGAAGTATCTTACTCCAACATTTATTTTCGTAATCTATTGATTTTCTCTGATTAATCTGTTACAAGAGTACTAAAACACATTATAGGACCCTGGTTATCTTTTGTGTTACTTCTCATTGCCATTGCCTATGCCTGTTGTTTCTCATTCCGTCAGTATATTATTTTCAAATTCATAACGTTACAATACCAAAGAATAAGATCATTTTCGTAAATGAATCAAGCAATTGTATGTTGTCATCCAACTTCTGATATTGCAGAAAAGAGGTGCAAACATATATGCAGAGTTTCTTGGTGGAAGCTTCACATGTGACGCTTATCATGTGACTGAGCCTCGTCCCGATGGTAAAACATTGCTACTACTGCCTTATGAGATTATCTTTATTCCTATTACCAGGGCTTAAAAGGTCCTCTGGCTGGTTAGGACGTGATAAAAGGGTATTGTCAAAAGTTCTAGACCTGTAGGGAACCCTTTCTATTAAAACTTACAATGGCCACAAGATTTAATTATAATATTGATACCAACACTGAAAATTGCCTTCTTTCTTCAAATTATATTAATAATTGATTCTCTATTTCCTTAGTGGAGAAAGCATAAAGTGGAAGGAAAATTTTTAAAAAATCCTGACATAATTTTAAAGCATCAGAATGAAATGATAAAAAGAATTGTTCAGACTAGGCCAAAAAAAGCCTGAGCTTGACCATTTTTTATGTTTTTATTTTTAACAAGCTCATATTTTTGGGCATTTTTTTTATCCGGGCTTATATTTGTTTTTCTTGGCCCATCCTATCAAAGTTGGGGAGGCTTTCCAACCCAAGATTTCATTTCTTCTTCTTCTTCTTCTACTGCTACTATTATTTTACATGTATTAGAAAATTAGTCTTTGAAGTATGTGATTGAAGTTGATGAGATGGCTGATTGAAAATGGCACCTGCCATTAGATCACTTGAAGAATTTTGCCGAATTAAAACACTCAAAACGTAGTTTCTCTTATTTGATTTAATCTTGGTAAAAAGAAAAAGAGAAAAACTCATTCTCTCCCAACCCTAGTCTGGAAGGAACTTTAAATTTATTCAAGTTTTGCCAAAGGATTCTGGATTAGTGACTTATCTATGTTGATTGAATATCAGACACAAGTTCATGATTCTTCGTATTTGTTCATTATTGTTGATTCTGGCATTTTTTTTTTTTTTGGTCTTGAATTCCATACTATTCTTCTGGCCGAAGTGAACATCATGACTTTCAATGATGGGTCTTTATTTAACAATTTGGTTATCACCTCATCTATGGACCTTGACTTATTGCAAGAAAACTCACGCCAGCACCATTGCCTTTTTCCCCAAAATTTTTTTTGGAGCTAGCAGTGCAAGTTTCAAGAGTTCAAATCCTCTGCATTAAATAGTTTACAGCATATAGCGTTGTGAAAGAGAGAGAGAGAGGAAAAAAAATTAGAATGTGTGTATGTAGATTTAGATTCCCTTGCAGCCCTATTTCTTAGTGTCATTCCCTCACTTACAGCATCACAGCACCACTGTAGTGGATCTAAGCTTAATTTTCAGATGATATATAAATTACAGTTTTGCCTGTTGTGCCTTCATTTTTTTTTTTGGGGTGTTGTTTTATCTTATTGTTACTTTGTCTCTTCATATACTGTTTTTATGATGCACATTGACCGTCATGCATAAAATTCAACTGACACATCTTGAGATAAAAGTATGAATAGCTTCCATAATCCATGTCATCTAATCATCTTATGGCATAAATGGTCAATGATTGCATATCAGGGTAACAATCACAGAAAAGTAGAATTAATCTTCTATAATCTGGCACGTCCCTTATTAATGAAAATTTTTGTCATATTGCTATAGCCTTTGATTATTTATTGCATTATTAATAATTAATGGTGAGTGTTGATGGCTGATAATGAAGTATATGACAGCATGCTGTAACCACCTAAACCTGCAGATTATCTCTGACCTAAGCTTTCATGTCCTATTTTTCTATCTCAAACAGGAGTTGGCGTTATACTCTGCATTGAAAAGGCATTAGCTCAGTCTGGAGTATCTAAGGAGGATGTGAACTACATAAACGCACATGCCACATCCACGCCAGCTGGAGATCTTAAGGAGTACCAGGCTCTTGTTCATTGTTTTGGCCAAAATCCTGAGGTGAGTTTTCTTTCATGTTGCTATGACTCTTGTTCTATTGCTTACTAAATTCAAGTTGACTTTATCCTCTCTCTTTCTTTTTCGGTTGTTTTAATTAATGCTCCCAATTGCCATATTTTATAAATGCTAACGAAGATCCCTTTGTACAGCTCAAGGTGAATTCTACAAAATCTATGATCGGTCACTTACTAGGGGCAGCTGGAGGTGTGGAAGCTGTGGCAACAGTACAGGTTCCCAATGAAATACATCTTAATTAAATTTGTAATAAATATTTGTTACATCTGAAAAGTTTAGAACTTCGTTTTATTGCTTATGTAGGCCATACGAAGTGGGTGGGTTCATCCAAATATTAACCTTGATGACCCAGATGCAGGAGTGGTATGTTGCTTGTGCATCATTCTCGTTTTGTCTGAGAGCATATGTTCTATTATTGCTTATAGGAGACAAAATTATCTAATTTGATTATTTGGAAACAAATCAGGACCCGAGAGTTCTTGTGGGCCCAAAGAAAGAGAGATTGGATGTCAAGGCTGCCTTGTCCAATTCATTTGGTTTTGGAGGCCACAACTCTTCGATCATATTTGCCCCCTATAAGTGAAAACACTTATCATGGCCTCCCGTCCTGTAATTAGGAAAAAGGTATGACAATTTCTTGTTCTCTTGTTAATAAAATTTTTACACGCCCTGAGGGCTAGTAGAATACCATGGTGAATTCGTAAGTGCACCGACTGATATCAGCTATTGCATTGATGGAAGGATTATTAACTTCTGGATCTTGGTTTTTTCGTACATTCAATCCAAAAGGTTATAACTATGCCTATAAAGCAATCTGGTGGATGGAAAATTCATCTAATTAAATAATGGGTAGTAATATGCCAAAATCAAGGCATGGGTTCTGAGCATTTTAGCCTCAGAATTTCAACTGAGAAAGTTACATTAATTTCGTTCATTTTTGGCAATGCTTTTGTGTTGCAGATGTTGAGTAGCCGGACGTTCCTAGTCTGCTCCTTGGTCAGGTGAAATGTATGTCGTGTGGATTGCATTATTTGAGGGGACGGTGCCTAGGTAGTAGAATCTGAACGTCCAAAGACTTGTTGGGTGAGATGGAGTAGAGTCTATCCACAACTGGAACCCTATCCACCATGAATGGCTAGTGTAGGAGATGACCCACTTTGATGTAACTCTTAAACAACCTCATTTGGTGGGGGTATGAACTTATGTTTTATTCACCTTGTACAACTAGATATGAACACAGCCAATTCGTAATTTTTTTTTTTTTTGAGATGCCTCCTAAATTAGGTTACACATTTCACTAAGGTGATTTCCAATTTTATGAGGATATTATCTTGGCTGTACTTTTTAGCCATAACCCCAAAAAAAAAAATCTAATAATGAAAGGCGAAAAAAATCCCTCGTGTTTTCAATCTTTCACAGTGGGTGCTATTATTCAGAATTTCAATTTTCTTGTATCCAAAAAGAAAGAAAAAAGAATTTCAATTTTTCTTAGAGCTGATTGGGGATGACTTTGGTTCGTCAAAGGCATGTTCGGATAGGAGATTGTGAAAAGAGGGCAACATTGAAAAAAAAAAATTGTATTAACTGCTGTTTAATAAGTGATGTTTTGTACTTTGGAACATGTGAAGTAGTATATAATTTTTGTTTTTTTGAATGTGAAGAGAATAATTATAATACGAGGAAAGATTACATACAAGATTTATTATTTTTTTCATTTCTATTAATTTTTTTCCTTTTATTTTCTTCACTTCAGAGATTAAAAATCTAAATCTTTCATGCTAACTAGGTGGCGGCGGCCGGTTGGCCATGTGCGCATGTGGAATTTGTATGGGCATCAAGAAATTGAGTGTCATGTCAAAAGGGCAAAAAAAAAAAAAACACGTGGCATGTCACAATCCACATTAGGCATTCCCACCTATACAGTATACACACATATTACGTTGCCGACTTCTATTCCGAGGTGTGACAAGTATCAAGATATGGAATCGAAAAGTACAAGATTTTGCAATTTGGAGAATAGATCCACGCTAGCTTCTACATCACACCAAACCTCTTGTTAGAGAGGAATGCTGGAGTACCTTCACTAACCTGGCAGGTGCGGATTGGGTGAAGTGGAATCTTTACTCGTGAAGGGGGCCAAAATTTCACCAGCAAGGTGACTTGGGCAACTCTCTTTGGCTATCTATTTTGGGATATCTGGGTTGATATGTAGGTGAAGTGTTTTGATAAGAAACCTATTCATGTTCATAAAACTGCTCTCTCCAGTTTCTTTAGAGCTTGCTGAGATACTAGTCTCCTAAGATCATCCCCCTCCTTGTCCTACGAGAGCAAACAGTCGAGGAATAATAATACATCTAGGATTGATTTTGTTAAACTCGAAATTGATGGGTCGATCTTACCTGGTGGGAATAGTGGTTGCAGTGGATCTATTTGGGATAGAGAGGGTAATTGGATTATTGGATTCAACTCTAAGGTGATCAACGTCCCAACTGTAATTGCATAATTACTTGCTGTTATACATGGCCTAAATCTCTATCGGGCTTAAAGGCTTTTGTAGGATGGATATTTTTTGTGATGCACTGAGGCTATAAATCAACTAACCATGATGACTCTCATCCTTTTAAGGATTTAATCGGCCACGTGAGACTTTTATACTATAGAAATTGGAGTCTTGTTACCCATCACTTTGATAGATATTTTAATTTGTATGCTGATTATTTAGTTAAATTGTCCCGTTCTTTTGGGTGTTAATTTTTGTATTTTTAATCAACTCCCATTTTTTTTTTTCAAGAAGTAGTGGATGATGAAAATGTTAGGATTGGAGACTTGATCTTGATGTAACCGTCTTTATTTTATGAATGCACTATTTAGTCAAAAAAGAGTGAGCAAGCATGTTTTGTTTCCTGTTAAAGATTATTAAAATTATGATTATGAATTTATGATACCAGTAAATAGCTAGAAATTTTAAACAAAAAATCATAATTTTAGGTGGATTTGGTTAAAATACATGTCCTTGATTAGAAGTCAATTCTGGATTTGGAAATAAAACAGGTAAGTATAAATTTGGTTGTAGAATCTTTTAAAACGAAGATTGAATTTTTAATAATCAAAGTCAAAAAAGGAGATTGAGTTTTGTGAGGTTTTAGATAGGACTGTGAGGATATAGTTTATCCACCATAATAACCTGCCTATACCCACCTAATCTCATGCTAGAACGAAACCCTCCATTACAGTTAGTAATTGTTGCTAAGTTCAATTGATATTCAGTTTGGCCCAGATATGCATGAAAAAATTTGGCCCAAACTGAATTGGGTTCAAGTTGACACGAATCTTTGAATAAAAAAAATATTTTTTTAAAAAAATATAAAATGTATTAAACATTAATTAATTCTTTAAGTTTTAGATTATTTTATATTTAAAATATCATATATTTGAGTGCATTATTATAGATATTTTTAAAAAATAATAAATATTTATATTGTCATTTTTTATTATGTTTAATCTATAAAATATCTTATAATAATATTTTAATATTTATTTTTAAATTTTAATACCCACAATTTTTAAAAAAGAGTTTGAATATTTTACATCATTTAAGTGTCCCAAAAAATATAATTTATATTTCATACAAAATAAAAATAATTAATTTTAAAGTAATAATACATAAATTTATTTTAAAAAAATTAATAATTTGAGTATTTGGATTAGTTCAAGCTGTATTTGATTATTTAGACTTTTAACAAATTTAAGCTTATTTAAGCTAGCCTAAATTAAACTTGACTTGCCTGAATTACTAACTCTATCCTTCATCACTAAACGAAGTTGATATTGCCAACATTTCCACAACTTTAATGAAATCTATCACATTTTAACAATGCCTACCTAAATTGTGCAATGCAACAGTAAATAAATTTTTCTTATAATTTACCCACAATTCAAATAACATTGATGGAAAAATAATAACACCATAAAATTACAAGGTAGACATGCTGTTAGCGGGGATGGCCTTATGAAGATCAATAAAAGCAGAGATGAAGAAAAAAATTTTGGGATAGCCCTTTGAAGATCAATAAAAGTAGAGATGAAGAAGAAAGTTGTGAAAATCATCTTAAAAGTGTGGATAGCACTTTTTCTTATGCTTAATTCACTCCCACCTATTCCAATTTTTGAAGGTAAGTTGGGTTGATGGTAAATTTCCTTCAAAATATAATCATATAATGAAGACTCTTGAATATGGTCTGACTACTAAGACTCAAGCCAAAACAACAATGATTTTTATGAAATGATAATTTAAATTTATCTCCAATACACTTAAAGAATAAAGGCAATAAATTTTAATAGATGGATATTAATATTGAATATCTTCCAAATGAGTGATGATGAGAGGTATTTATAGAAGTTGAAATAATGCTGTGAAGTGATACGTAATAAAATCCTCATTAAAAGTTATAACCAATGTTGCTTTATAACTCTTGTATTGTTTATGAACAATTTTATGTTAATTTATGAGCATCCATATGTTGGTTATTAAACATACATTGTTTAATAATTAATATTAACCAAGGGTTACTTATAATAATTTTTATGAAAAGAAACATCATTTTAATGTATAAAGTTTTCTTGAAATATATTTTTTTTTCATCAAGTGACACATTTTGGCTTTATAACCTTCCAAATGTGTCTTCAAAATTTAAAGAAATATAACATATATAGCTATAACTCTATATATAATCATTTATAATTTTTTTTAATTTATAATGACAAAACTCCTTAATTTATAAGAACATGATTTTTTAAAAAAACATATCTTCATTTTGAAAATATTTTAACATAGGCTTTCTTGTTTTTTATAGTTCCCATGTAAATATGTTTTGATTAATGATAGTCATGTATCTTCATTAAAAAAAAAAAAGGATTATCATAAAACTAAGACCAGCGTTGTGTTCAAGTTAGCATTCAAACATAAATAATACAATCATCAGTCATTCGGCATTGCTCTTTATACCATACTTGGCGAAAACCATATTTGGTGTGTGTGTTGTGGTTTTTTTTTTTTTTTGAACTTAGACTCCTCCTAGAATTATATTCTGAATAGGGGCGATCACAGTATGAGATAAAATTAGAACACTCCTGTTCAGTCCCAAAAAATTATGGAGACTAAATTTTTATCTTGTGTCCCTTCTCATTTTGAAAGTCGTTCCATTTTATTAGGAATCGAGACATCTCGCTGTCTCAATAAAGCTGATAATGTGGGAGAAAAATTTAAATAATAACATTCATTAATTAAAATCTTGAATCACATAATTTATTAAGTTTAAAACAAAACAACATGAGTATATAAATCAAACAATTATTGAATTATATCAATCACAATTATAAATGTACAACTTAAAATCAAGTATACATGAGACACAACCCATTATAATAGTAATTACAAGTGATTTTTAGACTATAAGAATAATAATAACATACAAGCCTAACACAACATTAAGTTATAATTCTTTTTCTTTAGTTAAAATATGTTAAGCTAGTGACTCTTTCTAAAATAAAGTAAGAAATACGATATAAATAAAAGTTATTAAATAGGTAAATATAAGAATAAATTATATTAATATAATTAATATATTGTAAAGAAAGATATTAACATGTATTGTTTACTTTATATCATTAAAATTATCAATATAAAAAACTTTTAGTTTTAAATAAGAACAGCAAGTATTGAAATTATAATTAATATAAGTATAAATTATATTTAATATAATTAATATATTTAATATATATTTTTAAAATAAAAAATTATATATATATAACATTCGGGACAAGACAGGACATCCCGAGAGCAATCTCGTGTCTTCTCCCATTTTGAACCTCTTTCTCATCCCATCCCATAAAATTTTATCTCGATTATTTTGAGGTCAAGATGAGGTCTATCCCAATATGATCAGAATGAAATTGGATCAATCAGGACAAGTACAAATTGAACACTCTTAATTTTGAATTTCATCGTGCATTCATAGAATATTTTTCACTTTACTCCTACACAGATTAAATTCTCATCAACAACACGGTAATGTTTATATATTTACCAATAACATATAACTTTAGGAACTAAATTATAAAATACTTGATTTGTAAGCAGAATAAAGTTTTGCACAAGTTTTATACTGGAGTATTTATTCGGTTATACAACTCATCAACTCAGCCATATGATAAGTTCTAATTGGGGGAAAAAAACCATCGAAGTAAAATGAATAGTCCACAAAATGCAAATGGATAAATTCTTGGGAGTAGAATGACAAAAAAAAAAAAATCACGTGATCATAACACAGACCAACGAATTTTTTGTTGGCCCTAATGGTTTGGCCCAGCCCAATTAAGCGTTGGAGACTAAGCTGGGCTTTTCCTCATCCTCAGCTCACTCGTTTTTGGTAGCATGAAATTCGGAGTCACAGGAAGATTGGCAATTTGGCACCAAGTAAATGGATTGGACAAAGGCAAACCACGCATGACCAATAGTCATTGGGCCAAATAAAGGACTCTAACCTATACAACGATGATCGCATTTCAGCTGAAATTGTGCTGTAAATGCTAAATATTGTCATTTGCTCATTTGCATCATTCTAATCTCATGTAGGTGTATTATCTTGTTTTCATTAATGCATTTTATTATGATTTCTATTCTCTTTTCTACTACTAAGGTATCGTGCATCCATTTATGTGTTTGTTGTTCGGGTATAATTATTGGTCTAATGAATATGTCGCGGTCGATCGACATTAAATTATGAATATGACACTCGAAGAAAACAAAATATGATAACTACGTATGTTAACTTTAATTTGATTTTTTTTCCCTAATACTTGTAGTCTTGTAGCATATAGTGATCAGGACCACTTTCTTTTCCCGGTATGCATAGTCGAAACACACAGACTCTCTCCGTCTCTTTCAGTGCTTTCCAATGTCGGTTATACGAGTGAGGCGACCAAACAATATATCATATTTTATTTTTGTTGCTAAAGAAACATAAAACAAAATTAAAATATGAAGTAAAAAAAAAAAATACAAACAGCAAGACGAACACACATTTTTTTATATAATTAATTGTCTGCGATTCAATATCTCGTATTTAAGCGGTTATATTTATGCTACCTTTACAAGTTTAGAACTAATGTTTGTTGGGGCCGAACACATGTTAGTTGAAATAAATATGACTAAATAAGGTAGACAAGTTGAACGAAGATATAAAATGTACGTGATGTCCAATAACGTAAGTGTGGTGGATCCTATGCATGAACTAGAAGTGTATGATTGATCTATTGATTCAAGCGTGGCCACAGATCCAAGTTTTTTTGAGACCATGATGTCACTAGTCTCTCCCATGGGCCACAACTTAATAATTCACTGCCTGTACGCAGCTTTCACTTTTCAACCAAGTGGATTTAAATTTGGTGATGATATTTAATATATATATATATATATATTGAATGTTTGTATCATTTTAATTATTAAAATTTAAATTAATAATTATAAATTTATATTTTATTTAAGATTAATAAATGAGTAAATTTATTTAAATTATTAATTTATATTTTAATAATTTAAATACAGATATTCAGTACCTATATTACAGTTATTGAATTTAAATCCCCGTGCACTTTTCTCCAGCATCTGTGCAAAGTAGTTAAAGGGAGCTTTCAATTATGAACGCCTTTTACACGTACTAACCAGCCTCCATTTATTTATTTTTATACGTATACATCCAAATTAAACTGGATTTATGAACAAAATCACTTATTACAAGCAGATAGATTATATGCATATTTCTCACTTAACAATAATTTCACGTTGAAAGATGCAGATTATCAGCGGACGCATGTAGATCGATCGAGATTCGAGAGTAGCTATCTATACGTGATTGAGACATAAATAGAACATAGCAATTGTACATTATTTCCATATCATAACTAGCAGCAGCAGCAACGATTAAATTATATTATATATATATATATAGGATGATATCATCAGATAAGCAAGAGGTAAAAAAATGGCATCATCACTCAGGAAGAGTTAAACGGAGGGTTCGGACTTATCCATTCGACGGCCGTCACAGAGGCGGTTGATCATATAGAGGGCGTTGCTGGTGACCCTGGACACTCGGTTGATCTTGCGCTTTATCTTGCCGACGACGCGGTCGTGGACGGGTCCCAACCCGTCGAGGCAGGTGTCGTCGTCGGTCATGGCGGCGCTCACCCAGGTCTGGGCGTTGCTCATCTGCAGGCGAAATGTGGACTCGCGGAGGTGCTTGAGCTCGTGGAGGCTCCTGCTGAGCTGGTCGACGGAGTCAGACATCTGCTCGGCGCAGTCACGGAGAGCGGATTGGCGGCGGCGGGAACGCTTGGACAGGGAGGAGGTGTGGGAGTGAAGGAAGCGGGAGAGATGGCGAGCGTGATCGAGGCTGACGGAGAGGGCGGCCTGGGCGAGGCCCTTGGGGGTGATGGCGGGGTGGGCGTATGCTGAGAGAGTGCGGAGGCAGAGATGTGGGTACCTGGCGTGGACGCATGAGGAGCGGAGGAGATCGGAGGAGGGCGGCGGAGGGGATGTGGCTGCGGCTGCGGAGAGGAGGAGGAGGAGGAGGGGGAGGGAAAGAGGGAAATGCATAGTGGAAGTGGAGTGTGGGAGAGTGGAGTGAGGGGTTAAGGAGATTGTTAGGTTAGGGGGTAATGGGACAGTTCGCAGGTGTTAGCATTCAATTCGGAAGGAGTGTGCCTTTCGTGTCCACGTAGCCCACTCCTTTTCATTCATTCATTTCACCACTTTCAACCTTGTCGTCTTTCTCCCAAACCCGACCCAAAAAAAAGGGAGGACGTGCCACTGTAATTGATCCCTCAAGCCTGATGTTTCTCATCCCTCTCTTGTCAATATGAGTCTAAGTTAATTAACGACTTCACGTTCCACTACATTATTCTATTTTTCAATCTTAGACCATCATTATGGACCGATTGGAGTGGATGTGTGTTATGAGTCCCGCATTAATTGAGAAGTTTCACGGTGAACATTGATTTATAAGTTATGAATTTTCTTTCTTTGTTTTTTGTTGAAATATAAGGTTACGGAATTTCTATGCAAGGGAGATATGAAAAATAAGGCCATGCGAAAATTCATGATGAATCTACTCTTGAAGCAAAATGATTAAAAATAATATCTAAGTTATATTGTTTTGGGAGGCCTAGTAATCAGTGATGAGTAAGCAGGTGAGCTTATCAACTAAGTGTTTAAGAAAATGTTATGGGAATGGACTTTATTTTTAAACTGGGGATTACGACAATGTTGGATCCAGCCGTGCATGTTTCGTTGGAAGGCACTGTGTGACGGACAAGGCACGTGATAGAATGCGCACGATTCTGTCCCGGCTATGATGGTACTTGTTCCTCACTCTGCAAAAGTTGTTGGCGTTCTAATCCTTCTCATGTTTCAATTATATTTGATAGCATTTATATTTTAAGAATTCTGTGGTTATAAATCAACACACAGTCAAGTTCTTAATCAGTCTATTTAAATTAAACAGTGAATCTTGAAATGCAATATCTGTACTTGAGAGTTGAGAGCACCAAAACGCGCGAGACTATGAATGAGTAAGTAAATTATGGATAGAAACAAGAGGAATGATGTTGAAGTAGGGATGAGACTGTTTGCAGTGGGGCCTTGCTTCCGAAGGCAGGTTATTAAAGTTTAGAGTTGAAGTATGGGATGGAAATAAAAGCATGCATGGTAGAATAGAATTTCAGTTGGAGCCTTAGAAGTAAAATATATACATGAAAGACTTAAAGGATTCTGAAATTCCAGATTCAAACTTCAAAAGCCTTTCATGTAATTAAATTATCTGCTGAAGTAACGCAAGTGTCTCTATTTCTTCTTCTTCTTCTTCTTTTTAAATTTAAAAAAGTGTCAACATCACCCATCAGAGCTAGGAAAATGTTTAAAATATAAACTTATAATATATTTTTTATTTAACATAATATTAATAATCTATTAATGTTGAAGAAGCAAGTTATTTTAAAAAAAAAAGAAGAGATAACTTTTTTATGCAAGAACAAGTCATCTTTACACATCTACAAGTAATTATTTAGATATAAACAATAATACATTCATGATTAATACTAACTTATATAAAGGCTTGAAAATAGAAGCTATAACACATAATATTTTGTATTGCATTATTAAACAACTTTGATAGTTTAGTGGCAAATCCCTTTTTTGAAATATCAAGAGGTCTAAACCTCAAATCCTCTCTTAATTCCTTGGATAGGATTGGATGTGGTAGGTGATAGTGACACTTTTTGTTTGAAAAAAAGAAAGAAAGGAACAAACAAACAAGGACATTCACATAATTTCTGTGAATAAGTATGTATTTAGTTTTTAATTTATTAAAAGTTAATTTGATGAAAATTTATTTAATAAAAGTCAATTTAAAAAAAGTCAGTTGTTATAATGAAATTCGTGTTTAAATATATTTTATTAAAAGTAAGTTTGGCAAACTAAAAGTTGTTTGGATTAATAAAAATTTGGGCTTTTAAAATGTACTTTTGAATATAAAATGACTAAAAAAGATATTAATTTATGATAATTAATAATTTTTATTGTACAATGTAATATATTAAAAATGTTAAAATATGCAAGGATAAAAATTATAAAAATTAATATTGGAATAAATTATGTAATTATTTACTATTTATGTATTTTATTTATTTTACTATTTATTATTTACTATTTATGCATTTTATTTATTTATTTATTGATTTTCAATCTATGAAACCTTTTCATTTTGATTTGTTCCCCAGTGTTTTTTTTCAAACCTTCCGTCAAAGATTAATATTTTGGATGTGTAGGTGAAAAAGTCAAACCTTTGAAAAAACCCAAGTCTGATAAAAAATTAGGAGCTCAAGTGAAGATGGAAATGAATTAATGAAGACAGAGGCGGTTGCACGACAAAAATGAAAAAAATATTTGAAGGTATTATAATCAAATGTAAAATTAGGTATCAGTTTTTAATGCTTCATATCCACGTTTCCGTTTTAAAAGCTACTCAGTGCAACTTTCAAAATTTCATATTTCAGCTGGGTTGAAAAATCATTTTAAAAAGTACATTTACTTTCATAAAATTATTTCAAACAATATTTTACATTCCAAAAATAAAAAGTTATTTTTAAAATGTAAAACGATAATTATCCAAATGGTGCTTAAGTTAATTTACATGAAATATATTTGGCCCTGCCGAGGAATTTCATGTTTCTTTGCGCCTTTCATGGAGACGTATTGGTTTTTAGGGTCGTAACTGAAATTCTCCCTAAAGGCATGGTCATGAATGGATGGTGCTGGACGGGACTGGGCGACATGAAGATTGACAGAGGAATGATGCTAGTAAGTAAGTGAGAACGAGAGGTAAAAGTGAGCATGGTCAAAGGGAGCCTGTCATGAATGAATTACTATATTTAGAGGACATAGCATCTGGCATGCACCGTGTTGTACAGTAGAAAAAGCAAGAAAGCTAATCCTAACGGGGGCAATAAGTTGGGGGCCCAGTGGCCACGTGAATGCCCGAAGGCTCTGTACCCATCGGCAAAAACAAAAACGCAAAACAAAACAGAAAAAAAAAAAAAGTATTACGAGTAAACAAGGAAGGTGGGTTGGGGTGGGGTCGAGGAATCAGAGTAGAGGTAATAAATGATGATAATGGATTGGTTCAGTTCCTGTGGATGGGAAGGTTTCATCTGGTAGAGCCATCCCTTAATCTCCGGAATTCCTTATCTTCCCTGTCTCCCATCGTCCATCCAATGCATCCTTCTTCTTCTTCTTTTATTTTGGGGCTTGTTCTCCTCCAACGACCTCCAAGGCTCCAATCACTTTGCCTTTGGGCTTTTTCTGTTACTGGGCTCTTTTTCCTGCTACTTTAAGCCCTCCCATTTTTCCCAGCCATCCAATTAACTCCGTTTCCTAGCCCAGCAGAAACCCAATACCAGGCCCGATCCCCCCCAAAAAAATGAAAACTACACTTCCGGCCGAAACTAGATGAGGTAAGATGGTTTGCAAAAACAGTGCTTATCAGTGAGCAATTTGACAAACTCCCTTCAGAAACTAGAAGTGGAGGTGGGTGTAAGCTCAGCCTTCCAAGAGGGGGAAAATAGAACACGTGAAATTAGCCCGCTGCTCCATTTGATGGAGAGGGAGGACGCCAAACAAATAGATGATGTGCCTGTTGGCTTTCTTCCATTTTCTTATCATTCTTATCTCACTGAATAAACAATATTTTTATCCATCAGATTTGTTAGGAATTGAAGGTGACCACCTTGAAATAAGAGAGAAGAGAACAAACTAAATGTGCAAAAATTGTAGAAAGACATATACCACGTACATCTCAATTCAAAATTTCAAATCTATTTTAAACTTGGATAACCTAAACTTTTTGTAATTGTAATTCAAAACCCGTTGCAACTTGTCTGCATTCCATGCTTGAAACAGATGGCCAGACGGGGTTACCCTTCCCACTCTAATATTTTTATATTAAGAGAGACTGGGTTATTTTTACTTGCAGATACAATATAATATGTTTACTGATCCCTTCCATGTGCCCGGGAGGATAATATATAATGAGCCATGCTTACATATACTCAACATTTTTTTTGTGGGCATCCAAAAAAAGTCATTTTAGTTTTAATTTTAAATGTCCACATTCACACCTCATCAGCCATTGCCACAAGGACGCGTCTCACCAACCAAGGAGGGACCAGAAATTTTAGTATGTAAGGACAATGAGCGTGTACATGTAATTTTATGGGGGCATTACAACTAATATTATTTAGGCGAAATTTAGTATTATAAAAAAGTCTCAGTTTAGTTAATTAATTTTATAAAGCATAATTTCAGTCCTTTAACCTAATATTGTTGGTTTTATCATAAAAAAAATTTACATTGAACTTTTAAATATTAACAAAATATTATCAAATATTGATATATTAAATTTAGTTTTTTTTTTAAAAATAATGATGACTGATATAAGAAAAGATCATTTGAAACCAACGACATTAAGATTAAAAAAAATTAAAAAGACACTTCATAAATTTAAAAAATTAAATTAAAATCTTATATAAATTTAGAAGGTTATAAATATATTTTAATCTATTATTAAGTATTTAGAATCATTTATATACATTACATCACTGTCTCCAACCAAGGCATATTCTATGGTTCCGCGTATATGTATATCTATTAATCTATTAACTAACATATACCAGCTGCATTTGCTGAAAGTGTGTGCGTTGAGACTTGAAAGTATAAAAATTGCCTAAGACAGCTACCTTCTTGTGCTCGCCTGGCTCGCCATTGCCAAACCCCAGAAATATTTGACAAGTTTGAACGGCAGCTAACATGATCTTTTATAATATTCCCTTCGCCTTAACAATCTTACTTTTTAAAATAAAAATATAAACTTTAAAAAATATTCTTCATTTAATAACTTCAAAACTACACTTAATTAGCATTAAATTAAGAGAGAAAGAATAATATTAAAATAAGCTTAATTAATAAAATCTTGATTTTTTTAAAACGTCTTATATTTTAGGACAATAAATCTTCTCTAAAAGTATTATATAATTTGGCATCATAGGAATAGTAATTTCTTCTTGAATATTCTATCCAACCCGTTCTGACTTCTATGAGCCCTCATTAATTATTTTCGTGAGATTATGGAAATTCGTTGAAATTAGATAAATGTCAAATCTTTTTTCAACATTCGATATTATCCTTTGATTAGTATCGTTCTCCGGGGGGAAAACAGAGAGGAGATGGAAAAACATAGTTTCAATGGAGAGTCACAGGGGCAAGGATATACATATTTTTTAAAACATGTAACAAATGTTTCATTAACTTTTGTAAAACGTGTTGAATTAAGAAGCAATGTTTAAGATCTTATAAATAGAATTGGAATAAAATATTATTTCTATTTATATAAAAAATATTTATAATTCCCATGACCTCTTAATATATAGTGCCGTGGGACAGTGTATACCAAACTATGTTAGTCCATAATCAGTCAGCTTTATGGATGCATCTTAGATGGTTAGCTTGTGTGATCTCGCCAGTATGGAATAATTTTTTGATGTAACGACTAACAAATTACAAATTACAATTAACAATAATAAAATATTTTAAAAAATTAATTATAAATAAAATATTTTATCAAACTGATTAAAATATTAGTTTAATGATTTACTGATATAATTAGAAAAGTTAACCCAAATTTTTATACTATTTTTTTGAGTTAATATAACCAGCGAGATTTAGAATAATAGATAATTATATTAATAATTAATTAGTGGATGTGATGCTGAGATTTCATGTTTGTCTTGTTCATGCTTTGGGACCACTTGTGATTTGTGAACCATAGATTGAAAACACAGCCTTGAAGGCAGAACAGCCTCCAGATTCTACCACTATATTAGTAATTACTCTTTGATTTTAAATTATAAAAACTTAAAGATAAAATTTTATATATTAATAATTTTTATTAAATATATTTAATAATTTTATTTTTTTAAAAATAAAACTATAAATTTTTAAAAATACTCATAATTTAATATATTGAAAAGAGGAGGGATGAAAATTAATTATAAAAAAATAATATTAAAATTAATATATTTAATAAAATTTTAATCTACTTGTCTTGTATTTTAAAAAAAAATTTTAAAACATATTTTATAATTTAAAATGAAAAAAAGTAGTACATACACATGGTGACAAGCAACAATTATGTACACTGTTGCAACTTGTGGAATTGCGCGTCAATCTCTTCTTACAAGCGCAGTAATAGATTTGAGGGGATATAATTTAATTATTAGTGAGTCTGTAGAAAATTAAAATTTTAGTTTAGTTTTTTGAGTGAAAGTGAAAATAATTTTAATAGTAAAAAATTAAAATACTCTTCATTTATTATGTAAAATTATTAATGTTTATTTTTTTATTTTACTTATTAATTTACTTATATGAGTTATAAATTATATCAGTTTATCAGACAAGTAGCAATATCAATTGTTAACTTGATAATTTTACTTATTAATTTATTAACATTAGTTGTAAATCACAATATCTGTTAGTAATTTATGACTAATGTTAGTAAATTAACAAGTAAAATAAGTAATTTAACAATTAATGTTGCTAATTGTGATTGAACAATTAATGTCAAATCTTGTATAATAATTGATATATCAATTCATGTAATTTACAACTCATCTTGGTAAATAAATAAGTGAAGTAAAAAAATTAACAACTAATTATTTTACATAATAAGTGAAAGCTATTTTGATCTTTTCACTGTTAAAATTATTTTCATTTCAATTCTCCTGAATTGAATTGAAATTTTACATTGTTTTTAATTCATTGATAATTAAGTCATATTCCTAATACTTATTTCAAATACTCCCTAGATTTTAGCCCCATCATGTTGATCCCTCCAATAATATGCATTCAAATCAACATCTCTTAAGTTAAAGAATATTCAAGAGAAATATGAATATTGAATCAAAGTGAATTATCTCATTTATAAGACACGTTTTAAAAAATTTATTATATTTTATTTATAAGTTACAGTTTGATTTATAAAGAAAATAGGAGGAGTATTCCTTAAAATATTGTGGTGCTCTAGCATGAAGACCGATATGGCTTTTGGGTCACTTGATCCTAATGGCTCCCATATATGTAATCCTCACCATTCATCAAATTTATAATTAAAATAAATTTATTTAATAAAATAAAATTAATGGTGAAAATTAAGAGAATGAGAAAAAAGAAAGGGAGAGACACTAGAGCTCACGTGGGTCCAGCAAATCATCAACATATCAAGTTTAAATATTTATATATATTTTTACGTAAAATTATTCACTAACAATATATATAGTGATTATTATATCTCGATTGAGATTCCCAAAATATCATCACCCTCAATTATTATTGTCAAACTCTGAAATTGATTCTTTTAATTTATTGTTTTTTAGTTTATATCTTATAAAAATTACATTAACTTACTTATAAACTTGGATTAAATGTAAATTAGGTTAAATTTGTGAGTTAACTTTTCAATTTTACAGTTTTTATGTTTTAAATTTATAAAATTATATCAATTTACTCATATTGAACTAAATATAAACTATGTTAAACTCATTAAACACATCAATTTTTTACTAAATTGAGCGAGTTAATTATATATTATGTAGAACTTAATTTATAAAAATGGTAGAATCTAATTAAAAAAATAAAACTAAAAAAACTAATATTAATAAAAAAAATAAAAACAAGAAATTCTAAAAGTAAGTTGTCTAATTTTAAAATTTTTATGTTAAGTATAACATTCTATCAACGTAAATGAATTTAATTTTAATTATTTATATTTAAAATATATTTAAATTAAATTATGATTATATTTATATTTTAATTATTTAATTATATACTTGTAATAGCTATTTATTAATATAGGTGAAATTTTACAAATTTATAATAGGAATTTATGATTTGAATTTTCATGAGTTTACTTAAATTTACAAATTTAACAACATTGTTCTTAATTGAGTATTCATCAAGACTTAAATCTTTATTTTACTAATGGGCTCCATAAATCCTATTTGGGTTATAGGGGGAGCGCTTGAATAAATTGATTAGAGAAGACGCCCCCCATATCAACATGGCCAAATTAATTAACTTAATAATAAATGATGAACAGGGCGAATAAGCTTATATATATGTGTGAGATAAAATTTAGATAGTTATATAAACACATACCCTTACAGTATTTTTATCTAATTAAAAAAGTAAGTAAATTTTAAATTTAAACATGAGCTAAAAGTGCTTATAATTAAAAAAATTAATTAGTCATCATAAAATAAATAACCACGAGTAAAAAAATTGCTTATTTTATTTTAATTGAAGAAAATTAAAGTAAATAAAATATAAAAGCTTGACCATCTATTAATTTCCCATGCATGTATATTACCACTTATATCCTTGCAATTTAATTAACTGAATTAATTAGAAGGTGAAAGTGAAGGCGAGAGAGGAATAAAAGAAGCATGCCTCAGCAGGACGAGAAGACCTTTGCGTTCATGTGCTGGAAACCCCATGTGTCGCACATGCAAGCAAAAGTTGGAGTCTTTATCCTTTCGTTTCACCATACGATTAATTACTCATTTCATTTCCAGTTTTCATAAATCCACACAGATACTCAATCAAACTTCTTCCAAGGCTAGTTCAAGTGGATTTCTTCTTAGCCGTTTAATTAGGTAGTTTCAGTTTCACTAACAAGTTTACTGGTTTTATATATACATGCCATGCACGACAAGTATCCTTGTTGTATTTTAAAATTTTTATCTTTATCCTAGTTTTTTCTCGTAGAAAAGGAAGACATACACAGTCATGTGCACATACAATCATGTTAATGTTAAGCTCGAACTCAATAACTCTTTTAAAAAAGAGAGGTTACACTGTCGTTAGGACAATTAAACATCAACAAGCAACTTTATTATATGAATATGCGTGTTGATCTAGAGGTAACGTTATCAGAAAGTAACAACTAACAAGAATATATAATAGATTTGATACTTTTTCATATAAATAATGATTAGATTTTCCCCGGATGAATTCTCACTTCCATTTTGTTGTCTAGGACAGCAGCCCTCATCAATGATTGAGGAATTAAACCAAGAATATTCTATGTATCCTGGGACACACATATAGTGGATTAGCATGTTGAATTTATGTGACACGCAGGAAAAAGTGGCAGTAATTACATACATCACCCCTTGCCCCCACAACTTCCGAATCTGATAATACGAACAAATCAACTCAGTTAACTGCGCACGCCAGAACCATAGAAAGACAAGTATTATACACAAATCGAAGTGGACGTGTGCGTGATTGGCTAAGCTACCTCCCTTGTTTATGACTTAATACATCGATCACTATATATATAATATATATACGACTGGTTCATTATCGAAAAGCTACCGCTGGTTTTATAATCAACAAGAACCATGTATATGGCCATATATTAATAGTATGTTGGGACCATATGTATATAGTCTGACCCTGAAATATTAATATGGCTTCTCATTGGCTTCTACCATATTTTAAAAACTCTGTAAGCAAATAATTTTATAATATCAAAATATCTGATCACATGCACTGAGTATCATTTCTTGGTTTGTATCGAGAATTCGTCGTCTTGTCTTCCTTTGCGTAACACGAACTGATACCACAGTCTCGAAAGATGATATGCAGCTTTGAGATTCCACTTGCAAAAATACTAGTAAGTTGCTGTGACACATATACGTAATATTGCAACTTGCAATCTCTCTCAGCGGCCCCCCCCCCCAACAAAAAAAAAAAAAAAACAGGGTTTTTTCTCTCCTCCAACACACACTCCGGATGTGGAACACTTCCCGTATATATATTATGTTTGTCTAATACCCTAAAGGCAATAATTTGGGAATGTCGAAATTTCCCAACTTACCCTTAATAAATGCACAATCTTTAAAAGCATTTTTTTTTCACGTGTATCTTTTTATTTTCTACTCATCGAAAAGTGTGAAAAGGTAAAATTAAAAAAAAAATCATTAATGATCAATTTTTTAATGCAAAGTGACTTATTTTGTGTATGTTTTATTTTCAGTTTACATCTAATAAAAATACATTTAGAAAACCAAACTATTTGATAAATTTGACAAAAACACATCTTAAATGTAGTTTAAATATACTTTTGATGGTTACCTAAACAAGCAAAAAAAATGATTATGAATTTTTTCTAAAAAGCTACTTATATATAAAACTAGAAGAAGCACCCCCTTTCAATCATTTTTATAAGTTACTTTTAACTAACTCATCAAAGCCAATGTGAGTTAGTTTGAATAATAAAATTATCTTAAAAATAAACCACCTTTTTAATATTGTCCCCACTTTAAAAAAAGAGAAGAGTGATTTGATGTGTGGGAATAATTTTTTTAGAAATTGAAATATTGTATTTATTTTTAGAATTTAGATGGTAGTTTTAGAATTGTACAACAAATATTACTAAAATTAAGAAAAAGTGACCTACGTAAAATACCAAGAAAACCTTCTAAAAGGTGACTTATGTAAAAGACGGTAGGAAGCAGATGATTATGATTATGTTAATGTTGGTCTGATAATTGATTTTACGCAAAAGCCGGTACATGAATTAATTGCATCGATGTTTGAGAAATTTATGGGAAGCTGGAAAAGATATTCGAGAAATTTTAAATGCTAGTATTGTTATCCTTGTTTTATTTATTTATTTATTTTGAAAAATAAGGACAGCCTCTAATACGTTGTTTTCAGGGGGACGCAAACATCAACTGTATTATGAGTGAACGAGCTCAAGCTGACCAATCACCAAACCTATGATAGCTAAATGGTTATAATATATATCACATGTCAACATGCCAGGTCCATACATAATTGGCACAAATTCGTTGCCCTTGCCTCTCATAGTCCCTTGTGGCCTTAATTATTAAAAAAGATAAATAAAAATGTGAAGATCAATTATTGGGCAGCTGGCATATTCTACACTCACATCCATGCCCAGTCTCATCTCTGGCCCATGCCCAGCTCGTTACTGAGATCTCTTGAGAAATTAACGTAATTTTTGAGTTCTCACCGCAGAAACCAATGTAAGAAAAACACCATCCAGTTATATATATACAATTTCAATATTATGACACCTTGAGAGTGGCTCCAACTTATGGCTATGGCCTCCATCTCAAAGTGGGGTCACTAGCTTTTCCCAGTCGCGTTTTGGTCCATTCACCCACCAATGGCACACCCGTTCTTCCATTGCTCTGTTTTCTTCATTAAGCCTCCCATTTATTCCCAATTATACATATTCTCCTGTCCTCATCACTCATTATTTTCACCATATATCAGTCACACGATTCCTCACAAAAGCTAAATTAATATCTAACTTTGTTTCATCCCATGTTTTTTCAGTCTCAAGGCACTATTTTAAATAAAGGTGGAATTCTGTTGCAAGTAAACGCTGATGATTAAGAAAATAGACTATTAATTATATAATGGTCCAGGGAAGAGACGAGGAAGAGATCAAAAAACTCACGCACGGCACACCGAATGTACATTTGCGTCTGGGAATCGAGGTTCCATGGATGGTTCATGTTTTTTTTTTCGTCATCCGAACTACTACTAACCCAAATTAGCTATATATAAATCTAAATCTTAGTAGCATCTCTTCATGAGCATCCGTTCATTCATATGAATCTACCAGACCATACAACTTGAGTTGTTCGTCGTCACTTCTTTTGGAAATCTACTATTACCAGTCCCAGAATCCCAGAATTTGACGACGTTACCGTTGAGGTCCGTTAAATCCTGGTACATGTACCACCCGCTCACTCCCGTCCTCTTCTTCAACATTTTATCCCATTTCTCCCACCACTCCGATTCCAAGCCGCAATTGCCGTCACAACACTCCTCCGACGTCCCCTTCAGCTCCTCCACCGACTCGCATTCGTTGTCATCCTCGTAGTACACAGTAAACTTCCCCCTGCTCACTCCATCGACGTCGCCGTTGCCTGCGGAGAAAACACTCATCGCCGGCTCGCTCGTGACGGGAGCTTCATGTAGAACGAGGTTTTCCACCGGTCGCTCTGGTTCGTCCGACCGAGACCCGCTTAAGCTCCGATCATTGGAGGGCGGCGGAGGAGGAGGAAGAGGCAAATGGGGTCTAGCGCAGATCTTCCACAGGCTGAGGGAGGCGGTGAAGAGGGCGAGCCAGGTCCAGAGGTTGTTGACGAGGGTGAAGAAGCCGAAGCTGGCGCAGTTGAAAACGAGAGCTTCGAGAGGGGAATCGATGGCGTCCATGGTGGTGCGTAGCTGTGATGCGAGCAAGAAGCGTGGGAGAGAGTGAGGATTTAAGGGGCAGGGGAAGGGCAGGTATCCGAGAGAAGATGCCGAGAATCGAGAGCCAAGATGCTAATTGTTATGGTAGATCCGTATTTTATACCCGGCGGTCTTCATTTTTACACGTGTAAGGTTCAGAATCCCCCCTTAAATAGTTAAACTAATCAGTTATTAGATTAAGATTAAGCACTTCATAAGAAACTTGACCGCGGGGGGACGGTAATCACAAGGTTTCCAAGGTCAAGTGATCACGTTTAGCTTGCTTTAACTTAAACTGCATGTTAATTAATCTGATCGATGCGTATCCATCGTCCATACCGTGTCTTGATATTGGGTTGAATGAAATGTCAAAAGTAAAAAGAAGGAAAAGTGGAGGTGTGGGTGGATGTATGGAGGCATGCCGTGGAGCCTTTGTCCAAGCGAAGGCGATTGTATGAGAGAGGTTAGGTGGAGGGAATGGTTGGTGCAACTTGCATGGATATGATTGTCGATTGATACGCCACTTCATTCTTGCGTATGATAAGGATGAAGAGTGAAATAATATTTTGTCCTCCTCTACCCAAAATCGCCTTTTCTATTTAAGAAAATCAAAATGCAAAATTAGATTTTCGTTTTCCAAATCATATTTTTGTTATATATATCAAATGTAGGCACTTCATTGCATTTCTAATAAGTTTTCTATTTAAAACTTGAGCACTTTTTATGTTCAATTAAATTAATAATTTGATTTGATCCATCAATTAATAATTTAATACCACTCGATCGGTACTTTTCTGTTAATGCATAATATTAACATCTGGCAGCAGGAATGGTTATACTTAGCAATTCACCCAGCAAGTGATTAACAGATAAATAATGCTTTGATAGGTGTCTAAATATATCGTCGTTCTTTCATGATTTTATCCTCAAACCCAAAAATAAAAGTCAATGATCTTGTGTTGTTAAGGATTAACATTTGTCATTTTACACTAAGCAGTGAGTATCCTTATCCTTCTCTAACTGATTAATTACTTGTATTTTTTATATATATATTAAAAAATTTAGGTGAGTTGAGTTTTGGGGAGCTTATCAGAATTAAAGCATGCCTTCAGGTTCAAAATGTTTGCAGAATCACTTATAGATTTCTATATTTGTGTTTTAATGTATTTTTTATTTTACATGAGTAACCCAATCTTTCAATCAAGGCAGGGATGTAATTTAATAAGAATTACTGGGTTGTGATCTTTGGTTTACTTTTTTATTTAAATTCGAAATTCGAAATGTATATTTCAATTTGGGTTTCATTAATATTTATCTCTCTTGTACTTTAACAAGCTAGATATGCTTGATGAATTTCAAAACTGGATTTACAAAAAAGGGGTAAAATTGACAAACTAAGAGATGACGAATAGACACGCATTTGGAGGGGTGAGCATAATAACTCTATGAATTGATCTGAGAATTCGTGGCGCTTTGGGCGGTAACTTCATGGTTTCGCTTGATCTGTAATGTGTGCAATAAAAATATCCCTTTTCTCATCAGAAAAGATAAAAAATCATCCCTATTAAATAGTATAGTAGTATTAATCACCCATAATATGTATACTCCTTCTTTTAAAAAATATAAAATATTTTTAATCAAATTTTACCTCCAATAAATTCATTAATTGTTTTTAAATTAATGCCATCTTTCCATATTTATATTTATTTTATTAATAGGGTGTTTCATTTAAAAATAACTATAGAGTGGTTTATTTATCAAGAGTATTTAAAAAAAACACATTAATTATATTTTGACACATTAAGAATGCTTTATATCTTTTAACATCAAACTTTTTAAAATATATTTTATATTTTTGAAAGGACAGAGTAAGGAAAATCCTCCACGCTCTTATTGATGGAAAGATCTTGGCTTAAGTATCGTCTCACTTTTTATCCTTAATATGCACTCATTTAAATCAGTCTTCAACTAATCACTTTGGCCAACAAAAAAAAATTCATTCTTCAACTTGCGATATGGACTCAATTGATTGAATTTGGAGTATACTTGGTTTATTGTCTTCTTATAGACATGTCCCTAAATCGCGTTGAGATCTTACCATTGCGTGTCAACTCTGTGTACTCTTAAAATTACAACAATCAAACTCAGTTAAAAACATATAAACTCCTTCCGTGCTTATTATGAAGGCTTTGATTAGGGGCATGTTTAAATAGTAATTACCTTTTATTGAGGGTAATTTTAAGGCTGTATACAAAATAATTAATTATAGCTAACTTCATCAATATGCATGAGATTGTCAATAGGAGCTTATTAAAAGAATTGGAAGGAGCTATTGAATAAACCATGCCAATATTTTTATACTATTGTTACTATAAACTTGATGGCAGCAGTCCTTTAGGATAGTAGTTTATTAGTATTTTGATGCCTACGTACTGCTGAGTTTGTATGTATTTAAAAAAAAAAATTATTATGAAGTGAGTACTTGATTGAATGACCAATTCTTGTTTGGAAATTTCCAAGAGATAATTAAAAAAGGGCTGAGGTACAAGTTACTGCTTGAGTAATGGGAAATGGGTGAAGTAATGGGGAAGTGCATGAACAGGCATATGATGCGTGTGACAATTAGGAGGACAATCCAAGTGATGGAGTCCACACTTCCACGAGATTCACGGAACAGGAAGCAACTTCCTTTTCTCCTGACTTCCACTCTTGTGTTTTCATGTACTCCTCCCTCTCAAATTATAACATATTTTTAAAAAAGTTTTTTTAAATCTAAAATGCTTTAAATAGATTAAAATTTTATTAAATATATCAATTTTAATATTATAATTTTTCTCTTTATAATTAATTTTCATCTCTTCTCTTTTTAATATATTAAATGATGGATATTTTTAAAAATTTATATTTTTGTTAAAAAAAAGATTGTTAAGTGTATTTAATGAAATTTATTGGTATGTAAGATTTTCTCTAAAAGTATTTTATAATTTGAAATAGATGAAGTAAATAATAAATGCTTTCAAACCTGAAATTAACAAATTCCTCTTCATATTTTATTCATAAATCACTTCAAACATATTTTACTGAAATTAATTTTTTTAATTTATTAACTCTATTTAAAAATTTAATATTTTTTAACTTTACCTTTATTAAATATACATAAATATTTTAATATTATATTGTCTCTCTCCAATATTCAATGGAGGACAAATAAAAAAATTTATAATAAAAATTTAAATATAAAAATTTATAACTAGGATAAAAAAATTCTTTCTTTATTCTATTAATATGACTAAAGAGGGCATTTTATAATCAACAATAGGTTAATGGGTAAGAGTGAAAGTGAAATAAAACTGGTGTCATATTTCAAACAACTCAAATAAACAGATAGACGGGACCCTATATATTAATGGGCACAGCGTTTGCGTTGAATTGAACACATGGTTTCTTAATAAATGCATTTTGATGTGGGCTATGAAATTCATACTGGTTTTCATTTTCTTTACAGTTGAGCAGTTGACCTTCCGCTTACATCGCGTGGTTCTTCTGGTCTCCAAAGAAGCACAGCGCATTTTCTGTCCTTGGTTTTGGTCTTTTTCAAACACTTGTTTTATTTAATTTCCTGGACACTGTTTACAATTCCAAGTTTATCATTTTCAAACACACATTTGCTCTCATTTACTTTTCAGCTAGAATCCTCCCCCCATGTGATGCACGGGAAAGATTTCGTCATATGTAAAGAGTTATTTTAGTATAGAAAATAATAATTATTTTCATTTTAAAACAAAAACTAATTAAATTTGTTATGAAGTTTCAACCAAATCAATTTGCAACAATAGATTAAATGAGTTAAAAGTTGCTGAATAGATCCATGTGTTATAAGATCCATTTGTGAATTTGTTCAATAATTTTATCTTCTATATATGTGGTTTAAAAGAGTATTTGAAGCTACTTGATATTTTGTTTTATCAGAATTTTGGGCTGAGAAAACATTAAACATAGTAATTTAGTGTTCTAAAAGTAAGGGATACGATCTACACCTAAGCACATTAGTCTATAACATAATATGCCAAGAAAGTCAAGCTCTAATGTTAAGACATTTTGCTAAGAAAAGGGAAGCAATGTGAAGGAATCTTAGACAAGGTTAAAGATTTCATATTAATGACATGTTTGGTAGAGTAGAATTGGGTTTGAGGAAGTGGAAGTGATAGTGGAATAAAAAAAACAAGGTGATTGTTAGACAAGATCTCACTTCTTCATGGACGTCAGTTCCACAAAAAATGATAGAAGTGGGTTTCATATTTATACCTAAAGAACTCACTTCCAACCTAATTTCTTTTCTCATTTTCTCACTTTTACCCTCAAGCCTCTCCTTCTAGGTTGACAATGTTCGTTAATAGCAACACGGTGGAGGACTAAATTGGTGGCAAAAATGACTGCTACAATTAGATTGACAATGACCTCTCCCCTTGAGACGATGATCGAACCTCATTTTCCCCTATGACTTCATGCTTGGATTGAGCTCCCTCCATTATTCTTATTGACATTAAAAATCACATGAGTCACCAGAACAGTTGAAGGTTTTATCCCAAAAAGATATCTGTGTGTGCAACCCATTCAAACCTAGTCAAAGGTCAAAGGTTTTATGACTTTATCCCTTCATCATATCTCTATTACTATCTTTCAAAGGTCAAAAGTTTTATTCTAAGAAGATTGATTTTCAATTCTTGATTTGCTTCCTTTGCTCCAAGGAACACCACTTCATTCCTAACTCGTGTTAAGAAATCTGGCAATGTTATGTAAAATCCACCCTATCTAATCATAACTAAGACCATAATCCATGGTAATCAAGGGATTTACCCATAAGAAAATTACTAAGCTTGTAATTTAAACTAATAAAATTCCAAGTTTTCATAGTTTAAAATACCTTAGAAACCATTTATTAGTTTATAATTAGAGTAAAATGAAGTTACGGAAGCATGAGATACCTCAAAGGAGTTGAAAGCAGTTGAAAAATTTCAAGGAAATGAAAACAGAGCAATATGCCATGGCTTATACACTATGCATCATGCCGCAGCGTGTTGCATGCTCAAGACAGCAAATGCTGCTGACATTTGACACAGAATTCATATAACTTTCAACAAGCTCCATTTCGCCATCTTTGAATAAGATGATTTAGATATCTATAAAAAATTCTTTTAATAAACTAGTTAATGGCATATGTTTTACTTACAAATAAAGTCACGCCAAGAAGTTAAACACCCAAACACATTTTCACAGCTTTTCTCAACTTTCACAACTACAAGAGTGTCCAAAATCTTAAACAAGTGTTAAAAACCATTCCTAACACCTAGAGCATATTTATTGGACCTAAAACTACTTGTGCAACATATCGCATGCATAAGTACATCACTATATCAAAATTTCACTCATAAAAACCTTTAATACCAAAAATAGAAGGAGGAGCTTTTAGTATTGCATTTCAAAATAACATTCACCACTATAATTAATGAATATTCATATAATTACACTAATATTTTAGCCCAATTAACTTTTATAATTTATCAACATTCAGGGCTCAAAATACAAACTAGACATCACATACAACTATATAGTGTAAATATAAACAAAATGCACCCTAAATTAGCAATGTTAAGTCTATTATACAAAATAAATAAATCATAGGAGCATTACACAAGGAATACACTGATTTCTAAGCCTCCGAAGCTTTTTCTCTCTCTGCACCAGAGTTAGAGCCTGTAACATATTAAAAAAAAAGGGTGAGTTTAGCCACTCAGTAATTAAGGTAAACCTACTCTATGTAGTTATATATCAATTGAATAAATACAAGAGTTTGAAATTGATTTTCTCAAATCACGCATTAACACATGCATCACAAATTATATTTCTCAATTATATTTTCATTTCAATCACAAGATACAATGCCACAAGACACACAAATATGTGATAGTGACCCGATATATTAATATGACTTGCCACACTTAAATAATGATGTGACATATCATATAATCACGTATGTATGATCAAACCATCTTTATGCCCTCCTTATTTTCACCGACTGAAATTGTAAGCCATAACATCAAATAGGGCTTCATCTATGTAACTTGATCGCCCAAACTCACTAAGTGTGAGGTGTGATCTAGCCAAAGATTACAGTACTTACTCTCGAACCACGAATTTCCTTACTCTCAAATCTCTGAGGTATAATATACACCAAGCTAATCTCCTTAATAAACTGATGGAGATAGCAAGGTTTTAGTCCCTTGATAAATTATGGAACAGTTTCTTGACAAACTATGGGACAAAACTATACCCTCGTACACTGAAAGGTAGTCAAAAATATGATATAGATTTTAACTACTCCTCTCCTTAGGTAAAGTCTCACTAACTGATCATGCAATATACGATATACGCTCATTTTACACAATATCGTTTTCAACATCAACATATTAAGCTCACGACTTTGCACTACCTAAGTGAGTATCAATTCTCATTTTCTCATTTATCACATAAATCTATCATTTTCAATTTCAACACAAATATATTTATCATACCCATCATCAATTACTCATATCAATATCACATTGCAAGCTTGAAACTCATTTCAACATCACTTTTACATCTTTAGTTCAAATCAAGTAAATATGCTTTAACAAGTTTCATAACATGTGTAACCATTTACAAATCACAATTATATATGCTAAAACACACATTTCACATCACAATGTAATTAACAAACAACTACTCAATATAAGATTCTTTTAATTATCTCAAACCTTAGAGAGGTCAAAGGTTTACCCCTCAATATTTTAGCTTTCAAGCCAAAATGGTTCCTAAATTCTCAATCTACAATTAACCAATTCTAAATTTCATCAACAATTTCAAACACCTATTTTCACTCTCATACTTTCACTTTCATAACACCGAACACCCTTACTTCTCACCCTTGGACTTGCCTATTGGGTTTAATAACTCTCTTTAGTTTTGTTTAGCATCATTAATCATTTTCAATGTCATTAATATTCCAACAACCCCTATTAATCCCCATTAAATGCTTATTTTTGGGTATTAATGAGGCTCATCAATCAAAGATGTCAAAACTTTATCCTGAAGTAATGTCCAATATTCTGGTTTGGTACCATTACAAGGCTACCATGAAATTGAACTAAACAAGCTTCATTTATTCTTTGATAAAATGATAAATGCTTCCTTTTTGTCTTGTTTTGGGCTTGATTTGTTTTTAAAAAATTTTTAGGCCAAGGACTTATTTCAACTCATAATGTATGGCTATTTTAGGTCATGGTTTTGATCTCAAGAGCCTATAACTAATAAGGATTAGGTTTAGTAGAATGAGCTATTTTTTTCATAACATGACAAACCAAGGTTCAAAATCCAAATCCCTATAGAAATAAGTGCTCACATTTAATATTTAATTATGCTTTGAATATGATTATATTTAATAAGAGAATATCTATATGGATAACTAAAAAAAAGCCCCATATTCATTGAGTAATTTCATTTTTGTTTCCTTTTTTCCCTTCACTAGTTCTCTGTACCAAACGGGGCATAAATATCTTTATCCAATTTCTCATCATCAAGTTGCTGAGAACTTTTCAACATGTTGAACGTGCTCTTGCTTCCAATACATAGCAATAAAAGGAATTTAAATAAGATTTAAAATTTTTTAGATAAGAAACAATAACGATAGAACCTAATAGAATTATGGTTTCATGAATAAGAAAGATATCAACATTTAATTTCTATACATGATGCAATTCCAAAAATCTCATGATATTATGAGAGACAATTCATAAATTGCCATCATCTTTATTGTTAATCCAAAAAAATAATTCCTTTTTAAGTTGTTCATGCGTGTAATTACTCTTCTTTGTATAATACTTGCATCCAGTGAAGCATACCTAGTAGTCTCCTCTGATATCAATAGGAAACTCAATGTTTTAATACATTAGTGGTCTAACAAAACAGTCTTCCTCTACATATCTCAGAAGATTTGCATTCTTTCAAGAATATTAAGCTCCCTAATTGGCAAATTTGATCACATGTGTTGTAACTTAAAAAAATGCCTAAACTTATCTTCAAGACTAGCCTCTATATTTAAGTAGTTCCAAAGCTTGCAAGAGTGTAGTAACTCATCAACATCACTAAATAAATCTTGAGCTTCTTACACTGAAGAAGAATATACTTGAATTCCCTGACTAGCTTTCTTTCTCTTCAACTTCTTTTGCCTAAAAATATAGAATAACAAATAACTATGTGAATTTTTTAATAATCCATCTACCATTACAAATAAGTAAAATTGACATTGAAAATACCTTATTGGATCCATGTGTTCATCCTGCTCCTCCTCAGTTGCAATCAAGATAATAACACAAAAAAGAATAAATTTTGGAGAAACTAAACTTTCTGTGCTAACCCAAGAGTTTCTTTCCAAAATCAACTAATAATGTTTTTATTATTTTAACTAGCAAGTGAATGGATTTCTTATTCTTTAATATTGATGAGAAGAAATATAAGCAAAAAATAAGAAATCATCCAGTAAAATAATCCACAGAATAGAATAATTGCCTCTTAGAGTGCATAATGTCATATGAAACATCAAGTTTAGAGTTTGAAGAATAAAAATAAGAAAAAAAATGTGCATTAGAAACATTCATTTATGCTCTTATCTTAAAACCTTGCAGTAAAAACAAAGCATATGGTTACATAAAAGAAAAAAATAAGCAATCAATATTGATTGTACAATAATTTAGAAAGATTAATAGTTTGAAGGATACTAATTGAATTTTGATCTTTGCCTTCAGGTAAGAAATAACCCTAGCAATGTTCTTTGTTTGTGATGTTGGTTAAAAAAAAAAGCTCTTTGTCAATTTGTTGCTTTTGGTAGAGTTTTTTTTTTTAAGCTTTAGTACTTCATGAAAGGTTTCTTTTCCAATTACATTTGTAAATAAAAAATGAATTTATAAGAAAAGAGAACAAAAAATGGGAGGAAAAAGAATATATAACAAAAGCAATTGAAGTAGCAATGGCCAAAAAAGAAATTAAATTCATGCAATCTACCTTATTATTGAGATTCTTAAGCTATCCCACTTGTCTCCACATTTTCCATTATTTCAAGCTCGTATTGTTGCTATATAATGGCAAACCAAATCAACTAACAATAATCAACCCAAGTATGAGATCACATTAATACTTATGTGGACATGTCATAGGCCTTTCATGTACCAATGTCTTCCAATTCCATTTCAATCCCAAAAATATGCCCACATTATAATTAGCAAAACAAAATAGAAGTGAAGAGGAATGCAACCTAATGAAAATGTGCTAAGAAAAACCATATGAAGGAACCTATGTTCATGATATCTTTTCTTGGCTTTATGAAATGAAATGATAGCTTGACAAAATCAAGGGACCAACATAAACATGATGTTGAGGTTTAGCATATCTTTTGAGTATGATCAAATAAAGGAAGTTCACATTGCTTTTTGCTATTGGTCGCATGCTTAACCAATAGAATAAGTATAAAACATAAAATCCAAGACAAAACTAACTAAATCTTCCATCTCTTATTCCCCTTTGGCTTCAAGAGTCTCTAAAAGACAAACAAACATTAAGAGAATGTCTTGCGAATATTTCCAATGGGGACAATTGCATCTTAGATAATAGGGTTTTCTTCTAATATTTTCAAGGCGACATTGTTTCAAGTGATATTGTTGCAATCCTTTCAAATAACTCACCCCCAACCTTGATTGCAAATTCAATTGTATGTTCCTATAAATCTAATTGCATCACAATATTTGACAAAGCTTCACAATGAAAAATACTACCAATAATATTTTAAAATGGAATGAAAGAGAAGCTATTCGGAGGTGTAGATTTGAAATGAGATGAACTGTGATTTGCTAAAGTAATAAAGGCAAGTGATAGAAAGTCAAATAGAAGAAAGTTGGTAGTTTATACATAGTTAAGCTTGTTCAAAGTTAGTATATAAATAGTTTTTCAACAAAACATATAAAGTAACCTACTAATATTTTTGATGAGAACCTTTCAATTGAAGAGTATAAAAGATCAAGTAGCAAATTGAATCATAAGTAATGAAAAGTTTGTTATAACAGTAAAACAAGATTTAAAATATATATATATATATATAAATATATATACTCCTCTCATTTTTTCAAACATGATAGACCAATCTATTAGTCATAGTATTACTCATAACTTATATGATAATCCACGATTGCAATCAACAATGGAAAAAAGAAAACAAAATGACTGGTCAATGTTGTTGAGCATAACAAGTCTAAGTAAATATACATCAACTTTCAAACTAAATATAGAGATGTCATTGATCAATATTATCAACATATCTAGTACAAATGCAAGGAAATTACAAGTAGGAGGAATATAGATTCTTTCTTTACTATTCCATATTCATTAATGCTTGCTAACAAAGCTATTAAATTTATCAAGTTTTGATTTGACACACAAACAAAGGGGAGCATAATAAGTAGCGATGCAGGAAAAATATAAAGGGAAGACTAAGATGAAATAATAACAATGGCTCCAAAACATGTGGAATTGGAAAAAATGGCAATGAGAAAATTATAATTACCTTGAAACTTATTACTTTAACCTAAGTTTTCATCACAAGCCCTTGCCTCTTTACAATGTGAAAAAACGTTATAAGTTAAACAAAAAGAGAGTAAGGACCAACTTTCATATGGAAAATGACAATAAAGGTATGAAAACAAGCAAAGAACAAAATACTCATAACCTAACTTAATTATTACCCCATATTAGTGATATCTTGTAAAAGTCGATGACTTCTACATTTCTTTGTGATAGATGAAGCTTGCCCATATGATTGTTCTAAGAAAATCTTATTAAATTTGGCCCTTTTATATAGCTTGCATGAATTTTCTAAATAGAGCGACAACTAAAGTAATTAGTGGAGACAATAGATGTGTAAAGACATTATGTTAAACATAGATGAAGATTAGTCCCAAACTTGATGATGAATTAGTTTGTAAATGAAATAAAGTCTATCCCTTAGTCAAAAACACTAAAATTTTCAGGTGGAAGAATATATAGAGGGTAGGTGGTGAAACATGAGTAATAACATAAGTATAATTATATACCACAGAAAGGGAAACTTACCTACATGGAGAACTCTAGCTTTCCTTCTCAGCAAAACAAAAACAATTTTTATCATTGTGAGAGGGGGAAAGAGATCTGCCACCTAAGCCAAATAAGAGGAGGGAAGGAAAGGGAAAAGGAGAGTTTGTTAGAAAACAAAAGGAAGAAACATGAACGACACAAGAACAATTGAAGCTTTGCCACAAGAACTACTATCCACATAGAAAATCAACATCTAACATCACAAAAACAATTAAGCATATTAGAAAAACTTAATAATAGAAAAAATAAACCTAGAAGGGCTAAGTATTAAAGAACTTAAAAACCAATAATTTCTAAGGATAAAAAAGAAAGCACAAATAAAGGTCGTTGACAACATCACTTTTCACACTAAAAAATCAACATCTATTTTGTTGTAAAAGTTTGGCTGGTCAAAAGACGAGAGGAAGAACAAAGGATATGCTGTTGGCATTGTGGTTATGGTCGGTGGTTGGTAGATCACTTAGATTAATATGAATCAATAGTGGAATAGAGAAAAGGCCCTTGAAGCAAAACCATGCATCCGAATGAGTAGACATCCAAGCCCATAAAATATGCTTGAGTGGTAGACACCATTTAATACCTTTAACACAGGACACGAAAGGGCCCTCCACACGTGGACCACGATCACTACCTGACATTGTAAACCTAAAAATGACAACATTCGTGTCAATACAATGTGTTGGGAACACAAGATGCATGCCGGCTTAAAAACGAGGGGACCACAATCAAATAGAAAGAACCAAACCAGAAAATACCACGAAGAAGCACGAGCATAAACCAAACCTATCAAGATTAAGCATGAAACTCCATAAGAGAACAAAAAACAGATGACTGATAATGGCACAACAAATACTGTAAAATATGATCATAAATCACCACGCAACAAAACTCTACACACCCAAAACCAAGAACCACAAATTGGTAGAACACACGGAACTAACCATCCCCATTTTCAAATTTTCACAAAAAATGGCCCCTACCATCAAAAGCCAAAGGGGAAAATCTAAAATATCTCTAACTTGCCAAATGACCCAACCACTTTAACTTGACATTGCATCTCAAGAAATTAATTGACAATCAACTAAATGGTTAATTAAATGTTGACATATAAACATAGGTTGACATGGATTTCTCACTATTCATCTATTGTATATTTAGGGATTTGGATCTTCTCAGACTCCCACTCTTTCAACGTCCCCTAGCAACAATGGGGAATCTACAACTGTCAAGCCATATCCAATGCCTCATATTTTGCCACATTATCCCATATTAAAATAATTTAATTTTAAAAAATATTTTTTACACTTTATTTCACTACTTTATATATATGGATAATGACTCAAACTAATTTTTTTATTTTCAAAACTTGTCTTAAAAAATAACCCTGCAGATTTTTTTTAAGTAAATATTTGTTAAATAAGTTATTTTAGAGTTTGAATAAGCCATACTATAAGTCCTTGCAAGCTAACTCATATTTATATTTTTTTTAAAAAAAATTGTTAAGTAGGTCTGCAGGGACTTACAATCTAATTTATTCAAACTATGGTTAGGTCTATTTAACAAAAAATTTGTTTTAGAAAATTTGTAGAGTAATTTTTAAGGATAAGTTTTGAAAATAAAAAAAATCATTTTGAATCATTATCCTAAAAAATATATATAAAGTAGTAAAATAAAGTGTAAAAAATTATTTTAATATGAGATGATGTGATAAAATATGAGATATTAGATATGACTTGAATGGTGTAGATTCTTTGCCGTTAGGGGACGCAAAGAGAGTGGGAGTCTGAGAGGTCCAGATTTGTATACTTAGACATCTCAAAGTGATAAAAGTATTTGATATATATATATGCTTTGGCCAATATAAATATATATACCCTCGAAAATATCATTCCAGGCTTCACTTGCAAATTTCGTCAATTCCGGACGCTATTAATTTGTCTGGCGGGGAAGTTTTGAAATAGAAGAGCCCGGAGCAGTTTTGTTTATTATATGGTTTAATTCCAGATTAGAGGAGCGTCAATGATTTGTAATCGTGTGGTCGCTTTATGGAGTAAATTAACTTGGCAAAAGTGAAGCCTAGTTCAACGCTTTCAGCTATTAAATTCTAAATAATTGTGTTTGATATACCTACCACCTTGCGTGTATTATCAGCGTCCCGAGGAATGGGACGTTGGGCTCAGCCCAATTACATTATAGGCCGTTTGGGCTGAAACATGTCCGTGGAGTTAGGAGCGATTGAGCATCCGCGACAAATGACCATGACCCGTGCAAGGAATGCAAAATGAAAAACAAAAATGTGGAGTAACGTGAGTGTTTTAAATACATTCAATCATTATATGTTTCACGTCATGTCAATAATAAAGTTTGATTTAATTAAATAATTATAAAAAATTTTATCATATGATACTAAAAAAAATATCAAATTTTAAATTTTCAGAGGCAATAGTATATATAAAGAATGTTTTGGTTGTTTTAAATTTTTAAAATAAAAATTGTATCCTAATAATTTAAAAATATTAATGAAATCTAACATAATTGTAACTAAGGCACTCGAGTTTATTTAAACCGTTTATTGAATTCAAAATCCATAAACATTATACAATAATTATAAATATATATTCTCTTCATTTAAAAATGTAAGACATTTTTTAAAGGTTGCATATTAAAAAATATAAAATATTTTTAATATTTTAAAATGTAATCATTATCATTTTTTTTCATAAGTGCCCATATTCAATAATTACGTTATATTTATTTTAAAATAAAATACCCTATTACATAAAAACAAATATAAAAAGATAATATTAATTTAAAAATAAATAATTATAATTTATTAAGAGATAAAATTCAATTCAAAATACATTATATTTTATAATTGAGGGAGTATATGTTCACTTATTTATTAAAATAATACAACATTACAAAATTCCGGACATATCCTCTGCACTCCGGTGACACGAGACGAAGCTTGGGGCCGCCCTTCTCCCCTACACGCCACCTCTTTTGTAAGCATGTAATTCCTCTGGTCTACAAGGCTGCAAGCAGTTTTTAATTATAATTTGTATTTGCATGCCAATGAAATTAAATTATCTTCATAGTTTTCTCTTATTATCTTTAATTTCAACTATCAATAATAAATTAATTTTGATAGAGTGTATTTATGTCGGCAATTTTTTAATGAGGAATGTCATGTGAAAAAGTTAATTAAAATGAGATAAAACTGACTAATAGAGTGAGAAGCGAGAGGTAAATTCTCATGCTATACAAAAAAAAAAAGGTAAATAAGCACAAGAGTAAAATGAAAAAAAGTTAAAAATACTAAATATTTTATATTTTGTACAAAAATTAGATGAAAAAAAATGTTTTGCACTTTAGAATGGAGAGAGTATACATTGGCACCTCAGTTCCACCCACAACACTCTCTCTATTTTTAAATATACGGGAAATTATCAAATATTTTATTGTTTTTTATTATAAGTAAAATGATAAATTAAAAAAGCATTAGTTAAATTTTTACTAAATCATCTTCATAAAAATAGATAATATTATTGAATCAATAAAAAAGTAAATATTAATTATGAGACTATTATCGTCCAAATATTTTAATTTTAAATATAATTATTAAAATTAATTAATATATTTTTAAATTGTGTGAGTTTATTAAAAAAATATATTTAAAAACAGAGGGAGTATAAAACACGCTACCCACATATAAAAGATGGGCAGCCAAAGCCCCCGCCTGCCCCAAAAATCGTTGACCTTATCCCTACTTGATTTAGACTCTGGACTTGCACCTTCCTATTTCTGTCTTATGTAACTTTTAGAAGATACTCCCGCAACCCCACAGAGATCATATGGGGGTTATTTATAATATTTTAAAATTTTCCAATTTTATTTTTGTTGTAAATTTAATTCTTTGATTCATTATATACTGATTATCTCTCTTTATATTTTTTTAATAAGAATAAATTTAAATTTTTTTACTTTAAGATATGTTTAATGAGTTAATTATCATTTCTTAATTATATATATATATATATATATATAGAGTAAAGTAGTTGAAAGCACCATGATCTCACTGTAACAATTTGACATTACATTTTTTGATCTCAATTTATAAGACATTTTTAAACAAACACATACCAATAAAATTTAATAATTAAATACACTTTATAATTTTATTTTTTCAAAATAAAAATATAAATTTTAAAAAATATCATTCATTTAATATTTTATTTGTGAAAAAATATTTAAAAAGAGATAATATGATAGAAAGGCTGCTATTAAAAAATTATAATTAATAAAAATTTATTTTTATCAAAGTATTTTATATTTTAGAACACTAAACATTTCTCAAAAGTGTCTTATAAATTGAAATATAGAGAATATTAACAACTATGTGTTTGAACTTAACAATTCCTCCCCTCAAAGTCAATTACAAGATTATAATTTTGCACAAAGTGTCATGATATTGAATAATAAGCTCCCTTTCATTGTGACATCTCAAATTCTTACCCTTTAAGTAATTAAGTTAATAATATTTTAAGAGAGTTTAAGGGTGTTTAAATACATGAAAAATGATTTTATAATCAATTAGGGTTTGGAAAGAGATAAAAAATGAGTTGCCTTTATAATCAAAGATCTTCAAGGAGAAAATAATAATATTTTTGAGTAATTGTTTTTACATTAGAAAATAGTTAGTTCAAGTTTTCTCTAGATTCCTAATTCATAATTTTTGAAGATGTGTAAACCTAATTATGAATTTGTTAAGTTGAACTAGTGAAATTGTAACGTTGGCTACAACAAATAACATATTTTCTGTTTTTTAATTTTTGTTCAAAGTAGAATGCATAAGAAGGGGAAATTGAAGGTTAGGGGGCTAAAATATGGGGCTCTGCTAGGGTTTCCTATTTTCCATCATTAGGGCATAATTTTGGGCTCATAATCACTAAAAGTAACTTTTTTTAATCTCATTTCTACCTTTTAAACCTCTCTTTAAGCTAGTTTATGATTGGATTAAGCTTGGGTTTTCATTTTTATGGGTACCCAATCAATGGGTTTGAATTCTAAGATAATTTTGAGGTTAAATAAATGTAGTTTAGGTAATTTTAATGATGACTATGGTAATTGGATGCTAAAAGCCAAAAACCATAGATTTGATAGGAGATTTTTATAATGATTTGAGGAGATAAAGACAAGATAAATTATATATAAGTGTAATGATGATTATGGTGATTAAGCTTAATGAGGGTTGAACAAGTTAATAGAAATTAGAAACAAGGGCTATTTATAGTTGATATCATTATTAGGATTCTTGGGTTTTAATTGTCATTAAGGAATAATTAATGATGATTAGTCATTAATGATATTTGTTAAGCCTTATGTAGATTTACTTCTTTAGATGTGTTTAGGCTTGTTGGAGGCTCCCTCAAAATTCAAGTTGTACTTTTGGGATAGTAATCCAAGAATTGAAGTAATAAGGAGTTAAAGTCGAGTAAATAACTATTGTTTGCAATTATGAGTATGTAAGCATAATTGCAAGCGACATTTGAATGTAAGCAGGTTGATATTGCTCGGTGATATGAGTATGTAGGCATGTTAGTATTGATTATTGAGTGGTGATACGTGTTTAAGTGAATGCTTGGTATTAAGATAGGCATGAATATATAGTCATGGTATGACATTAAATATTAGTTATGTATTATTGACTTGATAGCATGTACTTGATTATGGAATAAGTTAATCAAATTTGCATTTATAATATGTCATTGAATGACATGAACACATGGCATGTGTATGATCATGTTGCTTAAAAGGTTGTTACATCAATTATGAAACTTGTCTTTTGTGTTGAGGTTGTTATCCATGAGAATACATGTCACATGATTACAGGAATATGAATTTGATAAGTTTGGAATGAGTATGCATTGCTTATGTGATCTTGAAATTATGAGTTTGAATTAGGCATGATGATATATGTGATGTGTAACATCTTAAAAAATTAGCCCCTGGTTTGTTAAGTTAAATAAAGTTAATTAAGTAATTAATGTGGTATGTGGTTAAAGGGTCCTGACGAATGATTTAGGTTGTGATTTTGGGCTACTCGAACCTCAAGAAGGCAGAAAAGGGAAAGTGATTTTGTATCACATGCAACTATGTGCAAGCCACCAAAATGTGAAGTGGAGCTCTCTATATCATATGCCATGACGTGTGTAACATGCAATGCAGCGTGTGGTCAAAATTTTGCAAAAATAAGAGTGTTTTACAATTTGAAGAACAAAAGAGGAATAAAGAAGAATGAAGAGGAACATGAAAGCTCCACTATGGCATTGCAAATTTGAATGATTAGAAAAAATTTAAACCTTGTAAACATTTAATGTAAGTCTCTTAAGTCCTTTACCCCCTTCCTCTTCTATTTTTCTTGAAGTTGAGAGTTAGGGTTTGTTAGAGAAATGAATTTTTAGACTTATAGGGCTATAGATCTAAACTCATTGACTTAAATGGAGTCAATAAAAATTTTTTAGGTTATTTGAACTTAACATTTATGATTTTATGAGTTGTGATAGTTATAAGGTAATAAATACCAAAAACAAGTATTTATGGAGGTTGTTAGGGGTGTTTAATAGTCATTAATGATAGTTAAATGATTTATTGAAACCAATGTGAGTTAAAAAAAGCTAATAAACTCTATGAGTATCCTTATATATGAGAAAATTGAGTTTTAAGAGTTTAAAAATGTTGAGTTAGAAACTAAAAATTATCCTAATGAGGATATTGATGATCATGGATGTGATTAAATATAATCATAATTTTGCACCTTTCAAGCTTGGAGTAGCTTTGGAAGGATTTTTTTGAGAGGTAAACTTTTAACCTCTCAAATGTTTGAGGTAACCGGAGAAAATTTTCTCATGCTTTTGTGTGTTAATGAGTTACGTTAATGAATAAATTATTATTATAATATGTGAAATTATTTATAATGCAAGTCTGACATGTGATATTAAACAATCATGTGATAATAATGATTGATGAATTTTGTGGGAGATTGTTTGTATTATGAAATGTAAAGTGGGTGAATAATTATGATACAATGAATAACTTATAAATTACAAATAATGAGATGAGATATAAATTGGTACAAGTATATGTTGTGAATAATGAGAAGAATATTAAATATGGAGTTCAATGATGTTATGTGACTTGGAGTTCCATGATGAATTATAAAAATGAGGATGTGTAGAGTACAATCAAGTTATTTGGCATGTAAAAAATGTTGAGTTATATGCATGCCATGAATTTTTACACTTGTACATTGTATGATCTTATGAGGTAGGAGTTTACCTAGAAAGAGGAATAGTGAGTTTGAAATTCATGTGGTATGGTCGTTATTCAGAGTTTGATGGCTTGCCTTACATATATATATATATATATATATCTTATTTATCCCATCTCTTATTGAGGGACTTAAACCTAATTTAGTTTTCACTAGTTCAACAATGAAGGTAGTTTAGGGAGAATGACACTTTATAGTGTGAGATTTAGAAAAAATTGTGACCCACAAATAAGTTAAACAACCTTGCTTGAGTAGCCTTTTATGCATGAAATGTTATGGTAGTCTCATCATATAGATAAGCTCATTGTTTAATAGCCCACAATTTCATGTCGGAGATATAATAACAATATAAGAGAGGTGTAATCATGTATATTGTGATTAAGGGTACATGATGGTATGCATTGTGACCCTTATGATGAAATTATGTGAAAGCCTATGATTAGCATTTTATAAATGTGAAAATGAACTATCAAGATGATATTATTTGAATTTGTGAGATTAATGATGTGTTATGCAAAAACATGTTTTGTGAATTGATATCTTGAATTGAGTATGAAACTATTATGCTACTTGCATTTAAAAATTAATTGACATGTACTAATATAGGTTGGATATACCTTAGTTACTAAGTGATTGAACTCATCCCTCTCTCTTAGATATTACAAGGGCTTATTCATCAAGACAGGATCATGGAAAAATAGCTCGAGGATTAGGATATCCATCCTAATTTGCAGGCCTTATTTATTTTGAGAATTATGTGTATAACTTATTATGATATTGCCAATTAGGAGATTTCATATTTTTACTTACTTATACTATATGATTATTGAATTAAGTTATGTATTTTAGGCCTTAGGTTGTATATGTATTAAATTGTGAAATCTAAAAAAAGTAAAAATCCTAGTGCAAGTGAGAAGTAAGCAAAATATGTGATTGATGATGAATAATAATATGATATTCCCCCTTTTGTTTTTATTATTAAGGAGTTTAGCATTGAAAAAATGATAGATGTGTTATGTTTATGTTGTGGTGTATTACACAAGTGTCCTTAGTCCTATTAAGTATGTTATAATCACAAGTCTAGGCTTTTAGCACACAAATAGAGAATTGGACACCCAAATTATGTTTTATTTATTGAAGGAGTGAGTTTGGAAGTAGTTGGCTAACTTTTTATTGAGAAATAACTTGAATGTAAAACCAGTGTCATTAGCTAATACTTGAAGAAATTTTTTTGTAAATACTTAGATCACCTTAATTAGATATCGGATGGAGAAATGAAGCGCATAAAAAATTTACCCTTATTGCTATCAAATGACAGCAATAGAAACTACCATTCTATGCAGTGCACTATAACGCATGGTGCTTGCATTGTAAAGCATGGTATAGAGAGGGAAGTGTCATGGCATACGAGGAGCAAGAGGTAACACACTCCCTTATCTTTCATACTATTATGACATTTTCAACTATTATGTGAATACTTGGTTACAAATTTATATCCTATGCCTTTGTAAACTTATTTTACTCTAGCTCATTTATGATTCATGAAAGTATATTTAATTGTTTCAAAGATTTAAAAACTTGAAATTTCATTTATGTAACTTTTGCAAACTCGATAATCTATTTGGTTTAGCTCTTGATTAGCTTGATTTTTGGAGTTATTTGTGGATTAGTAAGAGAGATATTATATTATATAATGAACAGTACATGTAAGTTCATGAATTATTAAATCATTGAGATATGAATAAGAGTATGCTTTTGTATATGTATATTGAACTTGCATGTGTATGGTTAGGTGGGTGTTTACCTGAGAGATAGTAAGAAGGAGTTATTAAAAAGCCATATGGTATAATCTCTATTGAGTTTGTGCAGAATGGTCGGCATTATTATTACTACATGTGCTGAGTATTGCCATTAACCTATAAATATTGCATGAGTTAGGCAACGATGACATTATAGTAATTTGAGAAGGGGGAACCCATGTTATAAGAGTGGGGACTGGGTAACTTGGCAAGGTAACCCTTCACAATTGGAGAGTGGGCCTTATCTAGTCACATAAGTTAGTCATATATGATTTAGTAGCATATGAATTCAGTTAGAAGATATAAGGAGGGGAACAAGGATGGAATACATATAATCTTATATAATTATCATCATTGAATTATGTCTTGTGATTAGTGATTAAGAGTATGGTACATGTTGATTATCAATAAAATGTAAAGTGTGAATCTTTACCTTATATGCTTGTATTGCCATACTTTTATGTACTTGAATTTGTGTCTCTTGTTTATTAAGATTGTATAATTTTACTCCCGTTTGTTAACATTATTCCAAGAAATGCTAAGGCTAAAAAGGAAGCAACGGAGACTAGAGATGCTTAACTTTATAAGTTAAGCTTCTAGTTATTTTATTTAATTGAATACTTATTATTGCCAATACCAGGGGTTATATTATTACACGATATTTTAAATCTTATATCTAGCCATTTACAGGCTTGGGCATTTTAATTGGTGGCCTCTTATATTTTTAAAGTTGAGGCATATTGTGCAAGTATGTGATGGAATTTTGATTGTCAAATGAGGAGTTAAGCATGAACAATTTGATTGTGATTTGTATTATTTATGGTTGTGATGAGTAGTGGCTAGTTTTAGGGGAAAAACACCTGGTCAATAAGTTGTAAGTGTGACTAGCATGTTATAGCCTCAAGTGTTTTAAGATCTTCATTTGATACTGAGTAGAGTTGTAATTGAAGCCACTAGTTAAATTTCTTAGTTATATATATATGTAGGCACTTGGATTGTTTTAACTAGAGGTCCAAGCAATTTTATTAGGTGATTTGGAAGTAAGGATTTTATGTTGCTTAATTATGTATTGTTAAGAGATTTCCATTGTGGCAGATGTGTTTTTTTAGTCTCAACGGATGTATTGCATGGTGTTGGCTGTAGTAAAAAAGGTTGTTGGCCATGACTGAAGATCTATGTACCACAAGTCAGGGTGGATAAGTGCCTTAGCTGCTGCAGATTATCTTTTTAAAGTTAGTCATAGTAAATGTGTTTTAGGCCGCGGCGAATGTCCCCAAACTTCTAGAAGGTTTGTTTTACCCTTGTTTTAATATATTCAAAATCCTCAACTAATTTTTTATGTTTTTGCAAACTCTTATACTTTAATTTTAAGCATTTTCAAGAATGCATTCTTTTAAATATCCTTTTTAATAATTTTTGGGATCCAACCTTCTAAAACAGTTTTGAGAACTTGGCTTAGTTAATCATAGACACAATTGATCCTTAATTGTAAAGGTTATTTAATTAGTTGAGGTTATACTTGGTTAATGATGGAAATCATTGCATTCATAGGTAACAATTTTGACTTACATTACTAATAGCTATGATTTTGAATTTAACAATTTCAGTAATCTTATTATTGTTATCAATAAGGACTAGTTTTTCGTAATGTAGTGAATTAATATTTAAATTTTTGTTAGGAGATCTACTCATATTTAGTGTTTTGAATAGGGTCTTCAATAACAGAATACCTGTGAGAAACAAAAAAAAAAAAAGAAAGGTCATTTTGATCTTTTTCTTTTGTAAAACTTACTGTCAACAGGGCACTTGGAATGGAATTTTATGAAATTAGCTGATTTGACGAGGGTTCGTTAATATTTCAAAGTATTTTTGATGGTGGGCCTTGCTTTTCAATCTCTCCTCGGATAATTACTTTTATACCCCATAGCTATGGGTCTAGAATATAATTCGAGACTTTAGCCTCCTCCTCAAAGTCACACTTGATTTGCAAGAAAGGTTTGGAAATTTTCACGCTACTCAACGTTTTTTAAAAAATAAATTAGAATCGAACCTTGCGATGGATGTGAGTGAAGCAAATGACGATAAAATGCGCGAAGAATATACATACATGGAGGCAACGCATGTAAGAATCCTAACCAGATAGGGACAAATCAGAAGAAGTTGCTTGCGTCCCAACGATACTCGTTTCTCCAAATAAGATGGCGGAAATTGGGTTTGTTCCGTCTCTTAATTTCTCCAAGGGAATTGATTTAATGATGTGTGCGTGTATGTAGTAATTTGAGCTCACTGATAAGAAAGTGTGATCGATGTTCCCTTGATAGTAACAATTGAAACTGCAAGCTGCTTCCATGCAGTTTACAAATAGAAATTAGAAATTTTGGAATGCTCCGGCATGTGAACACAATTCCATGGTGGTTTGAAAAATGAAATAATTGCCACTCGAGAGTGATAAGAGAATGTGGAAACGTAGAATTCTCGCATCCATAAATGACGAAAAAGGTGATCTGTAACAACTAGCGAAACACCATTTTTATTCAATGGGGTAATTAATGGTCATCCTATTTATACAGTAAACAATTAAATTATTGTCAAGGCAATTAAAGTTGGGTCTGGTAAATTGCTGAAACATTGGTCACCTTTGGCTGCAGGACGAGCTTCCGGGAAATTATAAGACGCAGAGCGACAACCATTGGTTACGTACGCAAACGCAGGTCAGAAATAACAAAAGAAAAGACAGAAACACACATGAAAAGGTGGTCATTTTGGTCACCTCCGGCTGGCTGCACTGATTGCCTCCCAAGTGCTTCCACCACAAGTAGCATGTTTTTCCAAGTTCATCGTTCTTCTCTCGTAAACTTGCATTTATGTATTTTTGACATTGTCATTGTCAGTCAGTTAGCTTCGATCTTACAACTGTGTGACTTGTGAGATGGCGCTCTCTCATTTATTGGTCAGTACTATCTACAGTGTGGCACGTGGAATCAATCAGGCCATCTCTTGGTGGAAATAAAAATGTGTGTGGTGGTTTTTTGCACTCCTTACGCCTCACACCAGCACACACAGCTTCGTCATTCAAGTTGAAACGCATCTCAAGGAAACTCACACGAAGATGTGCCTCACTGATTAGCGCTGACCAACATTTTCCCATATGTTTTTTTGGGTATATTTGTATACATATAAAAGTAGTGAAAGAGATGCACGTGGAAGTACATATATATATGGCTTCAACACCCAGTGGATTGTTGAAATTTATGAAAAGTGCTTGTTATGCATGTATGTATGTATTAATTGTCTATATGAGAAAATTGAAGAGGTGAGTTGCAAGGGACAGAGCATTCTCTGCAAGCTGTCTCTGTCTCTGTATCCCAAATTCCTCGCTCGGTGTCGTGGTCAGGTGTGGAAGTAGTTGTTCATACGCACACATACACTGTCATTAATTGTATTTTCTCCTCAAGCTGGCTCCCCTGTTTCGAAACTTTTGTCGTTTCCTTTTCCATTAGTTTTATTTTTTTATTTCATCACCCAAAAATTTGAGAGTATTACTATCATATATGCTAAAACTAATTCAAACCAACTATTATGGCCAACGATATATAGCCTTATGGATACCTTAAGAGGGTTTAACATTTTTATTTAATCTGACTGCATGTTCCAGAACTTGATTTTGAAATTTCAAAATAAATTGATTCATCTTTCTAAACCATTTGAATCAAACGTTCCTATTATGAACCGGAAAACATATATAAAAAAAAATATGTGGCATATTTTTTTATTTTTATAAATTAGATCGCAATAGACATTATGAGCCTTGTCGAAATCAAAGTTTCATAAGACATCTTGGATGCTTATTTCTTAATTAGGTTTGATAACATTTAAATTTAGTTGATGACGTCCTAAGTTAACGTCGGACCACAAGATTATATAAAAAAATTGTTAAAATGTTTAAAATTCATCTTTGATTTTCATCTTTTTACAATAACAAAAAATCTTTATCTCACACGCATTAACTATGATTCTCTATATAATAAATTTTTTTATAGTTTTTATCTAAAGAAAAAAGTAGACGGATCAAAGTGATATAGTGAGTGTGTGTATATCTATTAATTTGTTTTATTTAGTTCGGATCTCCTTTATTTTATACATATAGACATATATTTTTCAATCAAATAAAATTATATGTCTCATGCCGTAGAGTTGTCACTAGCCTCTTTAAACTCTAAAATAATTAAGGCTGAATTGTTACTTTAAGGTAAGAAATGATAATTTAAACTTAAAAGGACCAACACTTTTAAGTTCTTTTATTATTATTTTTTAAATTTTAACTTGAAAAAAAAATAAAAGTGCTTTTATTATTATTTTTTAAACTTTAACCTGAAAAAAGTGTGCGCGTGCGCTTTTAAGTTTTTTTATTATTATTTTTTAAACTTCAACTTGAAAAAAAATAAAAGTGCTTTTATTATTATTTTTTAAACTTCAACCTGAAAAAAGTGTGTGCGTGCAAACTCTAAACTTATTTTTTCTTCTTTTGTTTATTCATTAAGATTTAACTAATGATATTAATAAAGTCTAATTTTTATTGGAGTATATATTGTAGTGTGGAATGATTAAAATTTTTTTCTTCGACTTAATTTTATGTGTAATAATTTTTTTTAAAATTATAAATATTTTTTTAAGTTTTTAAATTGCAAAGAGAAAAAAAAAAAAGACTTGAGACACTACAAGGCTAACCCTTCAACCTAAGGATTAGGGTTGAGCCTTACAAAATGAAGCTATAAAATAATCAAACTTAAAAAGATCAGATTGTTTAGGCTTTGACCCTTCAAGAGAAGGTTTTTTAGAATCAAATTAGTCCTAATTAATAGTTCTACATGCGGTGAATATGTAATGGTTGAAGGTTTGAATTTTTTTTTTTAAATAACGGGGCAGGCACACACATTTTGCAAAACTTATCACTTTAAAGAATCATATTTTCGATTGACTATATTGTATTAGAGGGTATTTGATTCACTTCAATTAATTTTTATTTTCTTATTTGGGTAAAAACGCAGCGTATCTAAACGGATAAATACTAATCAAGTTTAACAAATGTTTTTTGGCAACCAACATCTTAATTCAAGGGGCATCTTGGAAAGAAAACATATATAATTGAATATGACACTCCAACTAATTCAAAATATTAAATACTGAATTTATAAATGTTTTTTTACTTATATATCTTTTTTTAATCAAATTTTATTTGATGTTGGACTTTTCCAAATACCAAATTACCTTATCCTTGACATCCAAACAAGATTTTTATTTTTTTTTATGTAAAGATCTTTATTCTTTTTGAGATTATACACATGCGAAAAATAAAACATACAATGATTCATTTTTTATATATTTTCTTTCTTTTATCCCTGGGTATAAATGAACTCTTAGACTATCGAGGAACATTATGTGTAGGAAATTAATTAAGAACAAGCATTGCCTAATCAAGTTTATCTAATGATGCAATAGCCATTGAATGGAATTAATTTTTTAAACAAATGAGGATTGAATCTAACAAAAAAAGTTAGTCCTTCTGACAATATGACAAACTAAAATTCAAATAAATATACACGTATGCATTTAATCAGGCCCTGACTGTATCTCAAAAGTACGATGGATAAATAAAAGAAATTAAGGGCTTGTTTGTTTTCTGTTTTTAAAAATTAATTTTTATTTTAAAAAATAAAAAATTTAAAAACTTGTTTGAATATGTGCTTTTTTGTTTAATTGTTTCTAAAACTATTTTTATTTTTATTTTTTTAAAAAATGAAAACAACTTTAAGTTATTTTCATTTTATTTTTTCTATTTTTTAAAATAAATTATATTTAATTATTAAAAATTATAGTTACTTTGATCAATTTTTATTATTAATAACTATTATTAATTACCTATAATCATCAATATTAGTTCATTTTTTAATTTTAAAATTACTTTTTTAATTGACATAACGAAAGGGATTTTCGTTTTATTTTATTTTGGAAAATAATTTTAAAAATTATATTATAAAATAATTTTTAAAAATAAAAAATGAGAACAAAAACCAAACATGCCTTAAAATTCTGCTATAACAGTTTTCATAACTAAGTTCAAGTCATGGGCGACAATTTGAGACCTGTTCAAAACCCAGATCTCTTTTTTCCTTTTTTTTTTAAATAATACATAGTTGATTAGCAAATATTAATAGAAAAATAATCAGAGGAAACGATGAAAATGACAAAACAAGAAATACTTAGCTGCCACTTGAAATAAGATTGGAATTCCAAGGCAGTATTACTTTTTATTTTTTTAAACTAAAACCTCAGAAGCGGACAACAAACATACCATATTATAGTACACACTTCTAATTACAAACCACCATTCGCGCGTTCATAAGAATACACTTACTGTTAAGTTGTTTGCTTCTTATGTTCATACAATAAAATATGCGAAGTCGCGGCCATGTTTCATACGATCTCTTGGGCTTGAAAATAAATTATGTTAGTATATATGCCATGTTTGAAGCAGATCCTTGTTTGCCTAGTTATGAGTCTCCGACGCTTTGAAACTGCTATTGTATTTGTTTTCTGGTCACAAGTTTGAATCATAAACTTGTCAACTTAATTAATATATCTAGCTAGCCAGAGCTGCTTGTATCAGTCAATTTTAAATCTTAATTTGAATTCCATTTGTAATTGGATTCATAAATAGTGCAGTTCATTTGCAATTAATTTTTGAGTTCACTAAAATCAGGACATGTTTTTGGATTTATAAAGTGTTTATGAATTGCTCACTAATAATGTTCTTACATCAATATCAGGATTTGATTTCATAACTTTGTGAGTTATAGGCTAAATTCTTATCAACTGAACCAATTTTTTATTAGTTGTAACCATCCAATTCTAAAGTACCATCATCAATATAAAGTTTGAAATTTTCATACATATAATTCATTTCATCTAAGCTAATAACATTACTTTTTTTTGGCTATCCAAGGTATTTTTATAACTAACAGCTATGAAATTAATCTTTTAAAAAATCTGAGTGTCATTTAAAAAGATCATTTTTTTTCATATATATCTCTAGGAATTGAACCCGAAAATAATGTAAGAGGCTCATATCACTACTATCAGAGCCACATTCACTTGGTAATAACATCATTAATTTTTATTGTGATCGAAACATCATTAATTTTTATATAACTCTGAATTGTTCATAAAAGAATCCTGCATATATATATATATATATATATACACACTATTTTTATATGTAATTAAGAACTGCAAACACACACATATGTATTGTATAACAAAATCACTGAAATATATAAAATTAATATATATATATATATATATGTCAGAGCCGCCATGCATGTTGCGCAAGACGTAAGATCGTGTTTTCCAGATGCCTCAATTCCAACAAACTTCCTTGTTAAATTCGTGGGTGTTTCGCTCCTAAGGTTTTTTTTTTTTAAAGAAAAAAAATCAAAAGTAATAAGGCCAAACCAAGCCATTCTTGAATACGAGAGATGCATGCACGTTCTTCCCTCGGATTTCTCTTAAAACAAAATCTAGATGTGACCTCAATCTAATTAACTAGATCTTCTTCAATTATGTAGTTTATGGTTTTATGCAATTGAAGAAAGATATAGCAAAATGACAGATCTTCTTAGTCAATTGAAATTTTCCACTCATCTGTCCCTTTTGAATTATAATGCTTGGTTGAAATTAATTAGCCCATGAGTTTTGTATAATTAATTTATTGACCGATCCTTGCATGTTTAATTTTGAAAACCCTTTTTCGTTAAACATTGATCATAGCGTGCGCGTACTGCTAATTATTTTTCAGCCGACTTCATGTGCATTGAATTGTTTGGTAGAAGAGTCTCAAAACTTGATACAACTGTTAAGCTGGAGATTGTGTTGCATGGGTCAATAAAAAGGAAAACCACTTCTCTTCAAACCCATTGTTTTTAATTCTTAATATATATATTGAAAATAGTTATTACTTGTTTGAAGGATCATACCAACCCACTGTTTGTCAAAATTTTCCTATTTATATATTCACATCGTTCTAATTTAAAGTTCGTTAAAGCTGTTCCTTGCAGCTGAGGACGGTCTCACCTTGAATAAAACTATAGTCACACAGAGATGGGAAATAGAATAAAAGTATAGATATTTTCTTTTCTTTCGGGAAGAGGAAGGTCTCTCTGACCAAGTTAATATGTGGAGATTCACGTTTGAGCTTCATGAGTCATGGTAAACCCTGGGCAAATCAATGCATGGTCTGGTCTTGTGTTCAGATTCTATTCAATCTTATAATATTAAACCTAGCTACTATACTTTTGCATTGATAACATCTTCAATTTATTCTAACAAATTAGACTACTTTAAAATTCCTTTTCTTTAATTTCCCCTGCATTTTCAGTGGGGCTGACGAGAAATTCTCTGGCTTGGAATTGGTTTATGTGTACAAGAAATGTGGGGAAAATTTAATAGCCTGAAGCCAGCAATAATAAAGTACATGTATATATTTATATCAATAACAAACTAATATCTGTATAGGTGTTAATTAATATATTGCAAAAGGGAAAATTTACTATCAGGTGCAAAGGAATTCAACTACCGTCATGATACGACGAGGGCTAACTCATAAAATTGATAAGAAAGTTCTTCAACATGAGGAATAAATTTCGTTCCGAAAATTTGCAGGGCAAGCTACAACATAATAGGGAAATGGTCGTGCATTATTTGCAAACCCTTTGAAAAATGATCAGCCCTTCACCTGCATCAAAAGTTCAAATCACGTGCCTTCCGCGTGACGAATTCGTGTAGTAGTCTAATCTCTTCTATATAAACCCGTTCAAACCCTCGCCTTTCACTGCACACATTCTCATACACGAATCAATCTCACTGAAACCTTGAAACAATTTCTTGCCTCAGTTTCTTAATTAGCTTCTTCAAACCATGGATTCTCACCAAAACCTGCCCGTGCTGGTTTCGAAAATCGGAATTGTAGGAGCTGGAGTTAGCGGCATTGCTGCTGCAAAACAGCTTTCACGCCATAACCCTATCGTGTTCGAGGCCTCGGACTCCATTGGAGGGGTCTGGAGGCACTGCTCCTATAGCTCCACCAGGCTTCAGTCACAACGACGTGATTATGAGTTCACTGATTTTCCATGGCCTGGTAGAGACACCTCGGAATTCCCTACCCATTTGGAGATACTCAACTACTTGCAATCTTATGCTGAACACTTTGATGTGCTCAAGAACATAAGGTTCAACTCTAGGGTGGTGGAAATCCGGTTTGTTGGTGGCGGCACCGGCGACCGTGATAACTCCGATAACGCAGCGGTAACCGGTGGGGACTACGAAAGCCTGCTTCCTGGTCGGCCTGTGTGGGAAGTTGCTGTTCAAACTAATGGATCTGACACCATTCAGGTGCTTAATTAGCTTCTTCACTCTTCACCATTTGCTGTCTCAGATAAGATATATTCTTTTTGATACGCTGATATGAGATATTCTGATATAATATAGACGCACTTTAATGTTACCAACTAAACCAATCTTCCACTATATTTCACGTCTTGCTGGCTTGAAACTAGGGTTTCGATTCGAGATATATGCTTCTTATTCGTGGTATGAAATATCATCCAAAATATTTAAGTTGTGGCATGAAAAATTTCGACACGTACGTACATACGTATGAGATCATTATAAGACTAATCATGGATAGAGTACTTCGTTTTTCAGTGGTACGGTTTCGAGTTTATAGTGTTGTGCAATGGAAAATATGGAGACATCGCAAAGATTCCAAGTTTTCCGAGAAACAAGGGACCAGAGATATTCGAGGGAAAGCTTCTTCACACACTTGATTACTGCAAACTTGACCGCGAAGCTGCTACTCAACTTCTCAGGGGAAAGAAAGTTGCAGTCGTCGGTTTCAAAAAGTCTGCCATTGATTTAGCCCTCGAATGTGCAGAGGCTAACCAAGGTAAATATATGAAACTTCACTTTTCTTTTCCCCTTTGAACTTTCATACAGTAAATTTTTGGATTTGAAACACGTGATATAATATTGAAGATCGTGAATTCTAATTCCTCCAAGCCAGTCCTGGTCTTTACTTTCCTATATTCTATGTTGAAAGGCACATGCATTTTCACCATGATAAGCACCCGAGAGGGACCCATTTCTTTGACGATTGTCAAAGCAGTTGTGTGTTTTTGTGCTTGTGACACGTACGATTTTTATTTCCTTTTTGCACCCTCTTTTCGAACTTTTTCCTATTACAGCTTGCGACAAAAATTGCTCTCATATTATTTCAAGTTGCGTGGCATAGGACACCCAAATTAATATGTGCTCGTCGCTTTCGTTTCGTTTTTATTAAATTTGTTAACACGGTTTAGTTCCCGCGTATGCATATAATTTTTATTGTTGTAGCTTTTAGATAAATCGTATGCAGTAGCTACTTAATTAAATAGATACAATAGAAAAGGAAACAAATGTGCAAGCATTTTATACATCGTATAGGAAATACAAATGGCATATCTACAGAATTGTTCATTTAAAATGAATATGATTTACTTAATTAAATATCACTGATGTACGGTTTTTCGGGCTTTTGGCTGTTAATGATGTACAAATTTTTAAAGATTAGTAAAGTCAAATGATTTCTGTATTTTCCAAGTTACAATTTGCATGGTTTGATTGCATACTTGAAGGTGTGTTGACTTGTTGACTCCGAAATCTTGCTCTCTTGCATTTATTTGGTCTTATATCGGACGTGTCTACTTCACATATATGATTTAGAATTCCAAAAATCAATTTTGACTGGAAATTATATAAGCCATATATGTAATTAATTTATGAAAAAGGGTTTGAAAGGGAGATTCCAATTTTCAACATCAACCATCGAAATAAGACAATATGAAAATATGATTGTTGGAAAAAATTAGATTTAAATTTTAATTAATATTAATTTTTTTGGTAAGCAATTAATATTAATATTTTTATATATAGATGAAAAATTATTTTCATCATTCTTTTTTCGATGGGCTATTTTCATCATACTCCCATGCTAATTCCTTGGCAATCTTTTCGCCACGAACACTTATTTATTAATTATTTTCAAGAAGCTTCACTGGAATTTCAAAAACCATATGGCTTTGACTAATAAAGTTTCCTCAGTTTTTTTTTTTGTTTTTTGGGCCAACAAGTTTCCTCAATTTATATGCTTTTGTGTGTGTGTGTGTGTGTTATAACGATTTCTTTTCTTCTAACAAAAGGAAAGCACGTCATGAAATATCCAAGCAAATGACTTCGCTTTTGGTTGATGCTTTCGAAAAATGTCAACAATGTCAGCGCAATAAGTCACTCATGTTGAATTAACTACGGTTAAAGATTTAAAGCCGGTTTAATTTCTGTTCTCATTTTGTTGTTTTTAAAAACTATTTTTTTAATTTAGTTTTTAAAATTATTTCTAAAACGAAACAAAATAAAAATCTGTTTAATTATGTAAATTAAAAAACAGTTTTTGAATTAAAAAATGGATTGATAATAATGATTATAGATAGTTAATGATAGTGATTAATAATAATAAAAATTTGTTAAGATAACTATAATTTTTAATAATAAAATTTAATGAATTTTAAAAATAAGAAAAATAAAATGAAAACAACTTAAAGCTGTTTTTATTTTTTAAAAAAAAACAAAAGAGGAAAACAATTTTAAAAATAACTAAATAAAAAACACTTATCCAAACAAATTTTAAATTTTTTTGTTTTTAAAAATAAAAAACAAACAAATCCTTAATTTACACATACTGTTTTCAGATTTTGTCTTTTCAAGGACAAAATATAGCTTAGTAATATCTCTTATGCCAACCAAAGATGCGCCACACACAAAAATAAAAGGTGACGTAAGGTTTGCATTCGAATTTCCAAATATTTTTAATTTCACGGGAACACTTGAATAAGTAGCATCACTGCTCATTTGAATATTGTTCCTACTAAAAAAACCAACTGATTTTCTTTTTTCAAAATCCTAACCAGGGATTAAAAAAATAAAAGGCGTCTAAAATTTGTTACAACATCTGAACAATTGCTATCATTGTTTTGTTGTTCATAACAAGAGTTTTCTGCTGACTTGTCCGGAATCAGGACCTGAAGGGCAGCCCTGCACAATGGTGGTAAGGACTCTGCATTGGATGGTTCCTCATTATTGGATTTGGGGATTGCCATTTTTCTTGTTCTATTCTACAAGAGCTTCTCAGTTCCTCCATGAAAGACCTAACCAAGGCTTCCTCAAAACCCTTCTCTGTCTCCTCTTATCTCCGATGGTAATTTAACTTTATTCAGTTTCACAGTAACACGAGGATGATTCTATAGAGCGCTTTATTTGTCCATGTTTGTATTCTCATCACTGGAAGTATTTAAAGATTCCCACCATGATTCTAAGAGTTCCACCACTATAGAATTGATGCTCTCTATAGAATTACCTGGCACATGACACAGATACAGCTCTATATGACTGTTGAAGCTAATGATTCATTGTTACTCATGACGAACTTGAACAGAGGCGTGGGATCTCAAAATTCATTGAATCCTACCTACTCTGGAAGCTTCCTCTGGAGAAGTATGGACTGAAACCAGAACACCCATTTGAGGAGGACTATGCATCATGTCAGATGGCTATAATGCCAGACAATTTCTTCTCTGAAGCTGACAAGGGTATGATCGTCTTTAAAAAAGCATCCACCAAGTGGTGGTTCTGGAATGGAGGAATTGAATTCGAAGACAACACTAAAGTGGAGGCTGATGTGGTGATTCTTGCTACTGGCTTTGATGGGAAGAAGAAGATTAAGACCATTTTACCAGAGCCTTTCCGAAGCCTCTTGGAGTACCCTTCTGGAATTATGCCACTATATAGGTAACATGGGTTGTTTATGCCCCTCTTGAACCCAGTACTTCAAAATCTGGGTCACACGTGTTTAACTTTAACATCTACTTGATACTCCTATCAGACAGTAGGCAACGATTTCAACTGCATTTTGATATCCAGGTCAATACAAGCTCTAGAATTTACAGAACAATAATAACTGAGAACTAATGTTGAATCAATCTCTTTATGGCAGGGGAACCATTCACCCATTGATTCCAAACATGGCTTTTGTGGGTTACGTTGAAAGTGTTGCAAACCTTCACTCATCTGAGCTACGTTCCATGTGGCTCTCTCAACTGGTTGATGATAAGTTCAAGCTCCCAAGTATTGAGAAGATGCTTTCACAAACACTTCAGGAGATGGAGGTGATGAAAAGGTCTACCAGATTCTACAAAAGGCACTGCATTTCAACTTATAGCATCAAGCACAGTGATGATATATGTGAAGACATGGGTTGGAATTCTTGGAGGAAGAAGAGCTGGATATCAGAAGTACTCGGCCCTTATAGCGGCGAAGACTACAAGAAGGAGGATTGAATAAATTATATTTGGGTATGCGTTGACAGTACTAGGATTATAAGAAAAATAATGTCTTATGCGGTGTCATAAGGGGTAGGAAAAACGTTGCTCAGCCACTCTAGATCATGTTTCAGGAATCTAATGTAGTTACAAAATCTTGAACTTGTATCAATGTATGATGAACCTTGGAATTTCAAATATCAATATCTACCAAGAAATATACTATAAGTGGACTTACTTTCTCATCTCAAGCAAAAATCACGATAATACAAATAGTATCTTTTCAGCTACCTATGAACAAACCGTCCAGAATATCAGCTCTAGCTATCATAGTTACATGGCGATTACATTATAGTTTGCAGCTTCATGCTTGGCTAACTCCGAGAAAGGCTGAGCAAGACAAGAACAAAAAAACTGGAAGTCTCAAATGCTCTGAATTAGTTTCAAAGTCTCATCAATGTGCTTTTCTGGTTGGAACTGATTGTTGTAGACGAGCTGAACCACCCCGTTTTTGTCAAGAACGTAGGTTTCTCTCCCAGGCAATGCTCCAAAGAAATCACCCTTCACTCCCCACTCTTTCCTCACCTTGTTACCCTCGTCACTCAATAAAGTAAATGGAAGTCTGTACTTCTTAGCAAATGCCTATATATTACACACCACACATTCAGCATAAAATTCGATTGGGTTGGGTGCAAACTAAATGTACTGAAATTTTTGAATTTTACCTTGTGAGAGGAAGGATCATCACCACTAATCCCAACAACCTCTGCTCCTGCTTTTTTAAATTTCTCATAAGAATCCCTGAAAGCACAAGCCTGCAATCAAAGGAAGTTCAGCGGCTAAACTGAATTAGCAGAACAATATTGTGAAGCACCACGAGTGTATGAATCGAAGTTCTTCATTTTCCAGCAACAAGGAGTTTTCCCCTTTCCTTTATTCAAGGATGAACAACAACGATGTTTTAGGAAGAGCATAAATTGATACGATCTTGAGCACTGAAACATATTAGTGGACAGTTTGTTCTTCCTGCATTGCTATTATTTTACATACAACAAGAATAAATAGTCAAAGTTGAAAGCATTACACCGTTTTTCTAACAATTGCATACTAATTTTGTTGGACTTGAAAGGAGGAAGAAGGATTTTTCTATATCAAGAGGAAATTTTCGGAACTCCCTGTTTTACATTTTCCCCCCCTTTTGGGTATTCATATTTTACTCTTGTTATTACCATTGTTTTGGTCTTAAATGACTTATTTTCATTCGCCAAGTGCGCAAGTATGAACAGACATTCATGTATGGCAATACATGAATGATCATATTCCACACATTAAGCTTATAGAGTACGTCACATTACTAATTCCAACGAATTACCTAATTTCCTGGAACAACTATGATTGCAAGATCGTCGTCAATTGCAATGCTCAGAAGAAGAAAAAGAAAAACACACATTTGTACTTCCCATTCTAAATTGGCATCTCCAGCGCACAGACAAGACCGAAGACAAGCTACATTGGATGGAGGAAGAAACAACATAAAAAAACCTGAACGTTTACCTGTTTGGTACAGCCAGGGGTCTCATCAGCTGGGTAGAAATAAACAACAACGGGCTTTCCTTTGAATTTGCTGAGGCTTACAGATTTCCCATCCTGATCCTTCAGGGTGAATTGAGGTGGCTTTGAACCTTTAGTCACCTGTCAACGAATAAAAACGCACAAACAAAACAAGTGGACTTGTGGGTTCTCATCAATTACCAGAAACGACATCAAAAGAGGCAGGCATACTAATGAAAAAAATGTACCTTAGCAAAAACAGAACCTCTCCTCGGTGAAAAAGTAGTAGCAGGAGGGATAGACAGAGAGGAGGAATGAGATAACTTGAGGCCACAAAACTGAGAATTGGAGGATCTGGGGAGACAAGGGAGGTTTTGAGAAGAGGGGTGTGTGGGTATTTCAGAATGGAGCAAGGTGGGAAGAGAGTGATTGGGAACAGAGAGGGAAGCCATGTGTGGGATTGACAGTGAAGGAGAAGGTTATGTCGTTAAGAATGGGAGAGTGGGATAAGAATGGAGGCGATGAGATTGGCTTTCTGGCGTGGACGATTGCTGGCCCCATCCTCTATTTTGATTCTGCATTTACCTCAGGCCTCAGCTAACTCCACAACTAAGCCCAGTATTTAAGATTCCACCAAGGTTTGTAATAAAATTTGTAAATAACATTTAAATTCGATTTTCAACAAATTCTCACTCCATGCGATGAAGGGAAGAGGGAATGAGAAATGAATTGCACATGCATTACCATCCATCAGTACTTTTGCATCTAAGAGTGATATTTTGAATGAGAATTTAGAAATAGATTAGCTGTTTGATTTACGTTGATTCTCGATTAGAGTTCATTAAGAAATAACAAATAAGCTGTGAAAAGTTACATAGATAATCTAATACATGTATTATTTGATTATTAATAACCGAGGCTAATCATATAATATAAATGTTCTGTTATTTATATTTGGTGTATTGTTAAAATAAAAAAATTTAATAAAAATCGGTTTTTAGTTGGACATAAAATTTGATTTATTTCTTTTTACATAGTTTGATTTATTTTTATATTATAAAAAATTATCTTGAAAGATATTCTCTCAATCTCTATATATGAAAAAAATTTCAAAATTTTTTTTATTTTTAAATATAAAAAAATTGTTAACATATTTTTTAATGAATGATTTATTATATTTTTATTAAATTAAAAAAATATTCTTATTAACTTATTTTAAAAAATTATTTATTTTTTATTTATAATAATTAAGAATAAAATTAAAATATTATTATATTTTTAATTAAATAATTAATTTTTATTAATTTGTGTGATTGGATTAAAAACTTTTCATGGACAAGGACGGGGGGAGTATGTTTTTTGGGCCTGCGATTTGACGAGGGTTTGTTATTTGTTGGTAGATTGACAAATTAGTCTGAGAATCTTCACCAAAACCCTCCAAATCGAATTGGACGCATGGAAGGTTTTCGGAATGTTGTTCGTAGAAGTTCGGGCGAGAGGTCTTCCTCGGTGCCCTCCCGCGTGGAAAGCTTAAATGCGAATGGCGGAGGAGCAGGAGAGAGTGTTGCTGTTTCTTCTGCTGCATCGCCTTCTTCCCTTTCTTTGGCTACGAGGCCTGCCAGGTTTGCGCTAACCTTTCTTTCTGGTTCTCAGCTTACCTTGTCTTGCATTTTACCCTTTTTGATCTTTCATACGATGGCAGTTTAGAGTTGGATATTGCTGATTGTTAATAATTAGGATATGTGAACTTCTTTTGCTTAAGGATGATATGGATTGTAGATGAACATTGGGAAAATATGTCATTTTTATTCTGATACTGAAAGTGAAATGATAATATTACCCAACCGACACATGGAGGAGGTGAGAATTAACTGATGGTTTATCAGACGTTGGGAGAGAGCAGTGGGACAAATATTTGGAAACTAATAAATTAGTGATTGAGTCGAAAGGAATCCTTTCTCCTCATTTAAACTTGAAAGTCTGGGTAGTACATTACCTTCAAAGATATAATTTTTTTACATGTTCTTTATTGTAAAGGATCTAGTTTTATTCCCTGATGGCTATCGATAAAAAGTGGATATATGCTAGTGTTGATCTTAGCATGATATGTTATTCTATATGTTCCTTTTTTTGTTGGTCTAATTATGCATATTAGTAATCTGAAGTATCTTGTGGTAACTACAGTGGTTGTTCTCACTTGTCTAGTTTTACTTCTTTTTCAAGGCATAAAAGAGCTCTTTAGCTGTGCATTATAACCTTGAAGTTGTTCCTTTGAATTCTGAAGTGATGCTTCATCAGTTATATTGGGTTCCTCTGTGTTCTATGCCGTTTGATTAGCATCTATTTTCTTTTAAGTTGGCAAAGATGTAAGGAAAGCCCTTAAATATAGGTGTTACGTGCATTGATGGATTTTAGGTCAGTGTTTGTCTTCTAAGTTTGAGATTGTTTTATATTATTTGGCAGTCGAAGTGTGTCTTGGTTGACGTGCTCGAAACTTTGTGCAATTTGCTTTGTTGCTGGAGTAGTTTTTGGTTACACACTAAAGCGACGTGTCAGGCGGTTGGCTTCCAAACTTCTCAAGTACCTGAAAGAATAGTTTGCTTCATTACGGATGCTAATTCAGTAAGACTTCAATTTCATTTAAATTTTAGCTGAAGAAACATCATTTACACCTCATCATTAGATGGCATTACTTGTTCTTCCTGATGACACCTCATGGATTCTGAGACGAGTACGGCATTGGCATTTACCTATGCAACCACTTGCTAAACGAGAAAGTTGTTTTGGCACAACTTGTCTTTTTATGTTATATTAGCATCACATCTCAACTATATGTGCTGTAGTGTTCTATTGTTTTGTACTTGTAATGGGCCAATATATTTTCAGTTTTCTATTGAATGTGAGACATGATATCTGATCAATGATCTATATGTTCATCATTCTGTGCTTTTTCTACTACTGCCCAAGATCCTTTATAACCTTCAAATAATTCGTAAAAATGTCCACTTTGAGTGGTATATTTGGATGGCAAACGGTATATAAAGAAATTGAGTCTCGATTCCCAAATTCAGCCACTATTTTGCAGACACTCTTCTAATGTCAAGTTTTATTAACATCGTTTTATATCCAGATTCAATGCATATTTGACCAAGTAGAAGAGATGGCTACTGTGTTGGGGGCACGATATCTTGCTTTTAGACTCTTGGGTTGTCCAAGGAGTATAGAAAATCAATTCATTCGCCTTAGTTATTAGGCTTAAACTTCTTATTCCCACATAGGCCTCTGTAAAGTATACTGAATGTATTTTCTCTTGAAGCAGATTACTTTTTTCAGTCAGAATTGTGGATGCTCTATGTATGGCCACTCATTAAACGATATTTTGCGTTGTGCCAGCAATTTAAAATGGTATTTTCGTTGTATTGAAAATATGTACATATCTTCCTGTTCGTTAGATTTTGTATTCTGCAGAATATGTGTAGCAATACTATAATTACACGTCCCTGTCCTACTAATGACCTAAATGTTTATTAATTTTCTTTTTGAGCTATAAATCAATAACTACAGAAGAATAAACAATGGTAGAAGGTAGAATTTAAATATCAATTTGTCATGTCAGAAGTACTCCTTATGAAAATCGAAGCGTGTAGTTGTCTTGTGGCTCAGCTCATGTGACAGCTTCTTTAGTTCCTTTGCCAACGCTGGCATCCCGCAGTAGAATACCCCTGGAAATTGCATGCACCATTTTCTTGTCAAACTTTTACTTTTAACTAAACAGTTTATGTTCCATGGCCCCCCAGACAGACCTGAACTTTTTTCCAGTCTGCCCATGCTTCAAATGAGAGAGACAGTTGTTAATATTTTAAATTTTGTTAATTAGTAATATAATATTTGTATTTTGAATGCAACCTAATTTGCTTCTCCATTAGCCACTATTAATAGTCTGTGTAAACCCACTCTTTTCCTTTAAAACAAATTAACTAATATTTAGGATTCTAGGTATAGTGACTGTGTTTAGCTTGAGCCGAAAGAGTTATAGTCCAATCTCCTTCAGGTGAAGCCTAGGCCCCATATGGCCCATATGGCTCATCTATCACTGAAGATGAGGGGAGAAATAGAGGAGAAATTGAATCTCCATCATGATAAATGACGCTGCAATTTGTGTCGAGGAATTTACCTACGGTAGAATATGGATGTCTAGAGGCTATCTTGGTGAAAACATCTTTCCAATTAGGCCTAGCAAAGTGGGTTCTTACCTGCAAGGGGAAAAAAGTTGTTTACTCGTGATAGTTAAAGTTTTCTGTCACAAACCAGAAGTTCTGGCTGCAGAGGATCCTACTCGAGTGCCTGATAGGATGTCAACACCATGTTTGGCATGGCTGAGAGCTTGGACCATTGTGATTAAGGTTGACCTTGCATCCCCTTCCTCATAGACACTTGTGAGATAGTTGTGTAGCTCAATTTGATCCTGAATCATAGTGCATTTTGGAAAAGACAAGGATTATAGTCAATAATCCGCTTTGCGACAGAAAACTTGTATTTTTTTCTGTGTCAGTAATGGTGATAGTAGGATAGCTCTTATTCTTAGGGTGGAGAAAGATCAAGAAATAACATTTATTACTTTGAGATCTAATTCTGCAACTTCATCCATTACTCCTTTAAACCATTCAAAGGATCCAGCTTCCCTGGTAACCCAGTAGAAATAGGCATTCGTGGTCCTGTGTGTTCTCTTATTTCCACCTGACATGAAATTTGAAGATGTAAAACTATTGTAGCTCTCATCTGATGTGGCTGTTTCTGTGTTTGACTCCTACGTTGAGCTTATCAAAATCAATTTCCGATAGGATTAAGAATAAAAGAATATACCAACGGTATGAGAAGTCTTTGGTTAATAATTTTACCATTTGTTCTTCAAATATTCTTGTGTCATTAAGAAGATCTTTGAGGATGCTGATGAAAGGGGTTGCTCCGATTCCCAATCCTATGAGAAGCAGTACATCATAACTCTGGTAATCTTGTGCAGGAGCTCCATAGGGACCATCGACAAGCAGTCTCGGCTGTCTGCGAGTTAAAAATATATTTTCGATAATCCATAATTTCAGTCATAGGCTACTAATTTTTAATCTAATCGATAATTACCCTTTTGGATCCATTGTCACTAGGTGACCAAATTTGGCTTGTCCATTTGATGAAGGTAATGTATCATCGTCAGTAAATAACAGCTTCAATTCTTGCGTCCAGTCTCCCACTGTACGAATATGAACGCTCAGGTAGTCCTCTCCTGGTGCTGAGGTGATGGAGAACGGGTGCCTAAAAAGTAAAGATTAATGGGTTTTTTTGACGTCTAGGTTTATAATAACATTGATGACAATTAAGTAATACTTCATAGGGTTAAGGATCAAAAATATTTTTAAAGTGTGCATAAAGGTTCACAAATAACTGTAAACTCAACTTAGAGTTAATTTTATCCCTTGGCTCTAGAAAATTCATTGATTGTGCCTCTAACATTAACTTGTGGCCTTTTCTGTTTTATGGGTCCCATGTTTAAAATTTTCTAACATTTTTTATTATAAAATATTATATAGTGGGTCTCACTTTTTAAATATATTTTATAATATAAAACTCTCTCTTTCTCGTTGCTCCATACATTTGCACCCTCTCACCCCACTCTTTCCCTCTCCTTCATTCTCTCTCTCCCTAAGTCCATACACAATGCAGCCTATCTACATGCAAAGGAAGCTTCAGAGAAAGGTTGAAGGTGAAGGCATTGCCAATGACCATCCCAGCCTTTGCTCTCTCCCCCATTCTACCTTGAGAAGAAAGTGCTTCAAAAATAACCCACGCTAGTTTTGGCTCAACGCCGGCATTGATGGCAACTACCCTCTTTCCGCCACCATTATTCATCTAAAAAATGAAATGAATGGTCTTGTAGGTTCTCGATGATGGCTCACCTCAGAATAGGTTCTCAGGATGAGAGGAAGTAAAAGATGAAGGCTCTATTTTATAGGAACTAGAGCTAGATGCTAACGGGGTCATCACTAGTGACAAAAGAAGATTGAAAATACACATTGAAAAGACGAGATGGATGGATAGAGATTGAGTCAGGGGAGCTTGTTTTGTTTTATGATTGTGAAACAAAGCATGCTTCATCGCCTTCATCCCTCAAGCTTGCTTTGTTTTACTTTCACATAATAGCAAAAAAATAACCAACCTTTTGCATGCACATGCATTCATAGACAATGAACGAGACGGAGGAGAGAGAGTGATAAGGAGGAGACAGAGAGAGTGGGAGAGAGAGAAGAAAAGAGAGCTGGGAGAAGAAACGAAAGAGAGAGGGGAGGAGAGAGAAATTTTTTATATTATAAAAAATATTTTAAAAATGTGGGACTCACTATTAAATATTTTATAATAAAAATATTAAAAAAATCAAATGTGAAACCCACATAACTGAAAATTAACATCTAAGACATAAAAGATCAAATTTTTAAAATTAAGGGATAAGAATGACTCATAATTGAGTTTAGGATCATTTGTAAATTTTTTGCACACTTCAAAAATATTTTTAGTACTTAACTCTGCTTCATAGACTTGTGAGTCAAAACTAGACTCACCACTCAAACGGCGAGATTTTTGGACACTTTAAAAATAGGTACTGTCCACTTTTGTACATGAATCCATGTGGCTTGGACATGACTACACTGAAGACATTTCCTGGGAGCACCGAAACCTACAAAGGTTGAGGTGGAACATTATGTTAGTCGTGGTAAAAGGCGTTCCTTTGAATCATTACAGCCATTCTCTCAAATGAAGATATAATAAATCTAGATGAGGTTTCATTAATTAAGAGCAAGAGAAAGTTTTTCTCATTCTTAACAAATCACCCAAATTTGCAATTTCAGCTTAAGAGGATCTATTCTAATCACAGCCCTCATTATCGTAAACTACTAACTTTAGCAAATGATTAGCCCACAAAAGTAGAAAATAACATGAAAGTTTGAGTGCATTACCTTCAGTATTTTAACAGAATGATGTTTTGATCTACAAGTTCGCAGAGTTCGCTCGGCTGTGTACAGCAACATCGGGATAGAGATATACATCCAAGTCTGGAAGCATCCAAAGTATTCTCAGTTCTATTTAAGACACTTTTATAAGCAAGATGTACTTTACGGCTTCATGTAGAGCACGAATCAAGTTCTTACCGATTTTTGATACCACTTGTGGGTTAAGTACAAGCAACTTCCATGGATGAACAACAAGACATAGACGAGGGCAAGAAGGTGGTGTGAATACCAGAATGCATTAAAGCCGGTCAATTTGTTGAATGGTGGGGATAGCTTGACCACGTTTCTTCGAAAATAGTGGGTTGCTAGGGTGAAAGAGATGACCATTAAAACAGTCATTGAAATTCCTGTGATGCCTTCGACCCCGGTCAAGAGTGTTTTATAAGTGGGCCTTTTGTTATGAAAATCTGAAGATATGGGAGCAAATTTCTCCGGGGATGAGTTTATGAGGAAGGGAAAATCGCAAGCCAAATGATTACCCGCATGAACGGCGACTCCAATAGCTATGGCACACGCATTCATCTGTAAAACAAGAGGATAACAGAGCACGTCAAGGCCAAGTAACGGCAATAGTAGCCAGAAACTTGAAAAGCTACTCGGAAGTCATACCTTATGGAAGTTAATGTTGTCATCGAAGGGAACAAAAGATCTGGCCCTCGTGGAACGAAGCCAAGTCAAAGTGTTACGACAAACTGGTAAGAGGATGAGAGCCATATTAAACTTAAGGGTCTCTGCAGCACCTTTGGCAATGGATAAGCAGTAACCAGTGACTTGAAAAGCTGCTCTGTTTCTATACTGATAAAATTTCCAGGTAAAAAGACAAGCAATGGAGGCCAACCATAGCAACAAGATCCAGCCCCTCCGCCAATGCTCTATTACCAGACATACCAGTGTCCTGCACATCCTTTGGATCACATTTTTGTGCTTCAACCCACTCAGATTCTGACCCCATCCTACCATACTTGGATTGCTCAATTGTCTGCTACATTTCATATAGCTATCTTTTCGTAGGAGCAACATTTCTAACTGCCACAGCTGCACAACAAAGAGCGAAATTCATGATCAAAATTATACCAAATTTTACCTCAAGATACTATCTGATTGGTCTCATTTTTTTGTCTTTTTCCCTATCTTACCTCAATGTAACCCAGGTTTTCTGGGTCTAGCTCTTCCATTATTAAAGCTGCGTATTCTTCAGCTTGTTCTTTTAGTTTCGATAGCTTATTTGCTGAAGCGCTGAGCATTATAAGCTGCCAATTAAAATTGAAAATGGACAGTCTGAGTCAAAGTGCATAAGATATTACACTATGACGTTGACCAGAGAAAAGACCATGACGTTAATTAGCTTACGAGGTGCATGTACATTGACATTTCTTTTCGAACAAATCAAACGTTGGTTCATTATGCCCTTGCCGATTAGTAGTTAGTACTACATTTTCTATAATGTATGTAATATACCTCCTGTATAACTTTTCAAATAAAATATTTTACCTTTACAAGTTAATTTTAAATGAAACAGTTTTATAAGAACAGAAACATTTTATTTTAAGTAATGTGTTGTATAATAACTTTTTTCAAAAAATAAATTCCCAAACCTTGGCCAGACTGCTTCTGTTTTCGACGCATATGAAATATTTCTCGATGAACATGCATGAGCATTTCTTCTGTACAGTACAGAATGTTAACTATGTGTTTCACACATTAGTCCATGATTATTTAATTGAGTTTAGTAGACTGACTTCCAGTCTGTCTATTTATTAAGCAAAGAATCAATCAACAATAACAAATAAATACATTGTACTGAAACTCGAAATATACTGGGAGAATTTCACTAAAGACTCTTAGATCATACTTATTTAAATTTAAAACCCTTAAATTTTTGAAATGTTACTGCAGTTAAGAAATACTAATTCGATATTAAATTTATGAGAGAAATGATAAAATTATCTCTCATTTAAATTAATATCAAAATTTTCTTACTTCACATATTTATTGTCCTACTTCACTTATTGTTCATGGCCCTACTTAACTTTTTTCATTTTAACTATTTAAATCATCTTAAAACAATTAGTTGATTAATTCATATATTGTATGTTGTTTATTTATTTATGGATTATTGTTCATTGTCCTATTTTACTTGTTCATTACTAGACTTTCACTTGATTTCATTCAAAAAAAAAATGAACAAGTGAAATAGGATAATTAACAATATTTTATAAGTAAATAAAAAAATAAAGTATGAGAACGAACAAATGAAGTATGCCAGTTTTAATATTAATTAAAAAGAGGGGCAATTTTATTATTTTTTTTAGAAATTTAATACCAAATCAGTACCCTTGAACTATAATAAAATTTCAAAAATTTAAGAATCTGGAATTTAAATAAGTATGGCCCAAGGCTCTTTATTAAAATTCTCCCAAATATATTCAAATTTTTTTAATTCATAGCCAATGTGGAATAATTAATTAGCGCGATGTCAATGTAAAGGGAAAACTTAGAAGAAACATATCAAGTATTATGAAAGTTGTTGACTTATTTTTTAGATAAAACTTCGGCATAAACAATTTAACATTTACAATTGTGCCGAGAAATGGATGCTTATCAAATGTTTCAATGTAATTGTTTTCCATATATATATATATATATATATCACATACGTTTTGTTTTAAAAAAAAAAAATCTTATCATTACAATTTCAAATCATACCTCTTGCACCTCCTCCCTAGTAATCTTTCCATCTCCATTGCTGTCAGCCCTGAAATAAATAAATTATTAAAGTTACTTAAAAAGTGAATATAAAAAAATATCCTCCTCTCTTTGACACAGATCAACTAGGGGTTCTCTACATTTTTTTTCCTCCATTTCCCTCCACTTCTCCTATCTCCACCATTCAAATTATTTTATTAAATAATTTTTTTAAATGATAAAATTAATGAATGGTGTGGATGGGGGAAGTGGAGGAAAATGGAGGAAAAAAAAAGTGAAGAGACCCTCTTTCCAGGATCAACTTAATCATAGCTGGCAGCAGATAGGATTAAAAAATAATAAAATATTAACATTAATTTCAACTGGTTGGAAGTTTTATTTGGGAATTAGATCCAAGTACAACGCAGCGATAATCATGCAGTGCATGGCATTGGGCTGTCTCAATTTTTTAAAATTCAAGTAATGGCTGAAAATTTTTAAATTTGAACTGGAAATATTTTCATATAATTGATATCAATCAATATAAAATACAAAATTTAAATCGCCAGACTATTCGTAAACACTAAATGGTAAAAAAGCTTAATTCAACTATACTTTATTTGTTCAATCTTTATATGTCCACATATTTCTTTAGGCCTCACAACTTTCATTAGATTTTTTATGTCATGTAAAAAAAAATTATTTTGGTCTAAGCTGATAATGCAAAAAAAAAAAAAAATCGTTTAAAGATTTCTATATAACAAAAATCCTGAAGGTTATACTGCGTGTGCTACTTAATTATGCACAAAGCGATACATATTCTATCTCAATGCTTAAGTAGAATAAAACAAAAATGGCGAAATCAGGTGGGAATTAAAGACTCCAGATTTAAAATGTGGGTCGTTACCCAAGCGACACGAATTTCCCATGAAAGAACCAACTTACATGTTGAAGAAAATCTGAAGACGAGCGTCAAAGCTCTGGTCCGTAATCTGCAACCAGAAGTCGTAGAGCTCTTCTTTGCTAATTTTCGTCACTTTCTGCTGCTTTCTTCTCGCCAGTGCATCAAATACTCCTACGGCAAATTCCTTGGAATCCTGCATTCCTTTTACAAAATTTCAAACCAATCGAATCAATTCCCTACTTGGTCCAAGGTAACTTTCCTGGCGTCCAAACAAAATTGCAAGTTGCAATATATGATATGCATACCAATGCATTCACCGAAGTCTTCTCTCGCAAGCAAACCGTCCTTAGCAAGTAACGCAAACCTCTCCTCCACTTTTCTCCATAGCTCACTGGCGTCGGTGGCTCCGGCCGTCTCGCTGATGAATCTGAGCCCCTCAAGGGCTGTCCGCGCACTCGATCTCGTCCGTTCAAGCTTGGCTTTCATTTTCCTAGCGTTACGGGCGGTGATGGCAGGATCTTCCACGACGGAAACCGAAGATGGCGATCTCGACCAGGATAAAATCCTTCGAAAACTAGACGCAGCGGAGGGGAGTTCATCAGCGGCACGGGCGGGATTGACATTGCAGAGCACAGGGGAGTGATCTTCTAGCTCTAACGTGACTTCCACAAATTCTTTCCAGCGGTGTCCGCTGTGGGCAGGCGGAGGTTGGTCATCTCCTGGTGGGACGAGATCCGGCGGTGACTCGAATTCGCGAGAGGGATTAGCTTTGTTGGAGCTGCAGCTTCCAAACGACGACGTTCTCATGGAATTGGCCTCTGTATAGTTTGTGATAAGGGAGAGAGGTTTATGTTTGGATGAAATTAAGAATAGGTTTCAATGTGGGGGGGAAAAGAGGAGTGGGTGTGAAATATAAAGAGGAGGAAGTGGAAAACAACACAAACGCCTCCCAACCAATTCAACCAGTTCAGTGGGTAGGAATGGGCATGAATTTCTATTTCTCACATATTCTTCAATTTACGTGCGTCTAAATCCAATTCAAGTAGCTAGCTAGGTGTGGAATTTAATTACCATTTACTTTTGCATTATTAGCAAAATAAAGAGTAAACCTTAAACTCTTCGCGCCTGTCAGGTATATTATACAATTAAGTTGCCGTTTAAAATTGTGTACTAATAAAAAAATTGAATTCTCACATGCAGTTGAGGGGTTGCACCTAGTTCATTCAAATTGTGAAAGCATGATCGGAATAAACAGTCAAAAATAAAAAAGAGAATATATTTGCCTCACATGTCATGATGGAGTTAACATAACACTAACATCCCTAAATCCATTGAAATTTGAAAGTCCTATCAGATAAGCATTTATTTTGTGGCACCTAAAGCGAGCCATTTAGGCTTGCAATTTTTTTTTTTTTTTTTACCCTTGTAAGTTCAGCGCAGAATTTATTTGGGACAGTGAAAAATAGTCGTACGAGTACTACTCTCAGGGTTAAAATTCGGACAATGAATGGAAGGATCACACACCTTTCTCATTGCCAAACCAACCCTTTCATTTATTTTTATTTTTCTCAATACTTATTTCACCCAATCTTAGCATCAAGAGGGTTAATTTTGTGTGTGTGTGTCTCCACCTTATTACACACGCACACGTGTGTTTTATCATGTTAAAAGCGATGCCATCAAATTTTTTTAATAAAAAGATTAATTAAGGACGACAAGGCTTATATATTTATTCTTATATGCTTAACATATTTTCATCCAATCAAATCAAGACATGTGAATTTTAATATATTAATAATATTAATAACAATAATTTATTGTAAAATAAATAATTTATCATAGATACATATGTATTAATTTAATTGAAAACAAGCACCTTAAATATATAAAGTTAAGTATATAAGTTTTTTTTAAAGATTAATTAAATAAAATGAAGGTAGCTTATATAACATAAGTTTGAGGAAGGGGAAAGAAAATAAGATTTGTCTTGGGAAACATTAAAGTAAACAATACCAAAATTCTCAAATAGTAAATTAATGTCATTCACCGAAGGCTAAATAGAATGTTTCTACAAGAGACAGTTATAAAACTTCTTTTTGTAACAAACCAAAGAAAAACCACAACAATCAATGAATCTTTAATATGTCTTATATAAGAAAGCAATACATCAAACATTACTTCCTCTTTTAACCTTGATCATCTTGGCATTCCAATTCTAAAGTAGAGGTAGAGCTAGACAATGATTCCAAGCACAACTAGAGGAGGGTTAAAAACACATGATAAACTACTTCTATCACTTGCATCATACTAATGACATGCATCAAAACGATGGTGACATTGACTATGAAATTCAAGCAATACTTGACTCGGTTGATATACAGTTCCATTATAAAATGCAAAATTTCTCTTTTGCCAAATCAAATCGAGGAGTATAATAATACCTCTCAAGTGAAGATTAAGCCCATCCTTGTGTGAGACAATATAGAAACAATCCAATTAGACAATTCAACAACCTCAACATTTGAGAAGTGAATAGACAAAGCACCAAACTATATAAGTCTAGTATAATTATAATTATCGAACAGATATGTCCGTGATTCAAAATTTGGACATCCAAAGACACATTGAAATTGTACATTCAAATGATACTTTTGAAGGATGTCTTCAATTGGAATTGTTGAATGGATCAACTTTAATACAAACAAGAGTTGCTTGTGTGACAACTTAATTTTCCATGCCTCTCAACTGAAGATCAAGCCCATCCTTGTTACCATGCCATCAAAATCGATAGTGAGTTAATGTATATTGAAGACTATATATATATATATATATATATAACTTACAAGGAATTAGTTTAAAACATATAACAGTTTTCAATATTCAGATTCACTATTATCAAAAAAGTTTATTTTATTGTATAATCAAACACCTTCTGTTAGAACAGATATTCTTCCAAGAGGGTGTGTGTGGGTGTGTGGATGTTTTAGATTGACTTAAAATAGAAGAATCAAATTCTTAATTCCCAAAATGAGATTGACGGTTGAATTTTCAAGTTTGTATAATAAGTAGATTAAAATGCGCCCTTTAAATGTCCATCCAATTATTATTATTGGGAAAAACAATTAAAAGAGCAATTGTAAAATGTGACAAAATATGTGAGTAGTTTAGTTAATTTTAAAATTCTATGATGGAAATGAATGCATATGAATCAATCTTTGTCTGTATCGACGTTGAACAGGTCCATGCGTAACGTTAGGTGAATAAGACATATCTAAATTGACTGGTTAAGCTAAATTAGGAGGAGTTAGCTGCACCACATTATTTTTTTTGTTTTCAAATATTTTAATTAAAAGATTTAAGAGCATATCTGAAGAGGCACAAGCATGCCCAGTAAATTAAAACTATGCTCTTTCTGGTGGCGTTAATGAATAATGATCTTGTAACTAACGTATGTGAAATTCAAGCATTCCATATTAATCATGAAGCATGGATACTTAACACTCAATCGTTATCGTTTTGATTTTGATGTTGCTTACTTTTATTGACTTCTTCCATTACAGTAATACATAGTGACGTAGTTATGATAAAGATAATTTTTCTTGAATCCATAGATCAAGATTTTCTTTTAAAAAAAATAAAAGAATAGAAAAAAAAATTGATAAACAAAGGTGAAGTCAAGACCGAGATGGCAGCTAGCTTGTAGGAAAGAAAGTTCAACAAGAAGAAACAATTCATACACAGAAAGTCAGAAAAGTTTACGCCTGTTTATTATAATATTTGAACAATTTTTATAAACAACCAGGCTAATATTATTTTCAACATATTTAATTGACTTTTTTCAAGTTTAATGTCTAGTTATTATAAGTTTGTAAGGTATACTCTTACTTTTTGTTGCGTTGCTTATTACATGGAAATGTTACTTATTATTTGATAATTGAGATAAAATAATGCAGAATATATTCAGAAAGCACTGTGAATATTAAAAAAAAAAAAAGGCTTATTTCCTTATATTAACCAACACAAATTCTCTATTCAACGACGAAAATCTACAACTTTCGGTCTATTTCAAGTATGCTCATCTATTCATGTTACGTGCAAATGATGGGTTATTAATTTCTTAATCCATTAGGTAAATGCAAATGGATCAGTCATCGCCTACTTATGCTATTCGAACAAGCATATATTAAATTTAGATTATCCATATTTCTTAAAGAAATTGACTACGTTAATTTTGAGAAAATGACAAACACTCGTATAAATGTATATCGTATATACACATCCACACTTAACTCTTTTTTTTTTGGTGAATAACTTTTATGTTTCAGACCAAATTAAATTAAGTTAAAAATGAAGAAGAATTACTGGAAGTAAATTAAGAATGAAGCACAAAAAATAGTTAATTAATTAGTTTCAGCTTGCTTACTTTAATATTTTTGTGTATTATGAGCTTGTTGGTGAAAATACGGAGAAGGTTAATTGGCATTAGATGAGAGGAAATTAATTAATTAATTATATGGGAATTAATGAAATATTGTGAGTTGAAAGAAACATTTAGATTTATAATATGTACTTTTCTATTAGAAAATGTAAGATTTTTTTTTTTTTGAGAAGTTTGATATTAAAAAATGTAAAGTATTTTAATGTTTTAAAGTATAATTAATCTGTTTTTTTCTCTAAAACTGTCCATAATAAATAAATAATTTTATATTTCTTTTAAAGTGGAACACTTATTAATTAAGGGTAAATATAAAAAAATTGTATTAATTTAAAAATAATTAACTACTTTATTGAAAGATAAAATTTTATTAAAAATATTTTATATTTTTTAACAGAATAAATATTATAATTATGGTGCTTGTGTCCTCTCCCCAAAGGATGGAATTAATTATTAACGAACTAATCATCTCACACTTGATTACAATTACTATAAGTGTCACCTTAATCTCTTCTGTTCGTTCTAGTGCCAAGTATCACTTGATGTTGATGACAAGTGTATAACACCCCTCACCTGCCCCTTGTAAAATATATAACAGCATTATTTATTATGAATTGCAGGAATGGGGAGCAACTCTCCAAATGGGAAAAGAGAACAAACAGGCAATAGCATAAAAAAAAAAAGTCACAGTTTAACTTAAAATTTTAGAATTCAAAATGTATAACTTTTCTTTTTTATTGTATATTAATTATTAAACTCAACTTTATTTAATATAAAACTTTTTATATTATTTTAAATTTACTCACACTTGGACATCCTAATAATTCCATGCAACATACAAAGGTGATTCTTGTTTATAATTACAAATTGCAATTTATAGTTTGTTTAATTCTAATTGTGGAGTAAATTAAGCATAGGTATCTTAAATATATAGTTTCCAATTTTAAAACTGGTGTTGAAATTTTGTTAGTTTAAATATATAGACATTTGAAGTATTTCAGTGATGGTAGAGTAGGGCTGTGCCCACATTCACCTGAATGTATAGATATTTGTATAGATAATATTTGAATAAAAAAAATCAAAGGTGCGCTGTTATATATAGTATAAATGAAATAACAATTTATACTATCTAGCGCTGCAACCCCAGATAAGTGGTACTATTCATGAATGGCACAACGTTATTATAAAATTTATATTAAATAACTGATTATTTAAGAAAAATATATGATCAATACTGGCATATAATATAAATTTATATTAAATTTGGAGTAAATGGAGGCAAATGTGGAGTCCAACTCCAACGGCATGAGGACTAATAGTTAGTCATTGGGTTTGCTAGAGAAGGCCTCAGAAGAGTTTGGAGTTTCACATGTTGGGCTGTGGCCTTCGTTGGCCTCAACTTTCTTTTCATTTTTATTGAATAATTATTTTATCTTTCTTTTGGCCATCCAAGTAATTACCTTCTCTTGCAATATGGAGTTGAGTCTTGTAAAAAAAGATAAGTTCTTTTCATTTAGTCTTAGCCATACTTTGAATATGATTACTTTCAATTAGAGAATATTGTGAGTGATAAAAAATAGTATTTTCTTTGCGCATAATATTTATTAAAGTCATAATAGGAGAATGGTTACTTTTGGATATATAATATAGAAAAAATTAATCTTTTAGTCATTTAATTTTTAACTCACTTGTAACTCAATCTTTTAATTATAACTTTGTATAATTTAATCACTCAACTATGATTCGTTACGACTTAGTCCCTTAACTTTTGACTCATTTATAATTCGATCCTTATTTTTGAATTTTTTAAAAAAATTATCCTTATTAAATAATAGGGATAAAAGAAATGCACATACATTGCTCTAAAATACCCTCCTATTGCTCTTTGATGTGGGATATAAACTAACATGAAAAAAGACACTTAATAAAAGTTAAGGGACTGAGTTAAAGCGAGTCAAAAGTTGAGAGACTACTGAATTACAAGTGAATTAAAAGATAAAAAATTAAAAGATTAATCTTGTATATAATATATTATAAGCATTTAAAAAAATGTTGTACATTTTTACTTGGTAAGCTCTTGTATCAATGATATTTATTTTTGGGCAAAGGGACAAAAATACTCATAAATTAGTCAACAAGAGGCACCTAGTATCCTTAAGGGGGAAAAGAAATAAAATACTCATAACGTTACATGAGTAGGTGTAAAAGTAATCAAACCATTAACTTTGACCTAACGTTATTAACTTTGACCATTAAATGTTGACTGTGTATACTATGTGTCAGTGTTTGCTGACGTGAACTAATAAAGGAGTAAAAATACCCACGAAATTGTCAATTAGAATCAAAAATACCTATAACATTATTAGAGTTAGTGCAAAAATGACCAATCCCATCAAATCCCTTAAATATTAACCGTTTAACTAATATTTAAGCAAAAGTTGACCATTTTTGTGCTGACATGGTCAAAAAATATTCCTAAATAAAATTCTCTAAAGATTAATCGGTCATTGTATAAATATCATGTAAGAAAATGTTATTTTGATCAAGTATTAAATTAAATCTATTGTTTATTTGCAGCAATAGTGAAAACTATTTAAAATTTTTGAACTTATTATGAATGAAATTGCTTAAGATTGGGACAATGCTCTTAAGGTAGGGCGGTGTAGGAGGTGTGCTTAGTATTGATCTTTAATTATGTGCAATCTATTTCACTATGTTAAATCTTAAGTTTTGCAAGCAAGAAAAATGAGTGGAGAGGGAGGAAGGAGGCGAGATATGTGGTGATAGAAAGCAATCATATGACATAGATTTTGACGAATTAGTCACTATTGCACATCCTAAAGTAACATTATAGGTGCTCATATAATGATCCATCAACATCCATAAAAATTTATTTAGGAATATTTTTTGTCTGCATTAAGGAAAAATAGTCAACTTCTACTTAGATGTTAGTTAAACGGTCAATATTTAAGAGATTTGATGAATTGTTTACTTTTACACTAATTTTTGGTAACGTTATGGGTTTTTTCTCTTTAGGTCGATAACTTCGTGGATATTTTTACCCCATTTATTAGTCCACATCAACAAAAACTGACATGTGACATATACAGTCAGTATTTAACGATTAAAGTTAACGATTTGGTCACTTTTGCACCCATTCATGTAATATCATGAGTATTTTTACCTTTTTCTTCACTTTAAAATATTGGATGCCCCTAACTAATCAGTTTATGAGTATTTTTGCCCTTTTATCTTCTTTAACATGTAAAGGCATGAAAGGACTATTAAATATGCATTGATTACTTAATTTTAGTAATTTGACAAAAAAACACTTAATTAGTACATTACATTAAATAATACATGGGAGGGGTGCAGTTATGAATTTATATTTCTTCATAGAAAATAGTAAAGGGCATCAAGGAAAGGATTTCCAACACCTTTCTAAATTAAAAGAAAGTTTTAAATTTGAGGTTAAAAAACCATTTTTACCCCAAAAAAATATCATATTGAGTCTTCCTTCACAACCCAAGAAAAATGTTCGAGGAAAAAGTTTGAAATCTAAATCCTACTGACGTCTTTTGTAACACCCTAAATTTTAAACCTAGAAGTTTAGGAATATGTTAGAATTCAATAACTACTAAATTTAAACAATAAAATGTCCTTAAAATGCCCTAAAAAGATAGCATTGTTCACAAGGACCAAATGATAAATTTAAAATATTTTTGAGACAAAAGTTTTAGAGACTTCAAGGAAGTGTTTGCAACTGATAAATGAGTACGTGAAAATCCAAAAGTGTCTAACATAGGAAAAAAGGAATAAACAAGACCTAAGAGGATGATAAAGGTATCTAAGATCAATCTAGAGAATAATTAGTAAAATTATCAAAATAAACAAAGATAAAGTTATTTGACAACTTTTTCCTTATATCTTAAGTCTCCTAAAGAAGGATCATAGTTAGATCTTAAAGATTATAGTATACCTAAAAAGGGCTTAGTGATGTTCGGTTAAATCTCAAGATTGTAGTTATATCTCTTGGTCATAGTAAACATCGTATAAAGTTACTAAACCATGAAGTATATAACAGTTCTGTAGAAACATGATGGCATAGGATGAGTTAAAAATATGAAAAACCTCTTAAGTTTGGCTAAGTATTGCAAAAAGAGTATCCTTCATTTTTTTTCTTAGATGACTTAACTATTAACTAGGTTAGAAATAAAAGAGAAGAGGAGCGAGCAAGAGTATTAGCCTATGCAAGACAAAATGATGAATACAAATGCTTAAGAGTGATTATGTCAAAGGACTAAAACTAGGATCGATCATTGAACTAATTAAAGCACTGGTTTATGGGTTAGTAGTTTAACCTAGGCATCAAACCAAAAGTAAATCGATCATGATTAAAATAGTATAATTTAAATAAAAAAGACATTAATTATCAAAACATTCGATCAAATCTAAGATTAATGTCTCATACAAGATATAAATACAATAATAATTACAAAAGTATAACCATAATTCTAATAGTAATAAAATATAGCATTCTAAATATTTATCCTTACAATTATAATTATTCAATTATTAAAAATTTTAAAACTAATCTCTAGGCTTTAAGACATTAGGAGAATGTCAAAACTCAGGAAAAGCCACACTAATGAGATATCATCAATTTGAATAAGAATTTATCTAATTCAACTGGAAGAATTATACTTCTTAAATTCTCATGAAAATCTAGGCAAAGAACTAACAAGTTTATTAATCGCTAAGTTCATTAAATCAAAAAATGACATAGCATATCAAGAAAGTTCTTTAATCTTACATTCCTAATATCTCAAATCAATAATCACAGAACTTTAATTTGAGAACAAAAAGAAAGGCAACCTGCTAATTCAAGAAAAAGAAACAAACAACATCTAATCATAAATAGAGTAATCAGAAATGTGAGAACAAGTGAACAACAACAAAAAAGATCAGAAATGCGAAACAGAAGAAGAGAAGTAAAGAACACTAACGAGATGACAACAAGCACCAGCAAGGTGGAAAACAAACTTATTTGATGACAAGCATAGACGAGAACTAGCGACAAGCACAGAGCAAGATGAAGCATGAGTTGTGATGCGAGACTGCAAGTTATGCAACTGAAGTTCAAAGCGCAACACGAGTACAGAGCAAGAGCAAATGTGTTTTGGGGTGGCTAGGGATCAAGTTTGCATGAGTGACTAAGTGAAGTCTCTGACTTTGAGCGTGAAGTTTGACATTTTTTAAAAATAAAAATAAAGAAGTAAACAAAAATCAAAATGACTTCATTTTAGGAGGTTTTGCTAGTTAAAAAAGTCGGGTTAGCCAGGTTAACCTCAAGTCAACCCGGCTTGTACTAGGTTAGTTCAAGACTAATTCAAATGAAAATTGGACTAGGAAAAAGTCTGGTTTATTGGTTGGACTGGCCAGTTTGGTCTGATTTTTCATTCAATGGATTATATGTAAATAAATGAATAAAATTATGAGAAAGTACTTAGAGTTAAAAATAAACAAGAGTGAACATTAACTTAAAAATGTCGAGTTCAATCGAAATAAAAATGTAATTTTTAAAATTTTTTTGGATCATAAAGTGCAATCATAGAAAAATTACCCAGAAGTTAGAAAAAATTAAAAAAAATTATTGTAAGAAAGGAAGACATATTTGAATAAATTTTATGAATTTTATTGATTAAGAATTAGCCAAAGCCCCAAACACAATTACAAAAAAGAAATAAATAACAGTTATTTAAGCTCATAAATTATGGTTAATAACTAGCATTTATGTAATTGATATTTGAAGTCCTCCCAATAAATGACGGTTATATAACTGTAATTTAAAATATAACTTTTAAGCAATGATACTAGGAAGGGAAGAATAAATGACAGGTAAAACATTTACATGTTATATTGTCACTATAAATAAGGGGTAAATGATTTACGCATTGTATATTATCAAATAAATGATAATTATTTAAATAAAAATAATTTATTATATGGTGTTTTTAAATACAAGAGATGTTATTTATACCAATCCCTTGCAAGAAGATCTTAAAATATCAGCAAAAAGTCATTCCAACATTTACAGATTTGAATATCAATAAAATTTTTTTGTACTCAATTGCAAAATTAATCGAACATTTTTTATGCTAATCTATTAAGTAAACAAATGTAATTTTTTAAAGTAGACTAGCTATTAAAATTATAAACATCCATGCTACTTCTTATAGGTAGTTCTATTGATCTTTTGTGTGTAGGGTCCACAGTTAGAACATAAATTAATATCATTCTTTAATTACCTCATTTGTTTCTATAGTCCTAAATTCTTTAGCGTAAGAATTGTTATAGTATTGCAATATGTAAATGATTCATTATAAATTAATTTTAATACATTAAATTTATTTGCAATTAATTAAAAATTGAATATTATTGATATATCATCTCAGGAATTATGCTTTCATTATGGATAATGATGTCCTTCATGAACTTCATCACACATAAGCCACAATCTAAGTTATTTTTCATTTGTCTCGGACATTACAAATTAAAGAACCGGTAAATATGTATTAACACATTATATTTTAATTCAACAATGATTCTAATTACTTTTATTTTATTCCAAGTGTAGGCTGCATCAAAATTTGTAAATGATCTTTGATTTTTTGTATTTGTGCGGTATAACACAATCACCTTAATAAAACAGTTAAAAATATGTCAATGTGAAATTTAAATAAATAAATAAATATGCAATCATTAGGACAAGTGTGTATCTTCTCATAATTAATATCAATTGATCGTAGCATTTATTTTACCTCATACATAGTCCTTGAAAGCTCATTGTTCACTGGTAGAAGTTTCATAAGTGTAAGATTTTTTGTAAAACTCTTAACATTCCATCCATTGCTCACTTTCAAGTTGTACAATTTCAACACACCTTGAACCAAGAATGATTGAAACCTAAAGAGAATGAAAACAAGATAGTGATAGATGACATAGGAGGTGGTAACTTCATGACAAAGGACTCACAATGGCTGACGACAACAATAGGGAAAGTTTGTGGGAGTTTCTTTGATTTCGCGTGCAAGTGAAGAAGAGAAGAGGAAGACAATCGAGCACGGGAATGAAAAATGAATCTAAATAAAGTATTAAAAAGGAAATAAATGACCATCATTTATTTTTTAATATATGACGAGTTTTTCAATACCCATCATATATTTAAAAGACTTTAAATGAGAGGTGTTTAAATTTTTTTATTTTTTTATTGATAGAAATTTGAAAGATTATATGACGGGTGTTTCAAAACACTTGTCATTTATTGTTTAATTTTTTTATTTTTTAATAAACTAGGTTTGAGATTTTATATCACAGGTTTTTAAAATACCCATCATTTATTTGAAAATAATAAATGATGGATTTTTTAAAAAATATGTCATTTATTTTCTGACTATTATCCACCTCTCTTATATATGATGTTTTTTTTTAGCTGCTATTTTTTTGGTATCTTATATCTGAATTTTTGTGGCAATGAAATAATTAATTATGAAAATAAAATCCTATTAATTTGGGCAAGAAAATATCAAAGTTCCTACCAATAATTTAAATTTAACACGAGGTAATTCAAAGCCCATTTTAGGGGAAGGAGGGCATTCTCTGGCCAGCTATGGGAGGTTAAAATGTTAATTTCACTTGGTCCAAAATCAAAGAAAAAATTAAGGGTGGAGATTGATGGAATTGAAATATTATCAAACAATGTTAATTTTATTCAGTTAACTTACACCCCTCCCACCTTCTCATTTTCAGAGGTCAAATTGCAGAAAGAGGGAATGTGCATAAGGAAGAGGGAAGAAGGAGAAAGGTTTGGAGAGAGAGAATAAACTAATAAACCAAAACACTACTCTAATCACTTCCTTTGTCTCTATTTTCTTCATAAAAGTTGTTCCTCTCATTAAAAGCAACATTCATATAGTTCTAGATTTTTGAGAGGATGAGTTTGAAGTGGCTACAATATAGAAAGTATTGAGAAAAGCAAGATCAAGTTAGTACACAGAACAAGCATATGAAAGAGCATCATTTTTAACTATCTTTCATAAGTTTTGTTTGAGTTTTCTTGAGTTGAGATGCTACCATGTTTTTTAGAAATTATAAGGATTCTTATTTTGATTATTTAATGATAGGAAATCTCTTAGAAATAATCATAGAGATGTTACATATATTGATCATTGATGAATGGTGGCTTGATTTTAAATTTTATGTAACTTTTGGATGATCATTTTTAAAGGAAAAATGCTGTCCAATTTTCCAAAAAGTTAATAACTGATTAGTTAAGCATTTAAGCAAGTGAAATAGGATTTAAAACATAGTCTTGAGACATGTAATATGAATCATGAAGCAAGTTTGAAAGCAAGCACAATCTAGGGTGTCAAATATCAAAAATTGCTGCCAAGGCTAGTTTAAGAGTAAAGAGTTGGAATTTGTTATTTTCAATTTAAAAATGAATTCCTCATGAAAAATTGAGTAGAAAATAGTCAAGAGAATAATTTTAGAAGCTAAGAATGAAAAAAATAAGTAAAAATATTTTTGAAATGTTAGTAGTTTTAATGGTCTCAAAAAGATTTTCAATTGATGTATGATGTTTACTTAGGTCCATTGGACAATAAGGAAGTGGAATTGGAGGCTTTGACAATGAAGCTCCAATATGAAAATAGAGAAAAACAAAGAAAAGCAAGATAATTAGAAAGTTTAAAGCAGAACACTTTACCTTACTCTCATACGTTAAATGATTTTATAAAATCATGCATTTATATATGAGATTGCGTTTGAGACATATCAAAGGCCTATGTATGTGCTTTTTGCTTTTTCAAGTAATGCATTGATACTTTAAACATGTCATTATGTCATGAATGTTTTATTAGTTGCAAGCATGTTATAATTTCAAGCTTTTTCGTGTTTGCTTGAGTGGTGAATGTTTGCTATTGAGATTTTCCCAAATCTCACTTCCAATAACTAACCATATTAAATTATAAACTTTCAAATGAAGAGTTAGAGTACGAAACAAAGGTAAGTGAATGAAGAGATCATTTTTATTTAGTGTTATTTTGTTAAATGATGAAAATTTGGACATGTAAATATTGAATTGTGAATTTTTAAATTTATAGCATGGATTCTATCCAAAAAATAGAACAGTTTTGGAAGATGATTAAAATGCACTGCTTGGGATGAAAAATGGTTTAAAATGTATATTTTTCATGTAAAGGACTTTTTGAAAAGAATTTTAGACTATTCTTATATAAATTCTCTAAATTTATTTATGATTTTTCAAAGTTCAGTAAAAATTTTAGATTTGCCGAATGAGCAATAACCTGATAATTAATTTAAAAATTTTAATTTATAAGCTTCAATTTTCATTTTGCCTAAATCATATAACTTCTAAATGTATAAGTAAATTGTTAAAAGTGAGGATTTAACATCATTCGTGTGGATTTAAATGAGGTGAGTTTAATCTTCATGACATATAGAATGCCATAAGGTGATATAATTTAAACATTATTTTAAAAGAAAAGGAGCACGGTGCTTGAAATAGATAAGTTTTGCGTTAAAAAAATGTGAGACTTATTTACGTCATGCAGGAGAATGAAGCGGGGTTATATTTATGCATAGTTTAGATGAAAAGAAAATGGAATGAAAAAGATTAAAAAAAAAAATAGTTTAGTTGGGTGCTTTTCACGATCTGAGCTTAGATGAGTAACAATTTTTTTTTATGAGTAATTAACTAATTATAGTCTCAGGTGATTTTGACATTTTCAAGGGTGTGAGGCCTCATGTTAATTCACTTTTGAGGGATTTGCTGGAAGATACTGGAGACGCCTTATACTCGGACTGGGATGTTACCCTTCAACATAACCATAACCAACCCTGGGGAATGCATCAGGTGTGCAGATTTTCTAGAGAAAACGGGCCTTTGTCTGGGGAACTAACTTCACGCTCTGCAAACGTGCCCAGATGGTTGTGAAAGTCTAGACCAGTGGTCCGTTCATTTTGACTACGATAGTCTAAATCATATAAAAAATGTGATGCAGGGGGAATTGATTCGTAGTGTCTTTTACCCTGTGACGGCGCCGTATTATGAGCTCCAAGATCCTCCACCGTACATCTTTTGATGAGTCATGGCGGTTTTTTTTTTTTCTTAATTTTTATTTGCAACAGAATTAATTATTTAATCCACATAATTTTTATTTAATTCTAATTCAGTACTTAAATTTTCACTCACTATAACTCAATTTTTATAAGTTTGATTCAATTATAACTTAATTTTTAAATTTTAACTCTTATAACTTAATCTTTATAATTTTAACTATTTAAAATACTGCCTTATATTTTTAAAAAATAAAATTATAAAAATTAAAAATATGTTAAAATTTTATAATCTTTGTACTAAACCAACCTTTGATCTTTACAAAGATTATAAAATTTTAACATATTTTTAATTTTTATAATTTTATTTTTTAAAAATATAGGGCAGTATTTTAAATAGTTAAAACTATAAAAATTAAATTGTAAGAGTTAAAATTTAAAAATTAAGTTATAAATAAATTAAAATTAAAAAAATTAAATTATAATAAGTTAAAATTTAAAGATTAAATTATAGTTAAATAAATTAAATAATTACCAACTTTAGTTATAGGCTAAATCCAGTTAGCTTCATGGAACTAGTTGATGGAAACAAGGTCTTGACTTGGTCAGTCGACTTCGAGATCCTCGCCCAAACCAAAGGGTTTCTTCAGGGTGTCTTCGTCTTCTCCCTCCATTTTTTTGGGCCCAACCGGATACCAATACTCTCCACCTTTGGGCTCAGTCCCAGTTCATTTTGTGACCTAACTAGGTTTTAATTTTTCAAAATGTCGACCCATGCATCATTTTATTGAGGTAATTTTGAAAACCACCGGTACGTTTTTTTTTAAAGCTGAATCTCTTGGTTTTCTAGAAGAAAACATGTGAACCTTGTGCCTCTTGTCGATGCCCCTTCATCATTCTCCTTAGTGTGCGTTTCCTCTAATATTATGTTCCTCATATGGTCATGTCCCATGAGCATAGGATGAGGCTAGATCTCAAGGGCGAACCACCAACACAAACAAGCGTGCGTAGGTGCGTCTCACTGTAAGGGATAAGACTAACCCTGACTTCAATTCAGGGTTGGTTTAGGGTAACACTGAACAAACAGGTTATGGGTCAACTCACAGGCTAGCTCACTCGAACTGATATTTTTGCGGGTTGGGTTGGGCCAACTCACCAAATAAAGCGGGCTAAAAAACTCAACCCATTTTCTATAATATAATATAAATATATATATATATATATATATTTATTTTACATTTTAAAGTAAATTAGCAATTAAAGAATTTGAAAAGGAATAAAAAAATATATAATTCAATCAAGAAAATTTATTTTGTTAAATTTTTATTATTTATCATCTTGCCTAGGTGTATTATCTTTCTCACTGAGAAAAAAATTTTAAATATAAACCCACATTATTTTTCTCAATGAATTCATATTTATGATTTTAATTAATAGATCTTATGAGAATAATAAATAATATATATTCAAAATATTTGTATAAAAACTAATAAATTATTAATTTACAAACTATAACAAAATTTTTATTTGCATATTGTAAAGAGGATTTACACAATATTTCAAATATAAAGAACATATTTAGAAGTCATAAATTATATATTTAAAAAATATTATCATTATTATATATTTATAAAAAGATATAATGTGATTAAAAAATAAAAAAAATTATTTTTAAAAAATATGCTAGGCCGCAGGCTAGCCTGCTTATTTTATGGGTTAAGCTAGCCCAACTTATTTTAAAATACAGGTTATTTATTCAACCAACTTGTTAAATTTTCTGAATGAAACGAACTAATTCAAAGGTTCAATTCATTTTTTAGGCTCTAGTTTGAGGTATCATGAAATGATGTGGACATTTCCTGTGTGGTTGATTAGGATTATTATTATTCAGAGATAGCCATGATTTTGGCTGTTTGTCAGTTCCTCCTTCGTCCCTTTTCCTGTCTGTCCCTCTCTGCTCCATTTTAATATTGCTTTCAAAAGTTTCTGACTCTTCCCCCTTTGGATTCTTCCCCCTCTATTCACATCTTCAGTTTATTTCTCTCTTTCACCTCATTTTTCCCTTTTGTTGTTCTCAAGCCTCGTGTCAAGCTCGTTTAATCCATAACGCATTGCCAACAAAATATGTCAAATCTTTGAGATATGTTTTGATAAATGGGGCTATTCATTTTTGCACCCAGCCTGAACCCAAGCAAAAACCGCGAACAATGAATTTCCGCCTCACATTAAAATTGAAAGCTGAAATTCAAGTCAAAGGAATATTTCAGGTCGAGCATAATGCTCATAAAGTGGACACCTTTCTTTTTCTTATTCCCGCAAGAGACAGTTGAGGTTGGATGGAGAGCATAATGTCACGGGTTGAGAGTCTGGCGTAGCACACTGCGCCCATGCGGCGTCCTGGAGGACCCCATAATCCTCAGGACAAGCTTTACCACATACGGATCACACTGGTTTCGCCCTGCCATGGGCTCATCAGGAAGGCGGCACTAGCCCCCGACCAGTTGTGCACTCAGCCCGAAGACTGAGGCAGAACACCCCCAATACCAATGTCGCCCCCTTTACCCATATTGTACGAGGCTAACCAGCGGATCGTTCATTACATTGGTCTTTACACGGTCACGGAGATATCATCCGTGACATTCTCTCACACCCAATCTAGCACGCCCTCGTGTTAGGGGAGAATGACTCCGCCCAAGGATCATACGTATAGTACTGCCACAAACACATCAGCTTACTGCTGAGTGGCCACCCGAGTCCTGCACTCTTCGAACCCACTCGCACTCACGAGCCAATAGGAGTGGAGTCGACAACGGCCAACCTTCCCGCCCGAGTCCCCACTTTTGGACCCACCTGCTTGGAGGCCTTTCTGGAGCGGTGCCGAGGTCGACCAGTCCCAACGTGGGACCCCACAGGCACACGGCAGTAAAGTACGTCCTGCTCTAATACCACTCTATCACGGGCTGAAAGTCTGGCGCAGCACACGGCGCCCGTGCGGCGTCCTGGAGGACCCCATAATCCTCAGGACAAGCCTTGCCACATACGGATCACACTGGTTTCGCCCTGCCATGGGCTCATCAGGGAGGCGGCACTAGCCTCCGACCAGTTGTGCACTCAGCCCGAAGACTGAGGCAGAACACCCCCAATGCCAATGTCGCCCCCTTTACCCATATTGTGCGAGGCTAACCAGCAGATCGTTCATTACATTGGTCTTTACACGGTCACGGAGATATCATCCGTGACAATAAGCCTACCAATAAAAACACCCATTTGGCCATAGTTTTCTTTTACGTTTTAATAAATTTAAAAAAAATCATTAATTTAAAAAAAACAAAAACAAATAAAGAAATACACACACATTTATACATATGTAGATTTTAAATGACATTTGAAATTTAAAAAAAGACAAAGTGATGGCAAAAAAGAATAAAAGAGGCAAACCTGCCATCGTGGTCTAGTAGGCTAAGCCCTCGAGTCGAAGGCTGAGAAGACTTCTGGCTGATTCAACAACCCATGTTAAGCCCACTTGATGTTTCACTCGTTACTCGTGAAAAATTATCCTCTGGCGCTCTTCATTGTGTTATTTTACTTCTGCTACCTGCTCAGCCGATGAGCCCTGTTTCCATCTCATGAAATCTTGATTTCTTTTATTATTTATAAGTCACAAAATTAATTATATTTTCTCGTGGAATTTGAAAAAAAAATAGTTTTCGATGTCATTACTATAAATTTGACATTATATATATAAATTGCACAATCGTGTCCAGTGATCATGAAGTATGTTGATGATTTACTGTCAAAAAACAAAAGGAAAACTAATTGCCCCCATGATATGCAAGGAAAACAATGTATTCTTCAGACTATGTTGTTTATCTCGTAAAGTCAAATGCTAATTATCAAATGGCATTTGCATCTCAAACTTTTCATCCCCTTCTTTTATAAACCTTAGCCTTTTCATTCCCCCTTTTTTTAAGTCGACCGAAGAAGGGACTGCTTTCATGATTTCATATTTGGATTTCAGAGTTCAAATAAACCCACACATGATCATCTCAACATTGAAGAAAAAAATTGCTTATTCTATATAACTATCTGTACTACTTAGCTCAAACTATTAGCCTGGGAAAAGCTAAATCTTCAATAAATAAAAAAATTGTTTCTCGGACAAAATTAATTAAGAGAAGAAAAAGTGAACCTAGCAACTAACTAATTATTCATTTCAAAGTGTTGACCCCACCCTAGGATACATGTCTTCAATTTATTAAATAATTGCCTCCCCAGTTCAAGTAAAAAAAAAAAAAAAACCCCTCTTCGCCAACCCTTATGTTCTCTCTTTGTTTTATAATTAAGCAATCTTCTCTCTGTTTTTCTATATTCTTCATTAATATTACTTTTTCTTTCCCTTTCTGCAAGCCGTCCAAGAGTATCTGGTGGGGGTGGTTACTCCTAAAAATTCCAAGATACAAAAGATGCCACAGCTGGCAGGCTGTACCATCCTTTTTAATGTTCAAACCCAACCATTCATTGAGTAGAAAAATCAACAAACAGACTACATTTCAATATGCACCTTATCAGAAAAGTGACATTGTAAGAAACCAGAAGAAACGACAAGAGATCAGACACAGGCATGTATGTTACGGTTTCTTCGATCATTTGCAAACCCCTTGTCAAAATTCCAGCATACAGTCTATTAATCCTAGTCAGGATTCTCGGATCCAAACCTAAATAAAAAGAGAAGAAATCAAGCCGCCATTGTTGTGGTGTGGACGAAAGCACTCATCATGGGGCTGGCAAATGGAAGCTAGCTTGGCAGCGCGCAATAGTATCCTTAATACAGAATGAGAGATACTCATGCGTGTACTGGCCAACTTTCTTGTCATCCACTTTAAAGTCTAGTTAAGCTATACCTTCAATATTCAGAGCGCGTGGGATATGTTTGGCCCAGAGAATCTGTTAACTACCTCATCATTAGCATCATAAACTATACATTTCTTTTGCCTTTAGAGGAGCGTTTCAGCAATAATTTAGACATAGCTTTATAATGAGCTTATCTCTGCTTTATTATGCAGAAGTTTTGCTTCTGGTTTCTCTTCCCTTAAAACCTGTTGACTGCACTGCTGCCTCCCATTTGTGGACTTCTTTGCACCTACCTCATATATATATATATATATATACACATATGTTTCTTTTTTCTCACCTCCTTTTTGGCCCCCTTAAATTGTGGTTGGGGTTTTCCAGACATTACTGAAATATAAGAATTTTTCAGTACCATATGTGGCTGAAAAACAATAGCAAATTCAGGAGGGCCAACAACCAAAGTTACTTTACTTACTTGACCACACCAACCTCTGAAGTTTCTGGTTTATTAGTAGTAAATGCCTCTCCACCAGAAAAGCTTGAGATGTTTGCTTTTGCCTTTTTTTAAATTCTTTTCTCCAATTCATGAACTTTGGAGTTAATTGTCTCTTCATTCCACCCTCAATGATTGATTTACTTGACAATACAAAGCCAGATGTCATTTCTATTATTTACACCTACTGGTTGGCCCATGTTACTTGTTTCATCCATTGCCAATAACTATAGGTGATGTAAGTATTGAGTCAATACAATAAGCTGAGGCTATGTGCTGTATCATTTAACACAAAGTCCCCTCAAGGGCCAGCTTTCGTTTAATACTAAGTACTATATAATGAGACAGTTCAGAACGAAATTGGGGTAATCCCCATAATACTTTTTTGTGTAATGAGCGAGACCCACATTGAGAATCTGGCAGAGTAAACTAGTCCCCAAAAGAAAACTGAAGCTTTAACTGCAAGGCTACTTGCGGTATTATTGCCATTTTAACATTCATCCGATAGGCACATGGGACGAACAGTATGATGTTAACCCTTTCAAAACAAATACGGATGAACAAGTGCAATCCCTTCCAATCGCTACCCATTTCCGGTACAACAATCCAGTACAGATTCTTCATCCTTCTGCTTCTCCTTCTTCTCCTTCTAGTTATTCTCATTCATTCATGCAAATGCCCAATGTCCTAAAACGATGATGTCATTTCTAAGAGAAATAATAAAACTATTGACAAATCTTTGAAAAACGAGAAATGTCCAGCATTCAAATCAAACATGACTTTGATTGTTACTGGTCAATATTACAGGGACGGATATGGGAGTATGTGTGCATTTATCTGCTTGATTGATGAGCATTGTTGAGCTAGCAATCGTAGAACTCGACGAGCTCATCCAAAGATTCGGGTTGCGGGTCGGCGTTCTCGAGCATCCAGAGCAAATGTTCGAAAAGGACGACCTCGCATGAGACGTTGATGGTGTCGTCGTCGGAGTCGCGGGACCTCTCCACTAGCTCTCGGAAGAGAGGGTGCTCGACGACGTCAGAGCTAACGAGGTATCGCCGTCGGGACTTGCCAACGTAGACGGGATGGTGGTCCGTCCTGTAGACAGAGGAGGATTCGTCGTCGGCGGCGACGGCGTTGATGCTGCTGGAGCGGCTCTGTTTGTTGCTGAATGAGTTCCATTTCTTGAGCACCGACTTGAGCTTCATCAACTTCCCGCCTTTTGCCATTTGAGATCAGAGAAAGCTACTGTGGTAGGAGCTTGAAGAAGCGCGGCCGCAGAGGAATGAAGGAAAGATAGAAACACAAAGTGCGACAGAGAGGGGGGGGGGGAGTATGGAGGGAGTAAGAAAAGCAGAGGAAGGTTCGAATTTAAAGGGGAGAGTTAGGGGCAAATTGGTCAGATCAAGTTCAGGAAACTCAAATGCAAAGATGCAGTTTGCAGATGAGGGCCAAACGATTTGTGGGGAATAGATAAATTTTTTACCGTATAAGATATAAATATCTTTCAAATTTTTAAGGACTATACTTTATTATTTATTTTCCTTACGAATATTGCATTTATCTTTTAAAATAATGAAATTTGTAAAAATGATTTTTTTGACCAGAAATGTGTAAAAATGATTAAAAATATAAAAATTTTATGAAGTCTAATAAATATATAAAATTACACTATTTATCACTCTTCGACGTCCTATATCTTTTAGTTAATGATATCTGATACCGTGTTAATTCTTAATTATTTCCCAGACAGATGTCATGAAAGATTAAGCGGCGAATCATGAATTAAGTTTTAAAAAAAATCTTAACCAAAACGATAAAAAAGTTAGATGCTCTGCCTTTTTTTTTTTTTAAGATACAAAGTTAAATGCTGTTCCAATCATATGGTGAATCCATGGAAAAAGATAATTTGTCAGCCACAGCCCACACACGTAGCATTGTCGAATGGGAACTAGTTGGTCCGCTTGAACATTATTCTATGTACTTCTACTTAGAAATTATGTTATATAAATTTATAATACAAACTAAAAATAGAAATATAATAAGTTGTATAGATATATATAATATAATAATTATTGTTCACCTGTTCTGTATTTATAGTATCTTATATTGTGTAACCCTTGGCCAAAAAAATATATATATATTGTGTCATAGACATTAAAAATTATGCAACCTATTATTCTTTCTTTGACTCCTTCAACTAATTAAAAGGGGCGTAAGTAATCATGACTGAGTTGACTTATAATTTTTGCATGATGTATAATTAAAAATATCAAAATTTGTTATTCATCGTGAGTGAAGGAGTTTTGAGCATGGAGGTAGAAATTAGTTTTTTTCAAGAGTTAAATTTTGTTTTTGGGAACTGGAATTGGGGGAGGCATAGAGAAGTTAGATCCGCAGACATTTGAGTATTTAGATTAGATAAATTAATCGAGAAAATATAAAGTAGTGAAAAAGTGTATTTAGTCCGAGTTTAGATAAATTATGTGTCAATCAAGAGATGAACATGATTTCAAGAGAGATGTCGTTTTAATTAGGGTTTAGAAGATAACTTGATAAGTAACGAAGACCATGATGATGAAAGAAATTAAAGAGATATGCCATTAAGAAAAAAGAGCAAAGAGATTAAGGGCAATATATAAGATGTGAATTATTGAATATATGGCAACATGAAAGAACATATTGTCGATGAGGGGTGCTGTTTGGTCACAATAGGAGAGGCATTGTCCATGTACACTGCCTTTTCACTTTACAGAGGCTCTCAGAACTTGAAGCCCCACACACGTGCATCCTTCAAACACAAAATCTATAAAAGGTATCAAAATCTTCACCAAAATCTAGCAATCATTACCACCATCCTTCATGCTTTCCAAGTCTACACCCAAGCTCCTCAGCAGCATATGTACATGTATTGAAATATAAATGACAATCGTTAGATTAAGGGAAAAAAAAAAAACGCTGCACAAATTGCATGTTGTGGTGCAATTCCTATTTAGCCGCTTGGTGGCTTAAAAGGAAGGAAATATAATGAATAACAATCAAGGTGTGGATGAAGGATAAATTATATATTTGTGAGGGAAAATGATAATTTAATTGGGAGATCATGAGTCATGATTTATGAGGTTTGTTGATGTAAAGTGTAATGATCCTCACATTTATTTTATGTACTATTAGGCTTTCTTATTCTTACTATAAATAGAGGGTAATTTAGTTTATTTGTTATATTTATTTAATTAGTTCATTCCATTTGCATCCTTCCTGGCAATCAAACAGTCCTTTAGAAACCAATAACAACAATGTATTCTAGTGGCCACGCGTCCTTTTAAGATTCAAACCATACTTTGACAAAGTGAATGTGTGTATTATAGATATTAAAACTGATTGTTTAAAAAAAGAAAGTTGGTAATGTGAGGAATAAATACTAAATTGGAAGAATGAAAGTAGGGTAGAGGGAATGAATGCGATGGTTAAATAAAGACAAAATTAGCAAAAGAGTATAGACAACAGGAATTAGAGAAAGAGGCTTGAATCTGTGTGAAATGGGATGGGTCATGAGTCATGCCGAGTCCTGACCCCCGAACTGTAAAGTAGTCAGGTCCTTGTCCATGAAACGCCCATCTCCAGACTACAGTACAGCCTAACGTGATCTTCCGCTATTTTAGGCAATCTTCATCTCAATTTTGTTTACATATCATTGTCAAAAATTTAACAATATCAAATTTAATTGAAAATAATTTATTTAGGTTATGTTTGATTATTAAAAATAAATGAAATAAAATGAATTAAAAAAATAAAAATTGAATGATTTAAAAAAATAGTAAACCACATTCATAAAAAAGAGAGGTAATTTAATTTATATGGTTGAGAATTATAATTTATAAAATTTTTAAAATGTGTAATAATTCTCATATTTATAATATATATTTAGGTATGAGTCCGAAAAAGAACATATGAGGGGAAGAATGAAAACTATTTAAAATTTAGGGACAAACACTAATTTTCACATTTTTACAAGTAAAATAAAATATTTTCTAAAATTTTTTAAAGGACCAATCAAATTGGGGGATGCTTGCCCTCTACATTCATCCATATATATATATATTAATAAATTTTATCATACTTATTATAAAAATAATAATAATTTATTTTATTTTTTTGTTAATTTTTTCAATCAATTTCATTCTAATAACTAAATGAAACCTTAAAGATTTATATATATATATATATATATTTACATGAATTCAAATTAAATATTTTATATTTAAGCTGCCATAATCTATTCCACCGTGACCAACACCTATTGGTGAATATATAATAAAATTTGGTTTTTATTTATTTTCATTATATATGTTCTCAAATACTGTTTTTAACAATATTCATGTAATTATATAATAAAATTTTCTGCATCTCCAATCTCTATGTAAATATATTATATGCGGTCGTTCTTATAAAATCTAAGGTTCTTTTAATTTAATATTTGACCAACTCAAAATAATTTTAGAATTCAAAATTATTAATAAAAATAAATTAAACAGGGGTGGTGAAGTAGTATAGTGCTGGTAATGGTAGTGTTCCATTATAATTTGGCATTGGTCAGTGAAAGCGACGTGCATGTGTAGCAGTGATTCATGCCCCCCCACACGTCCAACCCTTGCGCTATCTCATTTAAAAACAAAAAACAAATTTTTTAACTTCTTTGAGAAAATTAAATGACGAATTGCCGATGCATATGACAATAATATTATAGTTCTTGTTCTTATGTTATTTGTTAACAACAATATAATATTGATTATTGAGGTCAGTTGGTTGGACAGGAAACCGGCCTAGTGTTTTGTCTGGCCTCAGTGGTAAATAAAACTAACTGGAAACCAGTTCAAACATGCCAAGACTGCAGAAAATTGTTAACATCCATGGATCATGAATTGATCAGATCTTTTATTTCAAAAATTTTAAATAATGTTTCTAAGTTATATTTTATACACATATCAATGCATTGTTCTTTGAGAAAACTAGTTGAAAACATGCATGAAATATGTACATATATTATCAAAATGTAATAATTATATACATGATATAAAAAATACATCTTATAGTTATTTTCTTTTTTGCTTTTAAATTGTGAAAAAATTTCTTAATTTTTTAAATTATATTTTTAAAGACCAATAATGGCATTTTTGCTAAATTGAAGAGAAGACAACCGGTCCTTTTCTTGCTCTAATTTCTATACAATAATAAAATGATATTTAATAATGAAAAATGAAAAAATAATTTAAACTTATTTTATAAATTTAATCTTGTAAAATAATATTTTTATAAAATACTATCTCAACTCTCAAGTGTTATATTTAATAGGAAGAATTTCAATTAAAATCCATGGCAGAGACTTAATTACTTATGAATCCAAAAAAAATTTAAAATTTTAATTTAGTCTAAAAAAAAAAGTCAAAAAAATTTTAACAGTAAAAAAATCAAAATACCTTTCACTTGTTATGTAAAATTATTAATTATTAATTTTTTTAATTTATTTGTTAAAATTTTTTTGGACCCATAATAATTCAGTCTATACTGTGGTCCTTAATTGAAATTTTTCTTATTTAATATATAAAAATATATTAAATTAACCACATCCAGTTTAATTTTTAAAATCATGAGAACGAGGGGACAGACACGTGCCATCAGGGGGGCAAAGCCATGTGACCAACACATGCCCTCTCCCCTTACCCAATCAGCATATATCCCAAGTAGATCCTTCCCTGTCAATTGTCATCCTAGTCATTTATTTAATACACTCAAAATTTAGCCAAAAATAGATCCCATTCTTTGCACAGCATCTCAAGTTATCAGTCTCCATACCTTCAGCGTCAAGTGTGTGTCTTGGAACACATTGGAATAGCTTTATATACCTTAAAAACTGTAAAACCTCGTTTTTAACGAATTTCAAAAGATCAATATCCATTTATCAATTTGATATGCTGAGAATGGATTACAAGGGACGAGAGAATGGACTAACATTATTCCATTAAACAAGAAAAGTATAGCTGACATTTGTATGTACAATAACACACACGAGAAGCAACCGAAATCTGGTTTAGCATACAATGCTACAACTTGTATCTTATGAAGATGTTTGAAGCATGCAGTTTTGGTCCTAATAATTAGTTTCTGATTGGAACTCAATTTATTTAAACTTATATACATATACAAACGCGCACACATATATGTACAAATTACAAAGAATCCAAAGTGATCATGGATGTCGACGATCTGACATGCCATATGTACAATGATGTCTGATTCATGAAACGATCAAATACTGTTTGATTCCCCATAATGTGGTTACATCAACCCACTGCATACAAGTAATGCCCGAAAGGTGAAGCACATGGGAAGAAAGGATATCAATCCAACAATGATCCTACCCATTCATTTGCGTCCTTAATCCAACAATCAATCGATTTAAGGTTTTTAAAATTTTATCCTGTCTTGAATTATATGCTCTATTCCTTGTACGCAGCGACATCTCATTCACCCTATCCATTCCTCGTTTTGTTTTCTTCCACGAGTTACCACTTGTCTCTCTCTACAAAATACAATACTGTCTCACTTATTCTCATTCCCTTCATTTTCCTTTCTTTTTTTCGTACCTCCAAATTATATTATATTATTTTTTTTAAAACAAGTAAAACTCCTCCTTGATCCGGCTCTCACTCTGTGCACCTGGTTAATATATTATATCTATTTTACAATAAGAAACAATGATAATATTCAGTAATTGTGTGATCGATGTTTAACTAACTGACGTCACGAAGAAACTTTAGAACGAACGTGCTCGCACGTATTAGTTGTATATATTTTGAGAAGCCTGTCATGAGTTCATGGTTTATACGATTAATTATAGGGTCGTGCTTACATTTTTTTGGATTGCAAGACAAACAGCCGACACAATATATAATTCAGCCGTGAGCAAATGATATCTTAATTAATTTATTGTGAGCCACACTAATCACCGATCATCACTTTGATTGTCATCAGAAAAAGACAAGATTGTCTTCGGCGATTATTAAGCTTAGCTCTTTTTTGGGTATATACACAACGTTACTCTCAGCATACTCCGGTCAATGTGAATTATATTATATTTTTAATGAATTAATTGATTGTCTCCTACATAGTGTATCAATTAGAAAATATTATTATTAATTACATTTCTAATTAAGAATATTTTATTTTGGAAAAACATTATTATTAATTCATTACATCTTGAAATATAAAAAATGCATTATATTTTTTGACATGATACTTTGAAAAAATTATCTTATGATATTGAACATAGAGGATACTTATTCAATCTCATTTATAAGTCACTTTTAATATTTTTATCATAATTAAAAAAATTAAAAATTTCAATAATTCTTTGCAAAAATTAAAGAAATTGTACTTAACAAAAAGTTTCCTACCTTTCTACATCAACATTAATTAACTATGGGTGAAAGAAAAAATTATAATAAGTAATTAATGTTATGCCTTGTAAAAAGGACCAAAAAATATTTTTTTTTTCAAAATGCCTTATAAATAGAGCAGGAGCATAATGTTTGGTCGAACATGTCCCTTGGAATAGTAAAGGTCAGAGAAAAAATAAAGCATTTTTGTATTAAGAAATTATGGATGCCACTCATGTTTGTTCTTCAGTTGTCTCCACAAAGAGTTCATCTAATAGTGTCTATGAAGATCGAAGAGGATGAAGTTCGTGGTTTATATTTTAAAAAAAAAACTATTCTTTTTTTTAAATTATAAGATTACGTTAAAAACGAAAAAATGCGAGATATGTGATACATTATGATGATAACTGGCAACAAGCTTTTTACTTTTTTGGGTAAAAAATTGACAACAAGTTTTAGTTGGTGATATGTACGGGTTTCTCATCATCAGTATCCTTGTTTGTCATATTTTCTTTTTATATTTTATCCCATTCAACAACTATGCAATTTCTTTTTCTTTCTATCTCATACCAACTGTATAAATTTCAGGATGATTTTAACTTTAAACGTTACAAAAACCTTATCAATCTTTATGGAACATGTCCCATTCAACTCTTATCCATAATTCCAGAGTTTAAAGCAAGCATTATTTATTATTTTATGTATAATGCAATTTTCTTAATTAATTTTATATTATATATTTTTAAAAAAATATTTTAAATGAGTTACATTCTAAAATCCTAGTAATATAATGGTATGTCTTAAGGTTTAAAAAGATATGTATAAATTATTAAATTGTTTGTCAACAATGTCCACATATGAACTACGGAGTTCAAAGCTACATTCTTATGATATATGAGTCTCGTCATCACTAGCAAGATCAATTAACTTATGTTGACTTGTATATTTATTAGTAACAAAAATTGTAAATAGAGCATTTAAAAAAATATTTTAAGTTTCAAAAGTCAGACTCCACTTCACCTATTCCAAATTCTAAGTTTTTTGGGTGGCTGGGGGGCGTTAAAAGGTCAGGATTAAATCTATCTATTTCCAAATTCTTCAGGTTTTAAGAGAGATTACACCAGGCATATTTAAAAATAAAAAATAAAAAAGAAACTAAACATATGAAAATAGGATTAAAAAAATCAATATTGGACTGGCCCAAGAAGAAAGTGCTAAGGCCTTTAAACAAATGAAACTGGCCTGTCTGTTTCACGTAGGCCCAACTCTCAATCGATAACTATGGTCCAGCAAGTACAGCACTCAGTCTGCATTGATCATGAAGCCCCGTATTTTCTTTTCTTTTTTTTCTTTCAGTGAGATCCAATAGATGTTTTCTTACTTCTGTTGATGCTGATATTGAACCTACCTGTTATAAAGAAGCTGTAAAGGATAGTAAATGGGTTGTTGCCATGAAGGCTGAACTTCAAGCTTTAGAGGATAACAAAACCTAGGAAATTGTGAAATTGCCTCAGGGAAAGAAGCCCACAGGCCATAGATGGGGTTTTAAAGTCAAACATAAAACTAATGGTAGTATCGAACAATATAAGGTTATGTTGGTAGCTAAAAGATACAACCAAAAAAAGAGGGTAACCCTTTCCTTGATAGTAAAAATGATTATTGTTAAGGCTATTTTGACCTTAGCTACTAATTATAATTGGACTTTAAACCAAATGAATGTTTATAATGCATTCTTGCAAGTTGACTTGGTTGAGGAAGTCTACATGACTATCCCTCAGAGTCTTCACAGTAAGGGGGAGCATATTGTTGTAAGCTTAACAAATTTTTATATGGTTTGAAGCAAGCTTCATGCTAATAAAATTTTAAATTGACTCAAGCCTTAAAATTTGGAGATTTCAATCAAAGCATGCATGATTACTCTTTATTTGTTAAGCATTTTAATGATGGTGATGTGTGATTCTTGTTTATGTGGATGATCGTTTGATCACTGGTAGTTCTGAATAGGGTATTAAGATAACTAAAGATTTTCTACATAGTAAATTCAAGATAAAAGATCTTGGTTTGCCAAAATATTTTCTGGGAATTGAAATAGAAAGGGGATATAATAATGAATCAAAGAAAATATATGCTGGATTTGTTGTTTGAAACAGGGATGAGTGGTTACAAACCTATAGTAGTTCCAATGGCACAAAATTTAAGACTTACAGCCTATGAAGAAGGAAGAAATAAGAAGGAAGAATTATTCAAACATCTAGGCGAATATAGGAGACTTATTGATAAGTTAATCTATTTAACAATGACCCGTCCTAATATTTCCTTTTCTATGCAGAATTTGACACATGGCTGCTACAAAAAATGTGTTGAGATACTTGAAGTGGAATCTAGGCCTAGGAATTCTCCTAAGTTCCAAACCTAGTTCAGATTTGAGGTGTCCATGTGACTCAAATTGGACTTCGTGCCACACAACTAGAAGATTAGTTTCTGGCTACTTGTTAAAGATAGGAGACTCTTTAATCTCCTAAAAAACAAAGAAATAAGGGACTGTGTCAAAGTCATCAGTTGAAGTTTAGTATAAGGCCCTTAGTTTGTTGTATCTAAGATAATGTGGGTCTTAAGGTTGTTAAAAGAATGAGGTCAGCATAATTTAACACCTGTGTGGGTTTATTGTGACAATAGAGCAACAATTCATATAGCAAATAATCCTGTGTTTCATGAGAGGACTGAGCACATAGAGATTGATTGTTAGAGAGAAATTACAAGAAAAAATGATTTCCTTGCATCATGTTAAGTTTGCATATTAAGAAGCAGATGTGCTCACAAAGGCTTTAGGAAGAAAATCACATGATAAATTTCTTAACAAGTTGAGAACAATAGATTTACATAACATCAACCTGAGAAGGGGTGTTAAGAATATATGATGTATTTTTTATATTATGTTGTTTTAGTCTAGTTGGGTATTTTAGTATTTTATTTAGGTTGTATATTCTATAAATACTTGTGTAAATACCCCTTCCTAATTAATACAAAAGCGTATTATTCAATTTACTAAAAGGTTGCATTCACTTCTATGAATCTGCAGATTCATAAAGCCGTTTTGGAAATTTTGATAAGACTCTTCCTATCCTTTTTATAAGAGAATTTTTAAAGGGTTCTGGTTTTGTATTTATAAAAGGAAACGACCTCTAATCTGGAGTAATTTATTAAAATCCTCTTTATATAGTCTCATTAAAAAACAGTTCTTATCAACAAGATCAATAATTAAAAGTCACCATATAATTATTAGATGAGAGTATTTTGTAAAAGAAATTTACATTTGTAACATATTTATTAATCCAATTAATTTTCAGGACTCCTCTCGTGAGAGGGTTGAAATTAGTATGACGGCGGAATTAAGTATAATCAGTCAGGGTAATATTATTGGCTCAAAAAATAGGATAATGTTATAAATTACTTCAATTTTATTACAATTTTGTTACTTTAACTACTTTTTTAAGAGTAACATGCATGGTTGAAAGAGACTTAAATTTTTGAGAAAAATTAATCAGTTGATCCTTATAATTTTGATTCAATTATAACTCAATTCTTAAACTTTAACTCATTATAACTCAATCCTTATCATTTTAGCTTGATTGTAACTCAATTTTGAACTTTGCCTCATATAATTTAGTTCATGTAGTTTTAACAACTTAAATTTTGGTCTCTATATTTTAAAAAATAAAATTATAAAAATAAAAAATATTTTAAACTTTTAATATTTATAATATTTATAAATATTACAAGGGTTTAGTAGTTTAAAATATTAGTAATAAATTTTAAAATATTTTTACTCTTTATAATTTTATTTTTAAAATATTGAGACCAATATTTAAGTGATTGAAACTATAGGAACTAAATTATAAGAGGTCAAATTTAAGAATTGAGTTACAATTAAATCAAAACTTTAAAAATTGAGTTATAATGAGTTAAAGTGTAAATATTTAGTTATAATTGAGTTAAAATTATGAAAATTAAATGATTAATTTTTTTTAAGTTTTATGATTAGACAGATTATCGTCTCTCGTAATCTGATTTCTTCCACACCTAGAAACCTACCTCAAATAAAAAGCGGTGGCATCATATCGAATGCTAAAGCTCAAAAGAAAAAAGGGTAAAACTATTTGTCTAATACCATGACAAAAGAGAAACTAATATGAACTTATACTTTCTTGATGCGTTTTCCGGCAACAACTGGTCTTTTTTTTTTCGGTAATTGGCGGCAGATCAATCTAATATTTATAACTCCCAAAAATATCATTCAAACACAAGGTATTTTTTTTTTAAAAAAATAAAATAGAAGAAAATAAAAGAAAAGAACCCTTGAAGCGTGGTGCAATGTATTCGTAAATCAATGAATGAATGATCATTGGCTTGAAGGAGGCAAATTACCTACGGTATCTCACGTGTTTCCATGCTCCTGCGCATCGCCAGACACGTGACAAAGTATATTCATTTTTATTTCTTTATTATTTAACCATCACTCTCCATCAACTTTTCAGTTGAAAAGTCATTTTCATGATTTTATCCTTCTATTCTGTATTTCAACAAAATAAAAAAAGGCTACAAAATACAAAATAAAATTAGTCATAAAATTTGTACGGTTACAAGAGGACTTATGGATTAAATACACAGGGAATCCTGAAGAAGGGTACCTGTTCTTGTTTATCCTGGGGAGAGGATAACTGGGAGGAATCAGAATCAGTGTCACAGCCTAATCAACATGACCATGAATTTATGCTCACAACATAGGGGGCCCACTTCCTAGTGATGCATCCGCACATAAGATCAAATCATATCCAAACCCAAAAAAGCCACATGCAGCCCAAATTCATTTCCATCTTCTCCTCCCATTGTTATGCCCTCTCAAATGGACTTATCCCCACAAGTCATCCCATCCAAATAAATTAAAAAAAAAAAATAAGGGAAGAGATTCTCCCACTGTGAGTGTCTCAAAAGTAGGGCTACACAAATACTAGACTGGACTGGGTTGGATACCAACTTGAAATCTAGTCTGAATGGAGACCAAGTTAGAATTTTCAATCCAAGGACTGGTCTAGTCTTGTTAGACACGAGACCTGGACCAGGTTGGACTTGGTCCATCGAGTTACCGGACCAGTCCAGTTTCTTGAATCCAACTTTCTAAAAAAAAAACATTTATATCTCCTTTCCTATTCACTTGCACCAATATCATAGGCTTATTATCGATTGAGTTTCAAAGTTAGCACTGTTTAATTGCAAATAGTCCTTGTTATGAAATTAATTATGTTCTTTCAGTTTTTTAGAGTATAAATAATCATCTTTTTCGCGTATTATATAAAATACAAAAAAGGTGTCATACTATTCAATACCTGTAAATGTTATTGCTGCTTTTTTTTATTCTTGCAAGTGTCAAAGAGCTAGTTAGATATTTGTTTTAATTATAAATGTAAGATTTTCATTTTTTTTGTCTCCTATATTTTTTTTGTTCAAATTACCCTATAATTAAATTTTCATGCGACATGGAGAAATAGAGAAATGACAAATGAGGCTCTCAGAGTTCAAAGACCGAGTCCAAGGCATACGCATGAGGGTACTTTTACTGAGCTTAGCTGTGTAAGATTATTTTTTATAAATAATATAATTATTTAATATTTAATATTAAAAAAATAACCTGGACCAAGCCAAACAAATTGATCCAAAAGAGTAATCTTTAGTCTGATCTGATCCGTTCAGCCCAATCTTTTGTTTGGGTTGAATTTTTTAAGACCGGGTTACGTCGGGTCGAACCAAAACAGATCGGGTTTAGAATTTTTTTGCACAGTCCTGTTAGTCAAAAGGACGAAGCACAAAACAGACCGGGAATTTACGGCACCGTTTTTGTTACTTTATTGACCGTCCCTCATCAACTAGTCCGGGATTGAGAATTTTAAAGCTGGATTTCCATTTTAATTGGCCCTCCTTGATACCTTAAAAAGCTGGCTGTCATCATATACGGTTGCTCTTAATTACACGTCCCACTGAATCCATTCGAATTTCATTTCACAACTCTCCCTTTTCCGAATTTTTCTGACGGGAATCAAATCTCCCCAATTTTATCAAAAATCATTAACAATGTATTCAAATTTATCTGAAAAGAAATAGAATAAGACGTGGAACATACATGACCCGACGCCTCCACTTTGCTGCAAAAGCAATTCCCGCCGTCGGCGTCCGCATGATGAGCACGGAATGCTCATCATCTCGAGGTTTGATTTCATCACCATGTAATCTCTGCCTTCCGTGTTAAATTTCTTTTCTTAATTTTTTTAATATTATATTATTGATATTAAATGTGGATTGTCTTTTGGGTTTCAATTGATAAAATCTGAACTGTTTAAATTTAAAAAATTTTATTTTTATTTTATATTTATTAAAATAAAAATTATAATGTTTTTAATAAATTTATTTATAATTAATATGGTTAGTACAGATTTAATTTAGACTCTCTAATTTAATATTAAATTTTTTTATACTTTTATAAATTGATTATTCATATATATACTAAAGTACAAATATAATTTGGATAATTTAATTTAATATTAAATTTTTTTATAATGTTTATAAATTAACTATGTAAATATAGCCTGAATAGCATAGATTCAATATTAAGATTCTAATTTTTTTAATAATTTTTTATTTTAGTAAATATAATATTAAAAATATTAAATAATAAATTTAAAATTAACGGTAGAAACTAACTGAGGATTTAAGCCCTTGAAGTGATAAGCACTAATGCTCATGGTTACATGCGCTCGCCATTTTTCACTAGGTCCAAACACGAGATGACATTGTTACTCTCAAATTCATAAAAACACATTCAAATTATATGTAAAATGCATCTTTATTAAATTCAAAAAATAATTAAATCTTTTAATTATATTTTTATCAAATATAAATTGAAATCAGGCTCTCACCCTACGACCTTTTTCTTTCTCTTCTTTTCTTTTTTTTTTGTCAAATAACCAGCCTTTGGAATTTGGATGTTTTGACGCGTCAAAAGATTGGAAAAGGGGGACTCTTTTAAACTGTGACGGCAATGAAGAAGGCACGGCTTAAAATTGAATTGATAGATTTGCAATCGCATACAATAATTGGACCACGAAAAAAAAGTAGAAAGGCAAACAAAACTTTTTTTTTTTCATATTCAACTCAAATCCTAAGAACAATATCAAACAATGATATTATTAGTTGTAAAAACTTGGGGGGGAACTTCAAATGTGCGAAAGCCGACTCTTCATCTCTTAACATTTTAACTATAGTCTTCTCTTGTTACTCAACGGCAAGGGGCACGGACTCAGCCTGCAAAAATCACCAACGAAAACAATAATTTAGATTTCTTTTTAAACCAAAAGAGAACAAAGAAATTCAGAGAATGGGAAGATTTCCGTACCAATTTGCGGTACTTGAGGGCGTAAAACATCTCGAGGTAGCGGCGGCTCTCACGGCGGTCGAGGTTGGACACGTGCTTCCAGAAGCCATACACGCCGGTGAGAGTGAGAAGCCTCTGAGAGTAAATCTGCCATGTGTACCTGAGGAAGCCGATTTAGAGAATTAGTCTTGGTTACGCGATCAAAATCAATATACATTACACATATGACTAATCAAATCTAAGCTCCTTACTTCTCGTGAATACGCTTCAGACCGCCCTGGGAGATGGTGTCCCAGTGAGATGGATCAACCCTGCACTTCTCAAAGAAGTCAACCAGGATCTCGGCGGCGCGGTCACCGTGGTATGGATCAATGTTGAATCCAGATTTGCCGTGGACGATGATCTCAGCCGGACCACCGTTGCAGGTGGCGAAAGTTGGCAAACCACAGGTCATGGCCTCCACGACGGTCAGACCAAAAGCCTCGTACAGAGCAGGCTGCACGAAAGCTCCCTTGGTGTCACAGATCACACGATATAGCTCTCCGTTCCTCACCCTGTTCATCTGAGATGAGATCCACCTGAATTGCCCGTTCAATTTGTAAGTCTCGATCAGACCGTACATCTTCTTCATCTCAGCCTTCTCTTCTAAATCCTTCGACTCCTTTCTCCTGTCACCGGCCACAACCACGAGGTTCACCAGCTCTCGCAGGCGGGCGTTCTTCCCGTACCACTCGACTAGTCCTGTGATGTTCTTCACACGGTCCAATCTAGCCATGGTGAAGATGATTGGCTTGTTCCGGTCTTTCAACACACAACTGTTAAACATGAATTCAGTCAGTAAGGTACTAATACGATGCAGTTATGTTTTTTAAGTTATATGATAGAAAATATAGATACTGACATGTGCTCTTCATTTTCGACGGAGCTGTAGAGAAGTTCTTCGATCTCGGGGTGGAAGGAGGTTAACCTGCGCTTAGTTTCAGTGTACGGGAAGTAGATGCTCATGTCGGCACCGGGGGAAACAATGTTGAACTTGGGATCGAACACATCGATACCGTGAACTACCCTGTAGAGTCCGGGAAGGGTGAAAGCAGTGTGGCTCTCGTACTGTCCGACAGTATCCTTGCTGTGAAATTACCAGGGAGAAGATTCAAGAATTTCAGTAAGCAGATTACCCAAAAAAAAAAAAAAAACATGACATGAGATTGAGGGGGTGAGTGAGTGATGATCACCTTCCAGCAATCTCCTGGAAGGTACTGGTGATGATGAAGTCGGTGTGGTTCATTGCGAAAAGATCAGCGGTAAATTGGCAGGAGAAGTGATATTTGTCTTCGAATTTCTTCCAGTAAATGTCAGAATCTGGGTACTTGGTCTTCTCAAGTGCGTGAGCAATTGTACACTGCATTACGCGTATACAAGAGTTAGGAAGTGCAATCAAAAGAAAGGTTTAAAGTTGGAGCCAGATGCAGAATATCAAGTAAACGAACCTGAGTAACACCCAATTTATGTGCCAACAAAGAGGCAACAATGTTTCCGTCACTGTAGTTTCCAATGATCAGATCTGGCTTGCCTTGCAACTCCTTGGTAAGCTCTTGAGCAACATCCTCGGTGTAGGTTTCCAGGTATGGCCAGACCTCGAATCTGGAGATCCACTTGCGAACCATGCCCTTCTCGTCCCTGAAGGGAACACGAAGAATATGGCAGTGCTCAGTACCGAAGACCTTCTCCAAACGTTGGCCACAGGTAGTTCCTACTGCATCTGGCAGAAGACGAGTAATCTGACCAGAACAGTATAAAAAAACATCAGCTAAGCAATCACCACCACCATCATCTCATTTAACTCTATACAACTGTACAATGAACAACATACAATGAAAATGCGAGGGATGATATCCAAGCCTTGATGCTTAATGCGTTGGAGCATCTCGTTCTCCAAGGCACGAACTTGATCCAAGATGTAAACAACCTGTAAAATCAAAATACTTGGTCACTCAAAACTGACTAGGAAAATATCACCGCAAGCAGGCAAATCATTGAACGAAACTAACCTGACCACCGGTATCGGGGTATCCCAAGACATTATCCTGAGCAAAGTAACCGTGGGGAGAGAGGATGACAACGTTGAACACCATGGGGATTCTTCCGAGGAATGTCTCGAGAGTGCAGGGATCAGGTGCCTCGAGAAGATCCAACAGAAGCTGGATCATCTCTAGGACACGCTCGGCGGTGTCTCCCCACCCTCTTTCCAAACCGATCTCCTGGAATCTGTGTTCGAACTCGGAGTAGGGAGTCTCAGGAGCGAGTGTGGTGAGATAATCCTCGGCCTTCCTGAGAACATGTTGGAGGGAGTTCAGGTTCTGGATCCTGTCGTTCAACATCATAGTCTGCAAACGGAAACAAGAAGGATTTAGTCAGTGGCAAGAAATAATCACAGACATGAAACACATGATGATGTAGCGAAACGAAATGAAAATACCTTTCCCTTGAAGCTGTGAAGCCTGAGAAATTCAAGCAGTGGGTGCATGCTTTCCTTGTCATGGAACAGCTTCGCTGAAAGGTGACGATTGAGGAACTCGACACCATTTCCGATCGATTTGTTCAGAGTCGGTCGGGGGAATGATGCGCTGAACGGCTCGAAGTCCAACTCGAGCACGAAGTTGCCGTTCGAGCTGGATTAAGAGCAACAGAACAGAAACATCTCGTGTTTGACATATGATCCACGAACGTTCCAACACCATTTAAACTAAACTATCATGCGAATGATCTAAAGATTTAGATCCTTACCTTCCATCAACGAGCTCCTCCTTGAAGCGCAGGTACTCTGCAACACGAAGCTCTTCGACAACAAGAGCGTGCACATTCACGCGCAGGTACTCCCAAACACCAGGTCTGGGGCGGACAGCCAGGGCAACCCACGGTGGCAGAACTATGGCTTCCTGCATCAAGGATGTAACAATAATAATAATAAGACAAAAATTATCTAAAATAGAGAAAATGAAAGGGGGGGGGGATCTGAAACTTCTTAAAAAAACTACCTGGGTAGATCTGAGGACTTCTCCGAAAGCCCCGTCAATTAGCTTCTGTCTGTTTTCTTCAGGGATCTCCTCGAACTCTGCAATGACCTGGTGGTGCTGCAGAATCCCCTTGCCCTTGGATTCAATCCTTCAGTACCCCAACAGTTTTCCCCACCGAGTTAAGATATGATCTGATCACAAATCATCAACAGAAAGAAAAGACGAGATTTTGCTCATGAATACCTTGAGAGGAGGGCCAAGATTTCGTTCCTGTGCGCTGTGAGAGTCTCATCAAGCCTCTCGCGGAGACTGTGAACTCGAGTCAACCGATCGGAAGCCATTTCTGCAAATTAAAAAACCAGATCCAGAGTAAGCACAGTGAGGTACTGCAGAAAGTCAAACAAAAAACAATGTGTGGAACAGAGAAGAAAAACAAATCTAACTTGATCAGATTTCAAGACCTAATCCCACACTCACCAACCACCTGTGTATAAATTAATTGCAGATTTCTTTATAATTTTTATGAACTGAGACTTCTGCCTTATACAGTGCAGAAGAATAATTGCAAGATGCAGTTTCTTAGAGACGCATTAAGAGCTTCATTTAAAGAAAAATGAATTGAACTTCATTGCTTATAATTCCGAGGGGAAGCATAGTGGATGCCAGATGTAAAGCATCTGGACTCCGGTTAAAAACAAATTCTGCAGAAATCTTTGATTAATACGAGAAACCAACAAAGCAATTCTTTATCCTGGCCAGGCTGATGACGAAGATCAGAGTTTAGAGTTGATAAGTGAGAAATGACAACACGGAGCAATTTTCCTTTCTCAGGAAAAGGCTGAGACTAGAGACAAAAAAAAAATTAATCAACCAACAGAAGGGCATCCCAAGAAACATAAATTGATTCACAAAACACAAATCCAATGTGAAATGAACAAAATTTCAACAAACACGGCATGCCAGAACAGAGGCAGAGTGACAGACCGCCCCCATCAAAAATTATACAGAGCCAGGGTCAGTTTTTATTTTTCTTTTTAACTTTCCTGAGTAAATCGGGATCGAAGTTAAGCACGCATTCCCTCCCTCTGTAATAATACATTCAAAATTTTCCCAGCATGGTGCTATTCAAGAGAATCTAAGTCAGATTGACGAGGCAGAGTAACATCTCTCTCGTCAACTGAGCTAATCCTAAGATCAGAGTCTCTGGCTCTGATCCCCGTGGTGACCACTGTATAATGAACGTGCAGATAAGGCAGATCTTCCATTGAGGAAGCTAGCTCAAGCAAGAGCAGAATAACAGAACAGATAAGAGGCAGAATAACAGTAGAGAAAAAGCAAGAACAGAGAAAGGAAAAGGAAAAGGAAAAGAGATAAAGAGAAAGAGAACGTACAGAAACGGAGTAAACGCAAAAAATGAAAGGGGGTAGGAGAAGAAGGAATGAATGAATGGAAACAGAGGAGGAGGGTGAGGCAATTTATAGACGGGGGAGCGCCAAACACTTAGAGAAGCCCACAGAAATTCTTAATTATAATCATTTTTTAAAATAAAAAAGTTGCGGTAGATTCACAAAAGGTCAAAAATCTTTTTCTCTCTCTATTGGTCTTCTTACCCCACCGAGCGATTAGCGGACGAGGATATTTTTGCAAATGAGTTAATTAGAACTCTATGGTAATTATAATTTTTAACAATTAATCAATAGGATTAGTCAAGTAAAAAGACTAGATTCTCCCAACACGACGAATTAACGTTTAGTTTGACATTACATTATCATGTCTTAAATAATATTATTTTTTTTAATATAATTCCTTTGGGTAATAAAAAAATTATCGATTTCTATAATTTTTAATTTACCAGCATGTAGTTTCAACTTCTTATGGTGATATTATAATATATGGTCAGTTTATTTTAACTTATTTTATGAAAAATTTACTTTTTTAAAAAAATTATCTTGTAAATATTTTATGATGTTTGTTTAAGCTATTAAAAATAATTAAAATTTAAAAAAGAAAAGAAAATCTATGATTATATTAAGAATCTATTTTGAGTAGCTTATTAAAATAATTTAATACAGAAAATGAATGAGGATATTTCAAATAGGTGAGATGCGTGAAGATATTATAAAATTTTAAAATAATATAATAATAAATTATTTTTATAAAAAATTAAGAAAATTATTATAAAATTTAAAAATAACTAATTCATAATTAATTTTTTATTATTGTAATCAAATATAAAATAATGTGTGCTTTTATAAAATCTCTATAAAATAAATTTCTTTTTATAAAATTTTTAAATTAACTAAAAATTATTAATTTTTAAATTTTAAACAAATGGGTCCATATTCTAATGAGAATCCACATAAATCAATTCTATTGTTCATGAATATAATTTATTAAAATATTTTCACTTTAAATTATTGTTTACATACTCTCTCAATTTGAAAATATAAATTATTTTAAACCGAAGCTCACTCTTTAATAAAATAATTACTTATTTTTTAATTAATTCTATTTTTTTATATTTATCCCTATTAAACACCCTACAATAAATATAAAATTATTATCAATAGGGACATTTTAAAAAAAAGACAATGATTATTCCTCAAAAAATTAAAAATATTTTATATTTTTAATTTTTAACTCTTTAAAAAATATTTTATATTTTTAAAGAGGATTTACTTTTTGATATTGAGATAACGGTGCTTCCAAAGATTTGAAAGTTCTCGGCGATCCAGAAATTTATGGAAATTTCCATGATTTGTCTAAAAACTTTTCCCTCATGTAGCGGCAGAAGGTTTTTTTTTTTTTTTTTTTGGACTAGTAGTTTTGACTAACCCATTGTTGCCTAATTTATAGCCAAGCCAAATTAAATCAAATCATCAAATTATGGGAGGGAAAGCAGAACAAGTCAATAATCATGAACAACATTTCCTCTATTTCAGATTATAAAATAATTTCAAAGAAATTTAACTATTCTAAAATATAAGATAATTTAAAAAATAAATTTCATTAATAATACTTTTTTAATATTATACTTCAAATAAAAAATAATTGAAATGATATTGTAGTATAAAAATTAAATATGTATGGACATTTTTAAAAATTTCTAGTTTTTTTTTAAATAAATTTGTAAAGTTTTCTTTGTTTTTATTTTATTTGTATGAGTAATCCTCTCTCATTGTTTTTTAATTTGGGATGAAGAGAGTACATATTTTGAACAAGATAGAATTTCCCTCTAACTTGTTTTGCAAGACAAAATGAATCATTATCACCGTTCCAATTTATAGGAAGTGGTTGGAGAGATATTTTTGATCTCATTGTGTTACTGTTTATCAACATAAATGATGATGAAATATTCTTACCAAAACCCATCTAATGAGCTCTATTGAGGGGATCAGCGACTCAAATTTTATAATCTCTTTGTAAAGCCAATATGCATTGGAACTTCCATTGCGATCTTCGATTTTTTTTTTTTTTTTCCCCTTCGCAGAGGATGTTCGAGCTTCAAATTTAATTCTTTTTTGACCTTGTACTTAAAATTTAAGTACTAGTAAAAGTAATTAATTAGTTCTCCCAATAATCTGACACAAATAAATCGCTAAATGCGATTATTGAATCATTGCAAAATCCGTCATGAATTCAACGAAATAGATAAAAATTTAACAATTTTTGGATTGAAATGACAATTATATAAAAATGTAAAAATAATTAAATATGGTGAGAGTGAAACTATCAATTAAGGCCGGTCCTTAAAAAATCAGATTTTAAACACACTGATCTTATTAAGTTCGACTATATCTCAAGCCTCCATTTTGGTTAACTTGGCCTTAGCCTTATATTTTTTTTATTTTCGATTTAAAAATATAAAAAAATATTTAAAATTTCAAAAAAGTTATTATATATGACATTAAGCTTAGAAAAATAAGTTTAATTTAATACACACAACAAGTTTAATTCAATAAGTTTAATTCTTTTTTCATCTATATAAAATGAGGTTAGAGTTTTAGAATTAATATAATATTTAATTTTTAATATTAATTTTTTTAAAAAAATATATATAATGACTTAAAAAAGCTGGCCCTTTACCTTTTAAACTTAAATTATCATTTTATATTATAAAATAGCAGCCCAATTTCAATTTTTTTTAAAACTTAAAAAGGTTGAAACCATGTAATTCACAATTCTAGGCGGGAACGTAATGAAGATCTAGAAAGAATGTGCCGGAAGTAATTAAAAAAATTAAGAGATCTAATAACACGCACAGGACAACGAAACCACATTGTTGACGTTGTAACTTATATATATATGGCACTTTCTATTTATTTATAAATGACAAGTTGCTTACCTTGAAGTGCCTCCCCCAGCCACTGCCCCAGCCCGGAGGTAGAAACGAAGCAAACCAGGACCTGGGCATGGAAAATAAAAATAAAAAAGCATGGCATTGACAACAATCACAAAATAGTGAAATGAGGTTAAACCGGTGAAATTTTAGATGAACCATTAAAAAATAAAAATATATATATACTTAATTTTATATATTTAATATATTTTTGTCAAACCACATTGCTTTGAAAGTGTTAAAATATTTTTAAAAAGTTTATTATAAAATAAATAATATACGAAATGTTCATATGTTTTGATTTAATTAAAAATAAATATTTTAGATATTTCTTTTGCAGAGTCAAAAAAATTATCCTAATTTTTTTCCTTTTATAAAGTGTTCTTTTTTTTTCAAAGATAGGAATACCAATTCTGAAATTTATTAAATACAGTTTGCAGTATTTAATTTTTTCTAAACTTTTAAAAATATCTTCCATTATAATATATATATATATATATATATATTTAAGGAGGGAAATAACGAAGGGCATTATTAAAACAATCATCATTAATAAGTATTATTTTTTTGTAAACATCTTATATTTTGGATGGAGTATCTTTTTAGGAGATTTTTTTTGTCCAGTTTTATATCTCTTTTTAGAAGTTCAAAACATTTTTTATAAGATACCATTATTTAATCCAGCAATTTCAAATCCTATAATATAATATAATTTATCGAGTTTTAGGAACAAAATACGACAATATAATCAATATTTTTACATATCAATCAATCAATTATATTTTCCAATCTGTATACAGGAACTTTAAAAGACAGTATGTATTTCGAAGCAGACGGAATAGTATATTGATATTTATACTGTGGACTCAAATACAGCAAGTAAAATATTATCCAAAACGATACACAATCTCTCTCCGAGTCAGCAGTGGAATATTTAACAATTTCTTATCCACAGTGTCCTCCGGTTCAGGTTCAAGTTGACGTGGGAGCGACAACATCTTCATCGTTGATTTAGTACTTTAATGGCCCTCCACAATAATTGCATTAATTTACTACCTTAATGGCCCCTTGGTTTCTCTGTGCCTCCTTTCTAATTTGACTCGTTGCTCTTGTTTGAACCTTCATAGGTTCAGACCGTTTTGCCTTCCTCTGCTTTATAACAATCTGCACCTACCACTAACTCCTTCTTACCACTCCCTCATTTTTAAATTATAAAATATTTTTAAATAAAATTTTATAAACGAATAAATTTTATTAAATACCCACTAACCAATAATAACCTTATCTTTTTCAAATGAAAATATAAATTTTTAAAAGACCTTTTATTTAATGTATTGAATAAAAGAGAAACAATAATTAAATAGAGAAAGTATGATATTGCATTAAATCTATTTAATAAAATTATAATTTTATTAAAATATCTTATATTTTGAGATATCAAATTTTTTAAAAGTCTCTTATAATTGCGATAAAATGGGTATCATACAACACAGGATGGTTAAAGCACTAGTTAAATATTAGTGTAAAAACGTAGATCTCGCTGTTTTAAAATTTGGCTAGCATTAAACAATACATTAACAAGATACAGATAGTAAAATTTATTCTTCAAATTTCAAAATTATTTCTAACAAATTCAGAAAAATATAGAATACTTTTAAAAATGACATATTAGTTATCTTTCCTGATTTCCTAATTTGTATTTTTTCCAACTGAAAACGGGGCAAAGAGAAAATTGGATGGAAAATAATACGTTGGACCCATATATATTTTGCCACCAATTTCATCTCAACAAATGGAGAGATTTTTATAGAAAAAAAAAAAAAGACATTCACTTTTAGATTTACCCGTAAATATTTTTTATTTCTCACCCCTTGCCTCCCTCAATTTTCTTATACTTGATTGTAATTTAAACATTTTTATATTATTATATTTAAAAATTTTATTTTATAAATAAGATTTAAAATTAGATAAAATAATTTAAAATTATATTTTTATTTCACTTGTAATGTATATGATAGAACTCAATAAATTATATGTTACAATATTGATTTTTTATTATATATAAATATTTTTATAGATAATAAAATTATTATCCTCCTAAGAAATTAATAAATTTCTCTTTCAATTTTCTTTTTTCTTAATCAGCCCTGCATGATGAGAAAAAAAAATCACATTCTCTCACTTTTCTTTCAACCAATTATTTTAAGGATAAAAGGATAAAAATACTCACAAAATGATTAGCCAGGAGCATCCAATAATCTAAAGTAAGAAAAATGGCATAAATACCCATAACGCTACATTAATGGATGTAGAAGTGATTAAGCCATTAACTTTGCCCTAATACCAGTAGTTTTCAGTGTTGAATATACTGTGCATGTCAATTATTAGCTTTTGCTGATGTAAAGTAAAAAAGGGACAAAAATACCCACAAAATCATCATTCATGAGCATAGGGTGGCCTAAAGTGAAAAAAAAGAGTAAAAATACTCATAATATTATCAAAGTTGGTATAAAAGTAATCAACCCTTCAAATTCTATAAACATTGACCATTTAGTTAACACCTGAGCAAACGTTAACCATTTTTTTGTTGACATTAACAAAAAATGTTTTCAAGTGAAATTTTGTAAAGGTTAATTGATTGTTATATGAAAACTAATTTATTAAATGATAGGCAGAGAAAGAGGGAACTTGGTTTTAGTGCTCTACCCGTCTTCTACACCTCTATGATTTAAGGAGAATATTTAGATTAATTTTAACTATCTAGATTTAATTTTTTATTTTTATTTTATATTTATCAAAATAAAATATTTATAAAAATATATAAAAAAATAATAAATAAGATTAGTAGTCTAGACAATCTAAATTTGCACTATCAAAATAAAACGTTATAAAGAAATTTAATATTATATTCGAACTATACAATTATGGTCAATTTATAAAAATAATAAAAATATTTAATATTAAATTAGATTATTTAAATTAAAACAACATTGTCTCGATTGATGGTGAGCAGGTTTATTAAATTTTTTATAATTTTAGTAATATAAATCTGGATTGTCCAAATTTGTGCTAATTTTTATTAAAATTCATTATTTTTTTATAATTTTTATAAATATTTTATTATAATAAATATAAAACAAAATAAAAACATTAAATCTGGATCGATTGAATTAATTTGGAGGGTTCAAATCTTCTCCCTGATTTAGTGGTGCTATGGTGGAAGGGCTCTTCCAAGCTTCATGGAAGAGCAAAGCCAAGTCTCATAAAAGATATTTTTTGCCTGTAAATTTTACTTGGGAGTATTTTTTTTATGCACATCAACAAAAAAATGATTAATTTTTACTTAGGTGTCAACTAAATAATTAATAATTAAGAAATTTGATAGACTGATCACTTTTATACCAACTTTAATAATGTTATAAGTGTTTTTGCCTTTTTTTTTTCACTTTATACTATTAGATGCTCATAGCTGATAACTTCGTGAATATTTTTGTCCCTTTTTCAGTGAATAGTAACAAAGACTAACACGTGACATACACAGTTAGCATTTAATATGAAAAAATGAATGATGTTAGGGTAAAGTTAACGGTTTAGTCACTTCCACTATGCTACACTCATTCATGTAATATTATAGGTATTTATGCCTTTCTCCACTTTAGGCTATTAGGTGCTCATTGTTAACCATTTTATAAGTATTTTTTCCTCTTTACCTTTCTTTTTATCAGGCACCATATAAACATTATACAATGAGGAAACACATTAAAATTTAAAATTTAAAAAAGAAAAAATATAAATTTGGGTTTCAACACTTTGCTCACTTTTTCCATCTCTGTACTTTTGTTAGTGTTTTGGATTCTTACATTTTTTAATATTCAGTGTTTTAGGTCTAAACAAAATATAGGGATCTTGAAAAGATCTAGAATACCCAAAAAAATTGTAGGAACCTATATTAAAATATAAGTAAAATACAGAACTCAAAGTTATATTTTTCAATTAAAAAAGATACTAACTTTTGAAAGGGCTTCTCCAATATAACTAATGTTATAGAACCAAACCAAGCAAATAGTTTAGCATTTATTATATTTTGTATTATGACTAGTTTATTATATTTGTTAATATATATCATTGTATATCAATATAAGCTTCTATAAATTTTGAATTATGAATATATCAATGATAAACCATTTACATATTAATGTGAGCTGGTCATATTTTAAAGTTTTTAAAATTTTAATTTATACTCCTTCCGTTAAAAAATGTAAGGTATTTTTAATCGAATCTCACCCCAATAAAATAGTTATCTACTTTCTAACTAATTTTATTTTTTTAATTTACTTCTATTAAACACCCTACCAATAAATATAAAGTCATTATCAATAGGGGTACTTTAAAAAAAAGACAACGATTACACCTCAAAAAATTAAAAATATCTTACATTTTTAAACACCTAACTCTTCAAAAAATATCTTATATTTTTTAATGAAAGGAGTATTTTTTAGATAAAAATTTTTTTGGATCAGTGAACCAATTTATCCAATTTTGCGTCCGACAATGTTTAACATTTTAGATGTGTCCAAATTTAAATTTAGTACGAGACTAGTACGAGATAAGGTGCCAACGAAACTAAAATGAAGAATACTTTAAAATATCTGGGAGAGCCGTTGGAGAGGAAAGACGATGCGTACTGCACCAACGTACCATGCGGCGGGTGTGTGTGTTGGATCTACTCGTGTTTTTATTTCTGATGTCGCAAAATAGAAACTTGACCATCCCTTCCTCTCTCACCAGATCTCTCCCTCCCATGACATGGCATCTTCCTATTGGACGTTTCTTCACCCTTGACGTAACAGCAGAGCTCTTAACCATTACAATTTCTGTTTTTTAAGATAATAATATCATCAATTTTGCATGGTCCCCGAGTGGGACCCATGGACTCGAGAAATACGTTTTCCCCCTTTTAAGGGACACTCGGGCTGATTTCCCCTGTGTCTGACGTGGCATTTATCACCGACATCATTTCTTTTCTTTTTTTCCATCAGCGGGACTCCCCTTCCGAAACACTTTTTTCAACTATTCAATATATATATAAATATATTAAAATTTTAATTTATTTTTTGGCAGAACCAAGATATAAACCAGAGCAATTTAGACGTGGTATTGCAAAAAAAGATGAAATATTTTTGGTGGGGTTTACGTAGCTTGCATTTCTTTTATTAGTCAAGCAGAGCAGCAAATTATTTAAAATGTCAAAATTTCTTGGATCGATAAATAAAGAATTCGCACTTAAAATCAAACAATATTATATTTAAAATGGAATAAAATATAGAGTAACTCCTAAAAACACGTTTGACGCAGGCAGTAACGAATCTTGAAGAGAAATTCTGGACCCCATATGGCCTGTGTTCTTTATTTCTTTTTCCCGCTGGAGCATTTTGAAACGCAAATGCGTGATGGATCACTTTAATACATGGTCAAAATGTATGAATAATCAAATACCACCTGCTAGAAAAATAACAAAACACAGCTTAACGTGTAATCATAGATACCAATAAGGTTGGATTTAGTAAAAGTAACTAATCTCTTATAATATGATGAATAAAGGTTTAAATTTATATTGGAAGGGTACTCATATTTAATACATATTTATATTTGAAATATAATTGTCTTTAATTAAAAAATATATGTGAGCAATTAAAAAAAAAACGTGATCATAGGTTATATAGTAAATCCCTAGCCCCACTCCACGGGGTGTAACATAAATATTAATGAAACTTGTTATCTACTGTGATATGATGTAATGTAGTAATAATAATATCATCGATGTTGGGAAATGGAGGAGTATTATTGAGAGGAGGATGGGCGAGAGGGATGGTTGGAGTGTGGGGCCGTGCAGGGGAACAATGTCTATCCGTCCAGGAATTAGGTGAGGGTGATTAATAATTAATAATTAGTAATAATAAAATAAAAAATACTTCCTTTTTTTTAAATTATAGAATATTTTTTAAAAAAATTTTTTCATCTAAAATATAAAACATTTTGAAATAGAATTAAAATTTTATTAAATATTTAATTTTAATATTACTTTTTTTTATAATTAATTTTCATTATTTTTTTAATATATTAAATAATAAGTATTTTTAAAAGTTAATATTTTTTTTTAAAAGATCAAGTTGTTAAATATATTTAATAACATTTACTAGCATATGAAATTTTATTTAAAAATATTTTATAATTTAATGTGAAGAAAGTAAAACTGGAAATGACAATAAAACCAAAGAGGATAAGATTGTTACAAAATAGAGAGTCGGCTTTTTTCCTCGTGAAGGCCAGCCCAAGCGGCACAGGGCGTACCTACCGTACAAGTGGGGAGCTACGATTCTTTTTAACGCCCAGTCACGTGCAACCCCCACCATTCAACCCTCAACCGCCGTCTCCCTCTTCTCTAGCTACCTCCCTTATCTATCCAACTGGATAATTTTAACTTTTCCATCCACCAAAAACGTTACATTTTTTTTAATGATTGAGGCGTTTTTTCCCCCTAAATTATTTCTTTTAAAAAATTTAGTATTCTAAACCATTTATCCGAATAATTTTATCCTTAAAATAATTAAAATCTAACATATTTTCTCCTAACATTAATACTGTACCTAGCTTGTAAAGGAAAATAGGAAGAACAAAAATGAGAAGAGAGAAAAGTAAAGAGATATAATTTTCTCTCACTATACTTAGCTGATTTAGAAAAATAAAAAGAATATAAAATTTGTTAATTTTTGTATAAACAATAATAACCTTATTAATTATAAAATTATTTATGCAGTAAAATTTAATATTTTAACATACTACATATAAAATATTTTTATCATATATTATTAACCAAACAAAAGCATAATTAAAAATTATGTTATCCGTTACTAACAAAAAATATTATATTCAATTTAAAATTTTATTTATTAAATTATTAAATATATAATAATTTAATAAATATATGGTATTTAATTGAAAATTATTCTAAAAATTTAGAGTTAGCATTTGCCTAATTAGTCTAAAAATTAAATATATTACTTCTTTAACAAAAATTCATAATCAAAATAAAACTACACTACAAATATCATAATAAAAATAGAGGAAAGCAATAGGCAACAATAAAAAATTAGTGAGTAAATCTGACAATGAAATTTTCTCTCAAAATCTCCTCGTATCTGAAGAGAAAAGTTAGGAACAAAAATATATGGGTCTTATATGTTATTTCCCGCCACTTTTTCCTCCCACTTGTATCTCTCCCTCACCTTTCTCTTTTACCAAGCATAGCATAAATATTTCAATATTAATTGTTAAAAATGCTAATTGGGACTAAAGTCCAATCGAAAATGTTACCTGTTGTGTTAAGTGGATCTGAGTTAAGGTATATTTTTATTCTTAAATTATTCTTTAAAGACAATCTAGTGTTTTAAACTACTTATTTCAAAGTGATTTCGCTTGTGAAATAATGAAAACATAACATATTTCTAAATACTCATAAATAACTTAAGCAAATTCCTTTTTTGTCCTTCTTTTAGTTTAATTAAAATAAAGACAAGTTTGATCTATCTAAACTATCAACTTTAAATTGGGGAGGGAGGATGATATTTTTAACTGTAAGAAAAATTGTAAACTAACAATAGGGAAATGGGTGATTGGAGCTAATTGAAAGTGAAATTCATAAACAGGCAACAATTATGGATTGGGATTGATAGAAAGATGTTCCAACCAATAATGCACTGCATCATTTCTCTTTTTATCTATATTTCTATACCTTATCATTAAAGCTATATTTGTTTCAAGAGAAGGAGGAGGGGTGATGAAGGAAGAGTTTTATGTTATCTTATTTGGTTTTGTTTAAGAGGAGGGAAGAGGTTTTTAATGATAATTTATTTAGTTCAATAGGGGAGGTAGTGACTAATTTGCTATTTTACCCAAATTAATTTACATCATAAAAAATTATAATTCTTCTATCAATTACAATGAGTTAGTTCGGGTTAAATCCAATGTCAATGGGGATGAAAAATAAATTCAACACTAACTAAAAAATAAAAATATACCCAAAGTAAATTATAGTTGAGAGCCAAACTAGAAATAATAAATATATATTAATATACAATGTGGCTTGAAGTAGCATATTGCAATTTCTCATGAGCCTGGATGCAAATTGAGAGTAAAACAGAAGTAAAGCTCTCATCTACATGAAAACCTGGATGAACCACGAACAATACTTATTGGAAAAGACATAATTCGTGTAGGTTTGAAAGTAATAAAAGCTAAGATTCATGACAGGACAAAGCACGAGAGTTTTAGCGACAGTGAAGGATGTGAGTTTATTTTATTTTTTTAGCAATGGACATTTATGAAATATAAGATAACTAATAAAGGCAAAAAAGCTCCCTTCTAAAGAACCCAATTTGAAGGGGAAGGTCAAATTTTAGCTCTCATTTTCTCTAAATTTTTCAACCAAATTAGGTGAGAGGAGCATTGTCCCTCTCCTCCATTCAAAAAACCCCCAACCAAACATACTTCAAAGATTGCATGTGTTTTTTCTTTGGAACATCCATAATTTAACTTAATATCTTAATAAGAAATACAGAAGAAGCATAGGAGCATTAATTCATACTATTTCTCCATGGAAAAAAGTAAAATTTATATTTTCTTGATTTTTTAAAAGGATTGGTTGAAATAACTAATTTTAAATTTCTTTAGTGACTACATAAATTATATTTTTTATTTCTATTACAATATTAGAAGTTTTCTAGTCATTAGAATCTAGGAATAAAAATACCCGTCTAAAAAACTATAAAAAATTTATTTTATTTTAAAATTTGTTATTCAGTTATGATAAAAAATATACAATAATTTATTTTAGACTAAAATAAAGTAATTTATTTTTAATTTAATTTGAAAATAAAAATCTAAACTGGAACACACTTTTGTTTATACATTTTTTTAACATGCCTGGAATAATTAATTTCATAATAAAATATTTTGTTTAAAATTTTAATATAAACTGATAAAAAATAATAAAATGTCTTATACGTTTGAATTAATTTTATGATATCATTTTAACATTTTTTATTCACAAGCTTTCTACATTAAATTTTAATATTCAAGTAACTTATAATACATAGAGTGCATGGACAATTTAAAAAATTGTTATCAAGACTTTAACTTGCATGGAGTAATGGGTCACAAATTTTAAAATAAAACAAATTGTTTATATAATGTGAAATTACTACAATGCAAATAATTTATTATACTAGGTCATTCTCGAAGAATAATTCAAAAGTAAAAATGTATATTAACTTAAATCCACTTAGTATGGTAATAGTCATTTTTCATCAAGCTTAAGTCCCAGTTAGTATTTTCAATTGTAAACATTATGGTATTTAACTTTAGAGGGAAATATTTAATTAATTTATAGGCAAAATTACTACGATAAATAATATAGAATACTAAATGTTTCTCGGACAATAATTAAAAGGTAAAAATGCACTTTAATTCTTTTTTTATCTCTCATGCGTATCTTCTTATTGAGAAAAATATAGCTTTAGATTCCTGTATTTTACTCTCATTTTACTATTAGTTCTTGCATATTTTTACGTGTTTTAGATCTCTATGTTTTTATTTTTTAATATTTTAGGTCCCTACACTTTATTCATGAAGGAACTTAAAATACTAAAAAGTAAAAGTATAGAGACCTAAAATATTAAAAAAAATATAGGAATTAATAATAAAATACAAGCAAAATGCAAGGATCTAAAATTATATTTTCCCTATTTATTGTTTATAATTCTGTTTCAAGCATGGTGAGTAAAGAGTAGATATTTGTTCCATGCATTTTTTTTTGTAAGGTATTGTTTTTTCATGGATTCATTGTCAAGATATGAGAGTTACTTTTCTTAAGAAAATTTGAAACATCGTTTTAATATTTAAACTCTGCTAAAATATATAATATGCGAAAAAATAGGAAAAATGAAATAAAATAGGGAAATTGACAAATGAATTCCGTCAAAATAAAACAAATGAAAAAAATAGCACAGCAGAGTGAGATAATTACTCTGAAATACCTAAAGACTTATATACACGTCATATTTCTTTCTGGTAGAAGTACACTTATAACCCTGTACAAAATAATACTCCCTCCATCTTAAATTATATGACACTTACAAAAGATTTTTTCATCTTGAAATATAAAATATTTTAAATAGATTAAGGTTTCATTAAATGCATCAATTTTAATATTATTATTTCTCTTTCTATAATTAATTTCCATCACTTCTCTTTTAAATATATTAAATGATGGGTATTTTGAAAAGTTTATATTTTTATTTTAGAAAAATAAAGTTGTTAAGTATATTTGATGAGATTTATTAATATATAAAATTTTATCTAAAAGTATTTTATATTTTGGGATGGAGAGAGTAGAAAGCGTGGTTGTTGAAACCCAAACATAAATTATTGAAACCTAAACTTAAGCTTAGTTAAATACTTTAGTCTAAATATTGACAACACGCCTAGTCATAATTTTAATTTAGTCTTGCAATAATTATTGCACTTCCTATATTAATTACTTTAATTTTGTTATCACAGCTTTAGTTTAGGTGTTAAAACCTATGCTTTTTACAATTTTATTTGGGGTTAGAAACATAAGTTTATAAATAATCATGACAATTAAGTCCTTCAAAACTTGAGAGTAATTACCTCATTTTATGATACTATTTTATCATTTTTTTTTCCATTTCAACGTGATTTATTTATCACTCTGCCAAGACACGTCTCCCTTCGTTTTCAATGAAAGTGCAAAAGTTTCATATAATTTCTCATTTTTTATAAGTAAAATAATAATTTTCAAAACATATTTATCACATCTTTCTCTAATTATTTTCATTAAATGATAATATCATTAAATTACAAAAAAATGAATGATCACTTGTAAAAGCACTCTTGTCTAAACTTTTAAATTTCATACTTAATTATTATGATTATCCACTTCTTTTAAATTGTATGAGTTAGTTAAAATTTATTGATATTTGAAAATAGAGTAGTGCTTTTTAATGGTAGTTGGATTTCAAATGTTTGTTATGGCCAAGTCATGTTGCATTAAACAACACACACAAACTGTTAACTAACAAAAACCTCAAATCAACAAGGTTTAACTTCACATAGTAATATAGTACGGGTGAACAGGTAATATATATCATTCAAGAGTGATAAATGATATAATTTGATGTGATATTTATATTAATACATTGATTGATTATCATATTAAACTTATATTTTATTTTTATAATCTTTGGTTTTCCCCCCACTATGATTGAATTTGTGTATTCAAACTCTGAACAGATTTTTTTCATAACCTAGTTCATAATTGAAAGTCTGTTTATTTAAGTTTTTAAAAATCAAATTAGATTGGCTGGTTCATTGATAATCAATTCTTAATCTAGTTCAGTTGACACTCCAAAATTGAATAAAGGAGAACCGGTCAAAGACCAATCGAACTGGTTTCCTTAAAAAATCAAATTGGATTAAAATTTTAAAATTTTAAAAAATAAAAACTATACTAAAATTAAACTACCAAGAAATTCCAGGGCATGAGTGGAAGCTCAGCCTTCTCTACTATTTAGACGCACTCCCCACTTTTTTATAGATAAGAACGATACTCTCTCCCTTTTAACGTGAGTGGCGTGGGACTTCTTGAGGCTTCTTAACAAATATAATGCACACACAATACACAACTCGAAGCATTTTTCTTCATCTTTCCTTTGATTTTGGGGTTTTTTTTTTTTGCTTATACCTGGAAGATTTTTTTTTAATGTAAACGCATCTTTTTAATATTTGTACATTCCATTTTTTATCTGTATGTTTTTGCTTAAATTTAATCTTTTTAATTCAGCCTAAATATTCTTTTAAAAAGTAGTGCCTTTATCAACATCTTTCTTAATTTCTGAATAGAAGACTTAATTCAATATTAATATCAATATCAATATCAACATCTCACTTGATTTCTAAAATGGAGTATTCATCAATAATCAATCATCTTGCCAAGTATTTATAATATTTTCTAGAAAAAATACACATTAACATTTATTTTTAATTGGATTGTGATATATATAAATTTAAATTTAAAACATATTAATTTAATGTCAACTAGTTTAATCATGCTTCAACTAATAAATCATGAATCAATACTTAACCCGATTCAGCGGTCGATTTGGCTTTTTAAACGGAGTATTTAACACACCATGTAGACCAAGTTTGATAAAATAGCAAGATTTGTATTTTAATATGGCTAGAATCAGTGGATGGTTTTTAATTTTCTTTTTAATTCAGTTCACTAAATATCTTGCGGGGCTTTCTTTTTCTACACATAAATTAAAGAAATTTAATATATAAATTTAAATTTAAAACATATTAATTTAATGTCAACTAGTTTAATGATATAAAAATTTAAATCTAAAACATATTGATTTAATGTCAACTAATTTAATCACGCTTTGACTAATAAATCATGATCAATACTTAACCTGATTCAACGGCCGATCTGGGGTTTTAATGTTAGTTCAACATTAAAAAAACAGACAAATAGTAGTTCAAATATACCAAGATCAATATACAAGGGTTAACAACACCTTAAATGTACCGACACAATTTTTGAAGTTTTGTATGCTGAGTATCTTTTGAAAAAAAAAATATCTTGAATAAAATTCTGATTTTCCAACAAATTAATTTTATAACTGTTAGGACTCGTGAGGATAGATTGGAGAAAAAAGTATAAGAGTTTACAAGTAAGATATGAAATCAACGCGACGTCATATAGCAGCAATTGAAATAGGTTTTGCTCCACAATAAATAAATAAATCACCAAAATGAAGATAAGCAAGAGCTGACCTGACCAAGAAGGGTTGGTGGCGTGGATAATTTCGGGCGGGACAGGGTCGCACGTGGGTCCTTCCCTATACTTTCTGTGGACATGTCTTATTCAAACTTTCACTTATTCATTTATATTTATCTTGTCATATATTCATTTTTTTTTCAAAGAAGTTTGAATTGTTCGATATACCTTATGTTTGGAATTGACGAAAATATAAACAACGATTGGAATAATTTTAACTAAATGTTAGGAATGTGAGTTAATTATTAATGAATTTTAAAAAAAAATAAAATTTCAATCTAATTTGGAAGAACTAAAGTAAAAATAATTTTAATGATGAAAAGATCAAAATATTTTTTAATTTTTTATTTTATTTGAAATGAAAAGTCATCAATTGTTAATTTTCTTTCTTCAATTATTAATTTATTAATATTAATTATAAATTATATTAATTTATCAAAAAAGCAGCGACATCGATTGTTAATTTGTCAACTTTACTTATCAATTTAATAATATTGATTGTAATTACTTTTTAATTTACCAACATCAGTTGACATTGATGATTAATATGCCAACTTTACTTGTTAATTTAGTAATATTGATTATAAAACAACCAATGTTAATTATTGACAATTGATGTTATTGCTTGTGATTGAACAGCTAATATCAAATTTTGTATAATTATTGACAAGTTAATTCATGTTATTTATAGCTTATATTGATAAATTAATAAGTAAAGTAAGAAAATTAATAATAATGGTTTTGCATTTTGGATGAAAATAACAAGTGAAAGGTACTTTAATTATTTCACTTTTGAAATGATTTCCTCTTCAATCCCTTTACACTGAACTAAAATATCAAAATTTTTTAGAACCTATTGGTTGTTAAATCACATTCTTGATCCTCAATTGAAATTTATAATATCATGAAAATTAACCTCTTGTTAATCAGACAAATCAAAGCGCAATTAAGTAAAATTAGTATGGTATGTGACTAGAGAGCACTATTGAATGTGTTAGGTTGTGTGTTCAGTACTATGTTCAAGTCCGAAGCGAATATGGGTCACCTTGACCTCTAAAAGGGAAGAAAGCAGGGAAGAGTGACTTTGAGCTAGATGCCGTGACACATGTGTCTTGTGTCGTAGTGCAATAGTCTAAAAAACGCAAATGAATACTCTTTGTGCCATATGATACAGTGCGTGTGACATGTGTGACGGTGTATGGCCAAATTTTGACGGTGATAAGTTGCGAATCAACTTGAAAAACATATGAGAAGTGAGAGGGAAAGATGAGAGATATGAAGAAAGTTTGAGAGTTCTGCTAGGACTTGCTTCCTAGATGATTTTGGAGCATTTAAAGGTTAGCAAATACAAGAGGTAAGTTTTTCAAGTGTTAATTTTCCTTCATCTTCCTCCTTTGATAGTTTTAAAGGTTAGGGTTTGTTGCTATAAGTTATTTTTGGATCATAAAGGCTATAGGGTCTGAACCATTAACTTAAATATAGCTAATGAGAGTTGTTTTAATTATTTAAATTAAGGTTTATGAGCTAAACATGTTTTTGTTGGTGAGATGGCATTTATGGCCAAAAATGCCATTTAATAAGGTTGTTGGAATTAGTTGGAAAGCCATAAGGAAGCCGTAAATGATAGTTGGGGAGTTTAATAAAGCTCATGGGAGCTAAAATGAATTAATAAACCTAATGATTAAGCTTAAATGCAAGAGACAAGTTTAGGGTATTTATAGAGTTAAATTGAAAGCTAGGTTTGTATTACATGGTGATATTAAATGTTGATGATATGATTAATCATAAATTAATCATCTCGTGCACCATTTTGCCTTGGGACCAAGCTTGGGAAATAATTTATTTGATGGGTAAATTTTAAATCACTCAAAGGTTTAAAATAATTGAGAGAAATCTTTTGTGTGTGATTCATATTTTTGAAGATGAAATAGTTGACATAAATGATTGAATTTCATGATTATTAAATATGTGTAAAAATATGTAAACTTTTGAGTAACCTATTTGGTTATAAATGTGATGTTTGAAATACCCCAATTACGTGTTGAAATAAGAAGTTGACAAATTTATGAGATGATTGTGTTTTTGTGTAGTTTTGAATGTGTTATGAGTATATTGAGAATGAGATTAGGAGTTGTGTGCGACAAGTGAAATTAATTATAATGCTCATATGTGATAGCTTATTATATGAACTCAATGGGCTTATAATTGTATTTGTGAATATGTGAAATGAGTGAACATAATACATAGTATAATCATTTTTTGCAGGAGTTTATCTTGAAAAAGAAGTAGATAAAATCTATATAGTAATGAAAGGGGCAAGCCCTATGCCACCGTTTATCAAAGGATTATCCCATTGTTTGTTGAGAGACTCCAACTTAGTTAACTCCACCAGTTTGTTAAGGAGATTAGCTCAAGGTTTATGACACTCTAAGGATTTGAGAATAGGAAAAGCTGTGGTTCAAAGGTGAATGTAATATATTCGATTAGGTCATCCTTTACAATTGGTGAGTTTGGGTAGTTCATTTACAAGGACGGAGCCCTATTATAGCCCACGTTTTTAGAAAGATATAAGGATAGTTAAATTATGCATTCTTATCTAACAGTGTTATATGGTTGTTAAGTTTGTGGTTATAACAGCCCTCTGGGTCACCACTGCCTCTCCAAAGTCTTTTCCCAACACTGGACAACACACATGTCACCATATGATTATTTGACTCATTGGTACCAGACTTAGCCTCAACTTTGTTAAGGTGGTAGAGGTTGGAGGTTTGAGTCCGAGGAGGTTCCAAAAAACCACTTAGTGGGGTGAGGAATAGGTACTGTACCACCAGTGTTGAATGCCGGTCTGGGCCTTGTGAGGGGAATAGGCCTAGTATGGACAAAAGACCTCGGGGAGGCGGGGTGAGTCCAGGACTGTTATATAAAAGGCGCCTTTTATGTAACAGCACGGCCTTACCACACCCCATCGGAGGTCTTTTGGCAGTGCTGGGACCCACCACCCTCACGGGCCCAGATCTAGTATTCAGCACTGGTGGTACAGTGCCTATTCCTCACCCCACCAAAGAGGTCTTTTGAAACCTTTTCAGATTCGATCCTCCAACCTCTACCACCTTAACGAAGTTGAGGCTGAATCTGGTACCATTGAGTCAGTTAAGGTGGTAGAGGTTGGAGGATCGAATCTGGGAAGGTTCCAAAAGACCTCTTTGGTGGGGTGAGGAATAGGCACTGTACCACCAGTGCTGAATGCTGGATCTGGGCCCACGAGGGCAGTGGGTCCTAGCACCGTCAAAAGACCTCCGGTAGGGTGTGGTGAGACCGTGCTGTTACAGTGGTAAGCTGTGATTTTTGCTTTTTCCATTGTTACATGATTAATATTATTGTGGCAATGTGCTTTGTGAGATATTATGGAAAATAATAATGTGATTGCCTTGCATGATGGGGAGAATTGTATGTTGATGATTATTGCACATATTTTATTATTAATTAATAAGTAATTGTATAGGTTTGACTTGCTCTGATTATTGAGTAGTTGTACTCATATTTCTCTCTTAATATCTTATAGACTCTAACTGGGGTGCAAATAAATGAAAGCCTACAGAGGCTTAAGGATATTATAATCCTATTATAGAGCCTCTATTCTTATTTTGATTCACGTGTAATTAAGACGATAATTGCCAACTAGGGTCATATTTGTTTTGCACTTGTGCTATGAGATTTACATGATTGTGTTGTTGTATTTTAGGCTTTGGAGTTATTGTGTAAGCATGCGTTGATTTTCTATAGAGTTGAAATACTAGTATAAGTAGAGGGATGATTATTGTGCCACAAAAAGTTTGATTATTTTGTTTAAATGCAATGCTAGATCTTTCCTTTCTATTTTTAGTATAAAGGGTTTGAGAGTTGAAATTGAAATATATGTAATATATTGTGATAGTGGTGTATTGGACAAGTAGTTCTAAGTCCCTTGAGTATGACCTAGATGTTAATTATGGCTTTTAGCACATTTGTTGAGCTTTAAACACGCTTGTTGTGAAAAAATGTTTAAAAGTGGAGAAAATGTATTTGGATGCCCAAATCATTTGTGTTGAATCTTTTAGAAGCAAACTTCATGCCATTAACTATTTCATAAAAAGAGCTTTTTGTAAATACCTATATCACCTCGATCAAATATTGGCAAAAAATGGAGCATGTCAAAAGTTGTCACTAGGTGCTATCATATGACAACGCAAAGTTATCAAATTTCTGTGTGGCACATTGTGGCATATAGTGCCTGTGCTGCAGCATAGAGAAGAACAAGCCACTGTGTGTCCCTTTGATTTTCTTCTCATTTGATGTTTTTTAACTAGTTTTGATTTTATGACTATCAAATGATAACTCATGCCTGTGTACTTTTTTCCATTATGATTTGAAGTGATTGGAGCCAAATTCAAGAATTTTAAGTTATAAAATTTTGGGATCCTATATTATGAAAACAAATGCCTATGAATCTTGAAATGACATTTTTTTATAACAATTAACCATTATTGGGTAATCACATGAGTTAGTCCCATAGTTACTATAGTGTATATGATTAAGTATTAAATTAATAAGGGTGACCTTACGAAATTCTCTCATAACAATTTTATAGCACAACTTTTTATCAAAGGAAAATTGACAATAAAATTCCAAAATGATGAATTAATAACAATTAAGTTCTCGACAAATTTTTTGGTAAAATAAATAATAAATATCAATTCAAAAGATTATAAACATGGATCTAAATTGCAAACTAATTGCTATATTTATAATTTATATATTATATTTATAATTAAAACTTTTAAATTTGCACTGTTTGAATCAATATTTACAACTGATCTTTCAAAAAAAAATTTGGGATCTTAATGTGTCATTAACTTTCGCTTGTAGAACTTACTCCCTCTAGTCTAATTTATAGGCAGAGAGAAAAGAATTTTTTTATCTTATTTATAAGTCACGTCATTAAATTTTCATCATAAATTTATCCTTTTGTCCTCTATTGAATGTTGGAGAAAGAAAATATATTATTAAGGTATATATATTTAATAGGGGTAAAGTTAAAAATATTATTAAATTTTAAGACAAAGTCAATGAGTTTTAATATTTTTCTTGATATCGATAAAATATGTTAAAGTGATTTATAAATAGGATCAGAAAAATAACTGTCATTCTCCTTTTAACAAATACTTTCACAAACCCTGCTAAAGAAAATTTTTCACTACTTGGATAATACACCTTCATCTTCTTAATATAACATAAACTTAATCAATTTCATAAATCATACTTATTAAAAATGATAATTTTATTATTAAAATTGTTTTAAAAATATGTAAATTTTTAATTTTGCCCTTCTCTATAATTAATAGCCATATTAAACTGTTCTATGAAAATTCAAATCATAATAAATAAAAAATCATTAACCACCCTAACTTTGTCTACCAGGAAAATTTTTTAAAGTTTATTTTATATTTATTAAGCACCGGACATTATACATGTCAAGTGGTCCTTTTTCATTGGTATTGATTTTTATGTAAAAAAATCGCACCCCACACATGGACATGTCATATTTGTCATGCTCATGTTTAATCTCTCTCCCCCTCCCCCCCGGCTTTCAAGAGCGAGAAATTTCTAAAACAGTTCATGAAAAGTAGTGGGCTCACCAGCACAAGAAGAAGCGAAAATAATTATATAAATGGAATTGGCTGGTTTGCCTAGAAAGCAAGACACTACTCTATGGTATGGTTAATTAAATTACAATGACAGCGGTACTTACTATATAGAGCAGCAGCGCATTGGATTACAGCTCACTTTCTAGGATATTCCTTGTGGCATACTCCCTCCATCTCTATAAGAAATTTTTTAAATTTTTTTGTTCTTAAATATAAGAAATTATTAATATATTTTTTAATGAATGAACCATTATATCTTTATTAAATTAGAGAGAAAAAAACATAAATATTCTCATTAATTTACTTTAAAAAAAGAGATTTATTTTTTATTTATAATAATTAAAGTCAAAATTGAAATGTTATTCTGCTTTTAATTAGATAATTAACTTTTATTAATCTGTGTAATTTATTAAAAATATTTTATATATAAGAATGGAGGGGGTATTTGGCAACGGCACCACTTTAAAACGCTGTCCTCAACGTCTAGCGTGTTCTGGTCTTGCCCTCAATGTTCACGATTAGTCTCAAATCATTAACCGACTTTTATTTCCATTTTACCCGTCACCTTTTTTTTTTTTTATAATGGATTAACCCCTAACGCTGTTGGCTAGGTGAATGAATCTGCCAATAGAAAACTTTCTGGAACGACTTTATTTCATCACCACATTTTATTGACCAGTTTTAAAAAAGAGCCACATTCCCGGTTCATGTATATGTTTTTCCCATTTTTGACCAGCATGAGTTTCTAGAATACGTGTGTATTGGATAAGCATATAACGCTTTGGACTCCATTCAATTTTCATCCAGGACGAGGATTGGTTTACTTTGAAAAGTAGAACGTGATGAGGGAGAGGACATTCCAAATATCTGCACAGAATATTCTCATAGCTTATTTTAAACTTGGCCAGGACCAGACCTAATTCCATGAATTGCATAGAGCTAAACAAAATTGTTCACGGCTTGTAAATACCTTGCAGCAAAGGCTTGGATCAGTGGGATTGGGGGGCCTTAATTTATAGATGCAAGCCAGCTGGTAATATTAAATTAAGAAGGAAACTTGAAATTGGGCGGAAATGAAGTCTCGAGATTAGATTCGAGTTCGAGGCAATTGAAGAGCGATAACCAATGATGGGAATTAGGGTGCTGGAATTGACCCCCACGTTCTTGTCAAATCCACGCTTCTGCGGAGAACGTGACAATCCAACGGCTGCTTCTACTTCCTGGATTTTAATTCCATCCCCTATCAGTCTGCGGATTTTGAATTCCTTCCATCATTATATGAATTTGGAAGCCTCTCCAAAGTAACGGATTTACAAAAACCATTTGCATATTCGGTGGAATGTTTAACTTTTTCCTTCCCAAAAAAGTGTGGAGATAAATTAAAGTCAGGTCTTAGCATTTTAATTTATAAAAACCAACATGCTTTAAGTACAGTGAAAAGAGTTATGCCTGTTTAAATATGAAATTTTAAATTTAAATTTATATAAATATAGAAAATACATGCAATTAAAAATCCAACAATACTTTTTTATAAAAAAATTAAATATTTTAACAACAACAAAAACAAGTCATGACGTTAAAGTCAAAAAAGAAACTAAAAAAAATTAAATGGTGACTTAAAAAAAAAAATCTAACAATGCTTGAATTTAGAGTTGTCAATTTGGCATGCTCTTAAAAGGTCATAACCTAAACAAGTTGGCCTTATTAAACCACATCATAGATCAAAACTTTATTTTTGTGAGCTTGGCCTTGGCTCTCAAGCTTTTGGCCGTATAGTTTTTTTATTTTTTAATTTAAAAATTAAAAAAATATATTTAAATTTAATAAAAAAATATAAAATCATCACTGAAAACAATTATATTTTATTACAATCATTAGCTAAATTTTAATTATTTTTATTGTCATCAGCATTAATATAATTTTATCATTCTCCTTGTGAAAACTCATCAATGAAGAAAATATTAAGCTTTTCATATTATTCTTTCTTCGTTCTTTTGAAATGAGGCTAGAGGTTAGAATTAGTATAATATTTAATTTTTTAATATTAAAATTTAAAATAATTATACAAAGATTTAAAAGGGTCAATTCTTTTATTTTAAAGTTTAAAAGGACAGTCTGACTAGCTCAGTCTCAGGGGCAGAGTTAAGATTTAAGAATAAGAAGGATTAAGGTTAAAAAAATACATATTACAATGTTTTTAAAATTTTAAGAGGATAAAAATATATAACACTTATATAATATAAACAAATTAAAAAAAAATTGTGGGGCACAGCCTTTGCTGATCCTCCCTCCGTCTATCACTACTCGGCCTGACGGCTCTAGTTAAATTTAATTATATATGGTTATATAAAAAAAAATATATTATAAAGACAGGCACCCAAGGGAAGCAAATCCGTACGCACAGCACGTGAAGCATGCGTTGTGGCCCTGTGGGAGGGGAGTGGTCAGGTATTTTTTGTTCTCTTCTGCTCATCTTTTCCGCCCACAAAATTCCAACACCCTATTGCCTATTCCCCTTCTCTCTTTTATTTTTTTTTTGGTTGGTAGCAAAGCGCATAATTTTTTTGGTATACACACTTGAAATTTAAAAAGGATAGCCACGTGTTCAGACGAAAACAAAGCAATAAAGGGAAACGCCATTTGAAGACCAAAATGTACAGTTAATTCCATTTGGAAAATTATTAGTAGGTCACTATTTGGAGTCGAAATTGTACTAGGGAGTTAAAGAATCAGTGTGTAAACATGTAGGCTTAAGATATAAGCGAATGGGTTTGAAATTTCATGATTATCTGCTTGCAATCTGATCCTCTGATCTTTCAACATAATTTCAGTGTCAAAGAGGGACTTATTAGCTACTTTCCCATTCCATCATAGGATCAAAAGATTTGCAAATTTTAAATTAGGACCAAGGTTCCTTAATATGTCAACAGGAATGTAATGAGGGATTCCTATCGATCACCTGAGTCTAAGTAAAATTACTAAAATACCGTTAATGTAAAAAGAAGGAATTAGTTGTAAATTATGACATAAAAAGTAGCGACTTAGGAAAAATTATCATCAAATCAATAAAAAGCCGTAAAAATTTGATAATTTAAATTTATTTTTTTCCTTGTAAAAGATTTAGCACTAATATTTCCTAATTTTCAACTTTGCTGATATTAATTTCTTACTGATATTTCTCATTTTATAATGAAAAAAATTGAAAGTTAACTTGTCAAAATTTTCTTTGCTTCCTTGTACTTGATAGTAATTTTAATTGATCTATGGCTTTCTACAAAATAATTAGATAGTTTCTCATGTATTGCATAAGTTGAAATTAAAAAATTTAAAACAAATATAATTGACACCGTTAATATTGACACATTTAAAATGGTTAAATTTTTTAAAGTTCTTCTATTGATCTATGAATATGATCAAGCACCGCATGAGTGTGCACATAAATATGATCAGCATGCTCATGACATTGTAATTTCTCTTCACACATGAAAATATAAAAAATAATATAGTTAATACTCTCATAATGTATAACTCAAGAAAAATTTAAAATAAAATTTAATACTCTTGTCTTGTAAAAGGATAAAAATTAATTAAAATAAATAAAATTAAATATGTCAATCAATCAAGATTGATGGCGCATAAAAATTATGTCAATCAATCAAGATTGATGGCGCATAAAAAATTAATTAAAAAACCTTTTCCTGATTTATTTAATTTATTAAAAGTAGTTTAATAAATAATAAGACATAAAATTTCCTTGAAAGCATAAAATCAGGGGGGCCCATTAACCATAAATTGTTCTTGCTATATCTATTTCTATTGAAGAAGAAATGCTTGTAGAATATTACCCCAACAAAAAAAAACAAAATGTTTATAAAAAGATAATAGACTTTCACATATTTTACATTAAAGTGAGCTTTTAGTTAAAGGCTCTACAATGCTCATCAATACTAAACAAATACAGGTGTAATTTGAAGAAAAGAACTTGCCTTCGAAAAGAAAATGCACGCTAATAAATGAAACATGAAGGCAAGAGAGAAACATCAAACCCATATGGTCGCTTCTATCATCCATATCATATTAGACCATTATTGTAGTAAATACTAAATACAAATATAGATATTTCAAATCATCAAAACTAAATATTATTAAAAGCTTGTCACCTATAAATTATAAAATCTTTTTAAATATGTCCAGTTACTTATTGCATTGAGAGTTTTTTTTTTTTCACAAATTGATTCAATATTTCATTTGATTATTTAAAGTTTTTTAAGCAAATTGTCCCCCTCCATTGCATGAATTTGTGGGTGTCAATGTATATATATGTAGACACACGCACTTAGCCCATTGTATGGATGAGTATGAACAGCATGAATATGATCGGAATGTTCATAACATCACAACTTCTCTTCACAGGTGAAAACATGAGAAACAGCATAATTGATACTCCCATGATAATGACTTAGAAAAAATTTAAAATAAAATTTAATACTCCCATCTTATGAAAATATAAAAATCAATTAAAATAAATTAAATTATGTCAACCAATCAAAAAATCTCTAGTGGAACTAATATTTTAAATGGTCAAAACTATATTAATTGAGTTACAATTAAAAGACTAAATTAAACTGAGTGAAAATTATAAAAATTAATTTACAATAAGTAAAAATTTAAAAACTAAATTGTAATTAATTAAAATTATAAAAATAAAATGATAATTTTTTTATTATTAAAATATTTTTTCTTCCCTCCCTTTCAATCAAACAGTGATCGTTGAAGCATATCTCCTCCCTCTTTTTTCCTCACCTAACCTTCTCTCCTATTCTTTCTGCAAAACCAAACACTATGTTACTGACTTTTGAGCTACATGTATCGTTTTTCCTTCTTTCTGTTTTTTTTTATACTTTTAATTTTCTTTCCGTCTTTTTATGGCGTTAAGAAGACTTCGCGGATCAACCTACCATCCCTTGTGGATAAACACAGAAGATGCGGAAAGGAGGGGGGAGGGGTGGAATTTTGTAGCTGAAAATCACTTAGCATTATTTATTTTTTTGACCTGAAACTTAGCATTAATTAAAGCACAATCGAAGTAATAAAAGCTAGTGACTTTTGAAAATTCTGTTCACTGGTGGCCACCACTTGAAGATCAATTTTGAGACAAATGTGTACTTCAAGGTTGTTTCCTTGAGCAATCCAGAAATTAAGAAACAAGCGTGTTTTCGATTGATTATTTGAATGGTTTAATTGGACTCTGTAAAAATGGTCCTTCTGTAGTAATTTTATAAAATTGTTGAGGTGTTAGAAGAAATTTTATTGACGCAGATTTCTCGGTATTCTAATTAACCAGTTTGGCTGTTATTGGTACGGTACAATATGTGGTACTTGTCAATCCACTTGCTCATGCTTCCTCTTCTGCTCGCTCAAAAGGTTGGCGACGAATTAATTTATGATTCTACAATTCAACTTGGCGCATGATTCATATATAATTCTACTCATATTAATAACAGATTTTGGTTTAAGTAAAAGATGTTATGATTGTTTAAATATGAAATTGAATTCGAGTTTATATAAATGTAGAAAATATTATTAAAATAATTACTTTTAATTAAATTTGACAATATTTAAATTCGACTTGATCAAATAACTAATTTATATCAAATGTACATGCACATACACCCACATATAATTTTACTCCAAAAAAAAAAAAAAACTCTTCGCAGGTCACAAGTCCACCTCTAGAAACACATGATTAAATTGCCAAGGAAATTTGGCACACAGTCGTAGATAGGGTTGGAGACTCACAAATCTAGGGTCCATTTACATCACTAATTTGTTGTATCGAGTACCAAACTTGTCATTTTATGATTAAGCATTATTTCATCTTGTTTGGTTGTTGCCTAACACTTTCTTCTGTTTCTCAACTCCTCCAATAGTTAAACTGGCTTATAGACCTATTTGAATAATTGGTTTGTGCAATTTGTAATATTTATTTTCTTAAAGTTTAAAGCTTTACACACACATGCATATACAACTTCAATTCAGTGGTTGAATTTTTAGGTAGGGGAAAACAACTAAAGGCTGCATTAACAACCGCTGAGGCACGCAAACATATTTATGCGTGCTTGAGAATTCGGGTGCGTACGTTGAAAGTTTGAATCAACCCAATATTTGGATATAAATTATTAATTATGCAACACACTCGATTCAAAATATACTACATGGTAAAAAAAAAAAAAACAAACACGATTCTAAATATACTAACTATATTTCGGTCATTTTCGCTTATGTGTTGCTGAATATTAGGTTACTTGTAGCTATATGGTGCTACTGTAATTAAAATTATAACCAGCCCAATGAAGTTGTATGATTACGTTGACGCTTTTTAACAAAACAATATTAATTTAATGTAGTATAAATTGGTCTTATCCATAAATATTAATGTATTATATTGACGGCAATTTATTACGACTACTTACAGCTCAGCGTTGTTGATGAAACACAATAACATACGCGCCTTGAGTCAATGTAAAGTCAATTCATGAAGTGGATCGCATATGTTCTCGTCCTTTTTCCCTTCTATATAAAAGTACTTAATTAAATTAAATTTAAAACGCAATTATACTCCAAATGAAATATCTGGCAAGGCAAATCAGTATTCTCAAATTTTTAACAATGCAATATATCCCCTCCCACCTTCCTCACACAATTGTCTTAAATACTTTTCAAACGGTAAGTTTACAAGCTTTTTATATCAAAAACGGTGTAAACATCAAGTCATTGTACAAACAATTAAGGACAACCCATCGATCTTTCATGTTCTCTTTGGAGTTCTAAGAGTGATGGCCTAGAAACAGAAAAAAGGAGAAAAACGAAATGATTATTAAAAGGATGTCACATTTTAAATAAAAAAAACTTAAAATTCAAGTTTGTGTGGATCCCTCTCTTCATTATACACTAATTATTATATCAAATTTAATTTAATGTAAAATTTTTTACATTGTCTTAAGTTCATCCACACATAGACAACTTAAGAATAAGTCTTCCATGGTGGAGTTTGAATCTTTTGCTGCGCTTTCATCATAGTAATTGAGCACGAATCCCAACTGCGAGGATGAATCTAAATAGACCAGTTATGCTTTTTCTTGAATCTGATTATTCTGAGTTGGCATCGAGCAGGACGAGAGGAATGGGTTTCCGCATTAACTCCTACATGGCATCCATGTGTGGAGCTTTGACAAGATTATGATTAACACTGCTTGGTGTTTTGGTGATTTCATTGGTTCGAATTGGCATTGGGTTAACGTTGGGGAATTATTGTATCTTGAAAAAATTTAAGGATACTTCTACGTATATTTTAACCCAATAATTTATTTTAACTCCAAAATTAAACATACTGTTTGTGATTTGCTAAAATGCACGGTGAGCGAAAAGTTTTGGGAACTCGTGCCTGGAGTCGCTGGATATTTAGTTATTTACGATAACAGGTAGGGCCATCAGCTAGCAATGATCCACTACACTACCTTTTGTCTAGTCCCAACTATTCTTCAAATAAACGCGATTAAAAATAGATCGACAATGGAAGTCTTTATTGTTAGGGTTTCCTGCATCAACTTGCGTGAACTAAAATCTGAATCTCATATCTATAAAGTTTAATAAAATAAACAAATAAATGAATAGACGGCGATAACGATGTTCTCGATTAAATATCCGGGGGAATATATAGGAGCAATAAGTACACAGCACACATGCCTCTGCGTGCACTTGAAGCAGATGAAATGCCAGATATTGTTGATGTGAAAATTGAAACGCAAGTGACGAGATGGGCTATAATATCTGAATTGACAGATTGATATGCACAAGAAAAATCAACAAATGTTCTTCTAAGATTAACAAAAGCAGAAAAAAAATATTTTTTTAACTTATCAACGAATTAGTAATTCATTGCCGTGGACTAAGTGTTGTATTAATAATATTTAACGCATGCAATATTAGTTTATGATAAAAACTTACGATGACATATAAGCATATATGAAGTCGTTGACCAGCAAGTTAATTAGTGAAACATGCTAGCAATTAACAATTAATGTTGTAAATTAAATTAATAATTGAGATACACATGAACAGTGGCGGAGAGGGTTACTTACCTTAATGATGTGTTCGTGGAGGCATGAATCATGTATATTACGAGGGAGTGGCTTTTCAAGAAGCCAAGCCGATTAATAAAATTGTACCTTTATGACTTCTCTTGCACTCTAAGAGTCACCTTCCCTTCATCATGACTGCAGATCTCTATATGATGATGTCTATTTCTCACAAGTTAATCACATGTATAATAAAGTCGAAAAAAATTATAAATAAATAAATAAAACAGCGATGAGTGTAAAAAGAGTCAGTATGATTTATATGTCAGAGCTTAAGAAAGGGTCTCCATGCATATATACCACACACTTGACCCAACAATAAATTTTCTTTTAGATGTCTTTTTCTTCGTGTATATGGCAGCTTAGTTAATTAATTACAGAAAAAAACATAAATTTAATTTTAGACTTATAATTGCAAAAGGTGTTGCATATATCATGCTTTTCTGGTAGGTGATGGGTGGTTCAATTCTCTCCTACTTCCTTATTAATCCACGAGTTCACAGTGGTTAAATTAATATTAATAATGTGAATATTGTTGATGCCAACATGATCCATGAGCTCATTTTGGTTTCTTGCATCTAACACAACTCAAGTGGGGCTCATACTTGTATGCTCTCTCTTCTTTCGCAGTCGTTTGGTGATCAGTTCCTGTGTTACTGTCAACCTTTTTTCTTCCCAAGCCTTTTCTCTATATATTCTGTAGTCAATTTACACACTAGAGTTAATTAACAATTATCTCACTTACTAGTTGAATATCTAGCTGTAGCACTCTTTTTTTTTAAGTCGAGAACTACTTATAATTGATTAAAAAGTATGGTTATCATTGAATCATGACTTGACCACGGTAATCTTTAATTGATAATAATTTGGGCTATGAGTTTGATCGTGACTTTCATGTTTAAATTTTTACTGCAAGTCATGTCTTAACCAATTCACGGATATATAGATTAAGAAATCAAGAACACGAGACATGAACAACTTTTTGAAGAAACTAATAAGATACACATGAGAATTATATCATTTTCGGATGCTGTCGTTTGGTTTTAAGAGATGGCTTCAAAACCAAACAAAGCTGGTTCAATCATTGTGGACCCATTTCATTTGTTGTAGAAACGTGGTTTAAATATTTGAATTTAATGATTTCCACAGCTTCAATTTGCTTTTTTTTTTTAAAAAAAAAGGGGGGGGGGGATGGCACAGAGATTTTGAGCTGAGTTTTGCTATTACTGAGATGCGATATTGCTTTCTGTATATGAGTGTTTATGATGATGCAAAGCAAGTTGATATGAAGGATAACAGATTCTCTGTAATGGGTAAGGGCAATGACACAGAGATTTGAAGGAGATAACTTTGAGAGAGGGAGGGAGGGAATTTGGCATCTTGATTGTGTGTGTTACTGCGTAAGAGGCAATCAACATTTAAAAATGGAATGCTACCAAATTGGTTGGCTTAGAACTAAGTAAATACGGAACGCTATGATGTGACTCTTCGCCATTCGTCACCAACGAATATTTGACTTCCCTCGTTTAACTTTTTTATTTATTTTCTTTTTTTACACTCTTTTATTTTCCCTCCCCCGTATAATTTCAATCTTGAGAGACAAAAACCGGATAATCCAATAATTTTTTAATACAATGTCATGAAAAGTCGTGCAGGGAAACAATAAATTCATGTTAGAGTAAATGATGATTCTGCAGCAATCCTAAGAATAGCTATACAAGAATCGTTGTGTTTAAATTGTTGTTTGGCTTATAACAAACAATCGTTCATTTTAGATATTTGAAGGGTTGGATTGGAAAGCGAAATTTATTGCGGAAAGCCGAAAGATAACCAAAGGCCAAAAAAAGAAAAGAAAAGGAACAGAGAGAGAATTTAATCATATGAGGTCAATGATGGGCTCCATCTTCGTTTTGGGGATTGGGTAGGCCCTATAAGAAATCGCCACAACTTAGAAATTCTGCGTGCGACTTGATTATAAATAGTACTCTATAAAATCTTACCATATTACATTATTCTATTGAATTACTAATTTTAATTACTAAATAACAAAACAAATACGAAGAACATCATTTTTTATCCCAATAAATATACACGATTTTGATGTGACATTTTGCATGTTTTTATATATTAAATTTGATGTGCCTATTTTGCATGGAATCTGATACGGTTACTTCATCACAGCTTTTTTTATAGTAGTTTCTACCTTTCCCGTGTTTTATATTAATATGTTTTCCCTGTGATGCAAGGGATGACATAGAACCTATCCCCTCCATTTTTTTACATATAAAATATTTTTAATTAAATTTTATATATTAATAAAAAATTATTATTTAGTTAAACTTACATAAAAATATAATAATTTTTAGTTTTACCCTTAAAATATCATAATTAATATTATGATGATGGTACGAAAAATATATAATTAATGATCTATTTTAGTTTTCAAGACAAAGATAAAATTATTTAATTACTTAAAAATATCATTACCACCTCTTATATTTAGAAATAAAATAAATTTTTAAAAACATCTTATATATGAAGATGGATGGAATAATCCTATAAAAAAATTATGTTCGTATTTCTAATAATATTTTATATTCTATTAAAATATGAAAAATATTTAATTTAACACAGAGTTTGAAAATTAAGTTATACTTTTTATACTATGTTAAATTACATGAATTGCTAAACTTTTTTATATTATATATAGATATATGGATCAGTGTTAAGCTGTATATTATTATTACCCATGGTCCTTATTGATAAGAATCTCCAACATGTTTTATTTAAATTATTGATTTTTTATACAGTATCCTTAACTAATTGAAAAAAAAAATCCTCTAGCTAATAACTTTTATAGAAGCTAATTTTAAAATTTTACAAAAAAAAAACTAATTTCAACCGACTTTATCATTAATTTACATAAAGTATTATCTGCTTGTAATAAGGATCGGGAATATCATGTAAATAATATGATTTTTCTCAAGTTTTTATATTATATATGGATACATGCGCATATTTGTGTATATATTGATTGATATTGGTAAAGTTTAAATCACTTTCATACGACATAAAGAATAAAATTTTTACATAAAGGAGAGAGCACTGAACTTCTCTAGTTATTTAAACAAAATCATAATTCTTTTGTGTTCAATGGGTTGAATGATTCTAGACTTGAGTGCTATGTGCTAACAGTATTATTTCTTGCTTGTTAAATGCAACACGTTGATGAACTTTGCGTATGAACCGCTAATTATACGTTAATTCTATTTCAGAGTATTTGTTATACGCAAACTGGCGTCGGTTATTTTAGTCAAACAAATAAAAAATCAATTTAAGTAAATATTATTGCTTAACCCATAAATTTAAAAAGGGTTAAGGCTGATTTTTATTTTGAGGAATAATTTTATCCCTATCTTAATAAGTGAAGTAATTTTATCTTTGAATTATTTTTTCAATGAGTGCTAAGCATTTTATAGAAGGAGCTTTTTACTCCTCAAAAAAAAATTAAAGATAAAATTGTCCATTTTATCAGTATAGGAATAAAATTGCTTCTCGAGAAAAAAAAAATAAAAATAAAAATGTACCTTAATTTATTTAAAAATAATATGTGCCTGAAAGTATTGAAAGTGAAGTTTAAGACCTTGAGTTATGGACGGCCTAATTTAATGTGTACAATCAGAAATTAGTGAGACTGCGTTACATTTTAAATGTTTCGACTCTCATTTGTTCAAGGTAATTTGTCGTGCTCAATCATATCGTTTCAGATCACATATTACAAATATCACCTTGATGATCTGCTTTTATATATGTGCGCGCGTGTTGATTTTGGACAAGAAATGTTTTATACTTTAAAGAACGGTTTGAAACATTTCACAGTTATTTTCTTTATTTAAAAATATAAGACATTTTTTTAGTAATTGATTATTTAAAAAGTATAAGACATTCTTAATATTTCAAGATATAATTATTATATTTTTTTAAAAAGCGTCCTTCTTAAATAATTACTTTATATTTATTTTAGAATGAAATAACTTATTATATAGAGATAAATATAAAAAGATAATGTTAATTTAAAAACAAGAAACTATTTTATTGAGATAAAATTTAATTAAAAATGTTTTATATTTTTTTTAACGAATGAGTATGAAGTTTGAATTTGTAAACCACCAGTGACATAAATAAATAAATACTAACAAAGGTTATCAACCACAAAAAAAATTCTAACGAATGTTAGTTCAACTAGTAAAGAATTTGGTTCATCATTTATAAGGTCGTGGGATCAAATCCAGCTATTGGCTTGAGACCTTTATTAGTGGATGATCTGCAAATATATTTCTAAGTGTTCGTTGAACATAGATGTATGCCTTTCCTTAATAAGTTCTTGGAATTTAACTCACATAAACTTTTGCCTACCAAAATATGCATACTCTTTTTGATTTTATTTATAAAGCATTTTTTAAAAATAATTTTTAGTTCAAAATATAGAATATATTATAATAATTAAAAAAATTTCAAATTTATCCCTTCCTAATCAGTATGAAAATATTTAATGTAGTTATATTATTATTTAAAATCAAGGGTAAAAATAAAAGTACTCATCACTTTTTTATGTTATAAAAAATAATTTTTTAAAATGCGTAAAACGGTTAAAAGTGTTCCATAATAAGAACTGGAGGGAGTACTCCCTTAGTTTCAACATATAAAAAGAATTGTATCACAGAGTTTAAAAAAAGTCAATTAATTATAATAATTGTGTCTAAAAATAAAAGAAAAGACTAAAATATTCTGTGTTAATCAACATAAGCATGCATTAAGTATTTCTTGTTAATGTAAATTATGAGAGGTGATTTAAAAAATGTGTAATAAATGTTTATTGAAATAGGTGATTTTGCTTACAAAAAAATACAAGTGAAAAGTGATACTTTCTCTAATAATAAAAAATGGAGGGTGCATTAGTTAGTAAGTCAAAGGATTGACTTTATGCTATGTTTTGGGACTCAAATCGAAAAGAGCAACAGGTCACAGCTTATATGGCTCCACCTGTTAGATTGGTGGTTGAACCAATGACATAAAAAATAAATATAAATAATATTTATATACACAAGTATATAAATAAAATATTAACTTGTTGATGATGTTTGAGATTTTGATGTCAAAGGCTAGACGCCTGGATCGCTGGAGGTTGAGGCAAAGGCATTTTGGCACAAGCTCTCAATCTTGAAGCAAAACACTGAAGTTGGAGGCATACCATTATGTCATGATTTATGAGTTTTCTATGTCAATGCCAAATGTTGAATCACTAGAAATGAAGAGGTTACATATTGAGTTCGGGCTATGAAGGAGATATCATATATGAGATAAGGGAAGACAGAAGAGAACTAGAGATTAAAAAAGAAAAAATGTGAATTTAAATAACTTAGCCTAATTTTTTTTGTTTTAAGTTTTTAGGTCAAACCTAATTCTTTTAAAATTGGCTGGGTCAATTTATGTCAAATGTTAAATTGATTTAACTAGTTGAACAAACAGTTTTGATTAGTGGGTGGTGATTAAACTGTCCAGCCTCATTCGATTTTTAATTTTCAAAATACTAGCTTTATGTGAATATAAAAGGTCAGTGAACTATTGAAATGGAGGTGTTCTACTAAAATTCAGCTTACGACAAACCAATCACCTAATAGCTGCATGTACATTAGTTACACTGTAAATCCCATGGCCAATCATTACTTTCTACGCTCGTTCACTAAATCACTCGCGAAAAGGTCAAACTATTGAGACTTGAGACTAGATTGATAATGTTAAAATGTTGTCACTAATACAAAATTGCGCAGAGTAGCAATGAATTAGTGGCAAGGGCAGGCTGACCTATATGGCTACAAAAGATGCAGAGTATCCGACTTTGTTCAATTAAGAGTGTGTGTGTGTGTGTGGTTTTTTTTTTTTTTTTGGGCCAACCTTTGACTTGGTTCGATCATTGAAACACTTTGGATAAGCATGTAGTTGCAATTTTTATAAAAACGTTGGATACCATGCTTGAAGACGGAAGCAGATTATGTCAGATTTCTTGTTTGGTCACAAAATATTAAGTAAAATAGATATTATACGAATCTATACAATCATGCGTGATTTAATCTAATCATCACGAACCTATATTTTATAATTAAATTCTCTTTATTTTGTGGTTCGGAAGAGTTGAGATGAATAAAAAGTTAAATTAGCTTTTATCTAATGGATTAATGAGGTGGACTTAACCCGACATTATTTTTATCCAAATTGACTGCATAAAACATTAATAAACGATGGTGTGTCCAAAAATACATGTTATGAATACGACGTGATATCAAAATAAGAAATTTTTGGAGTTCATTTTTGTCTTCTGAAGTATTGAAGATTGTTTGGCCAAGGAAGGTTGAATGGTCACGTTTCTCTCAAATATATACTTATTAGAAAGGCTTGATAAATTTTCTCTATAGAGTGTCTTCCAAGTAAGCCATGTTTTCCTCTGAACTTGAATGTTTTATTTTAATATGATTATTGGACTGAGTCAAATACAAATACTATCAAACCTAATTAAAGGTAAGTAGGTAACCACAACATTTTTGGTGTGACATTTGAGCTGGAAATTTCGTGAAAAAGGATACACGTAATGGGAAAAAGAGAGGCTCAGAAGAATGACATCCACTCATGGGGCTGGGCGGCCCAAATATTCATTACCTCTCCACTAATTAAATCAGATAGATCTATCAAAAAATAATAATAATAATAATAATAAAATAAGTAAGCCAGACATTGCTAAATTTGTGCCCGCATGACAGGGCCACTAAAGGATAGGCTATTCAACAACAATTAATATTTGAAATAAAAAATGCAAAGCAGATGAGATTGCCTTCGCTTGGGAAAAAATGTTTAGTAAGTGGATTAAAGGTTGAAGGGCAAATGGGATAAAAATATTTAAAAAGCTATTAATTAAGAACATCCAATAATTTAAAATGAAAAAAGTATATGAGTGACCATGAATTTTTATTGTTGTTATATTTGTGATCAAACCATTGATACTACTATGAAATAGTATCAAAATTAATAAAAACTAAATTTTACAGTAAAGCACAACTTGGATCGTCTTCCTAAGAGTTAATAGAGCAATTATTTGAATTATGGTTATGAAAAGGTAAATGATGGGGTTTTTTTATAATGAAATTAATTAAAAAATATAAATTAAAATTAGATAAATAAAGAAAATTCAACTGAAAAAATTATCAAGAACAAGTAGCATAATCAATCACAACCCAATCACTTAAACTTAATCTTCCTCGTCCACAAATTAAATCAATTTTATTTAACTTTATTATTTTAGTTTTATTATATATTTCTCAAATTATCATTCAAGAATTAAACAAGAAATTAAATTATAGATTAATTGAAATCTCCCTTGACCCACAACCTAATAACTGTTTCATGTTAGTCACACAAAAAACAAAGCATAAGTAATCACTCAAGCCAAGCCAAATTACTCTTAAATTACTATATCAATCGATTATAGCAAATAAAACCTTAGATAAAATTTATAACCCAAAAATTATGTAATAAAGTTACTCTAATCAACAATAGCAGCTAAAATATAAAATTTAGAGGTAGAGAGAAGAAGAAAAAATTATAATAAAGTTAAAATAAAATCTTTCTTAAATAGAAAAAACTCTAATTAAAATTTAAAATTATAATTTGTGACTGATCATATTAAAAAATAATTAGCTTTCCATAGGACTAAAAACCAAAAAGCAAAGTTGCCTCTGATTCTTTTTTTTCGTCCAAGTCTTGATTTATATATATATCTCCATTTGCGTCTCCTGTGCGGCGGCTAATGCAAAATTACTAATAATTTAATAAAATAATAAAATTATTCTAAATAATCTTAATTAAAAACTACACTAAAAAATTCAAAATAAATATAAACAAGGTTTTAAATATTTAATTTTTGATTTGATCTCTAAGCATGCCCATATTTTTCTTATCCAAAATATTTTCTATCAATATCTTTCAAATTGAATCTAAAAAATCTGCACAAATAAAATAAAATTAAATAGCACCTGTGCAAAAATATTAAAGATATTATTTATATTTTAAAATCAAAGATTTAGTTAGTTAAAATCTCAAAACTAAATATTGGCTAATAAAATTAAATAATATCTAATTAAACTCAATTAGCTTCAAATAAATATTTAAAAGTCTAAATTAAAAGGATAAAAATATATAAAATTACTATTTATCAACCATTAACTTTTAGAAATGGTTTAATCACATATGCATGAAAAAATAACTTCATAGACGTTTGTGTATCTTTTTCTTATTTTAGATTGCTGGATGCTTTAGTTAATAATTTTTTGAATATTTTTGCTGCTTTGCCCAAGGTTAATTTGTGATGGATTCTTGTATGCATGTAAATCGAAAGTAAGGACTAAGATTGGTGGGCCACTCATTGGAGCTCATTTCTATAAAGATTTAGACTTAAAAAATTAGCTATTTTTAGAAAAATTGAGTTTTAAAGTCTGACTTTGATGAGTCTAACAAGAGGGGCTTGGACTCAGATAACCCATCAAGCTGGCTTCTCTCTTATTTTTTTCCCCTTCATGTGTTGTCTAAAATGCACCATTTTCTTATGAAGAAAACCTTAACCTAAGCCACTCTCATTCTCACTTGACTTACGCATGCACGCCAGCTCTTGCCTCTCTTCTTCCCTTGGCCAGCTTGGTATCTTCTTGGTGCACAACTGTAGTCTCGCCTGTCGACTAATCCTCCTTCTCCTCCATGTCTCTATCACGCATGGCAAACTGCTCACAATTCAGGTGCTCGATCTTACATATGGATTGCTTGTGACGGCAAGTTGCTTTAGGTGTTTGCTCTTTGACTTACGACGTTCACGATTCAAGTCTTTGCTTTAGCCTTCAAGTACCTCTGTCTCTCTAATTCAAGTTTATCTGCCTCTTTGATCTTACACATGGGTTGATGGGATAGATCTAAAGAAGATCGAGGAGACAGTGCAGCAACTCAGGTCTTAGAGTGAGTGATGAATTTTAATGGCTTAAGGTACGGGGATGTATTTATCTGTTGGTAAATTGGGAGACAAGCTATTTCTAGTAATATCTGTCCTGTCAATGTTTCGAGTTTGGTTATCTTTCTTTCTCTAAATGCAAGTAAGTTGTTTTGTTGGCTGCTTCCTTCTAAAGTTGAATTTATCTTACTAAGTTGTGCATTTAGTTCTTAAAACATGCTTTGTTACTTAATGAAGCTATTTGCATTTCAATTTTTTAATTAAACAAACTTAACAAAAGTTAACACTGCAGAGTGGCTAGTCTCAATACAGGTTATATAAATTATAGTCCCGATATTAATAAGGATAAAGTAATAAAATCTTGCAAATATTTGTGTACGTTATATGTTCTATCTAAGTTCTGAAACTTCTCACCTCAAGGTTTGTAAATGTAGAGGAAAAGGCAAGATCAAAATGTTCAAATCTTTACGAGTAGTTAGTAATTTCATGTCATTAATAGTGAAAACTTGATATACATTTTACATTTATATTATTTATGTAGACCGGCTATTTTACTCTTATCATATATATGGTAGGTGATACTTTTAAAATTAATCTAGACTTCTAAATATATGATGTTTATTTTCTATAAGATTATAGAAATATTGATTCACTTATCAGGATATTTTACTCTTATTTATTAAAAATAATTCATGTTCAATTAAAGCAACAATCGTTACAAAAGTGACTTAATTACCTCTTAATAGATTAAGTTGCATTTAGTTAAAGTTAAATTAGTTGTTGCTTGATTTTAATCTTTTAATTAAACCATTAAGCTATGATTAACGTTATCATGCATCTCTAAATTATTTATAATATAGTTATTTACGATTGCTTTCCTAAGTCCAAGCTCTCTTTTCTCCTTTCAGTTCATCAAGTAAGCCCACAGAGAGAGATGTGTTGGCTAGATATAAACTCAAAATTGATGAATAAGAAAAGGTAAATAAAATTGAATAACTACTTTTAAAGCATCTTAGAACAATAAATTCATAACAATAGAGACCAAAATCAAGATAGGAAAAGAATAAAAAAATCTCAATTAGGCTACTCCTTACCTTGATTAGGAATTTAGAAACCAAACATAAATTTAGCAATACCAATTTCTAAATCCATTAAACTACTGAGAAAAAAAAGCAAGAGATGAGTACAAAAAATCACTCCTAAATTAATTAGATCAACCTCCTGCTTTGTACTCAGCCTTTCAGATTGCGTTTTTGTCAGAGTGTCTTTTTCTTACATGTTACTAGGGAGCCTTTCACCCACCAAGAAGCCATAAACAGGGTGTTTTATATCTCTTTTAAAGTAAATCTGATGGTTCAAATTGTCTAATAAAAAATGGACTCCCACATGTCAAAACCCGTTATTTATGCACGATCGTGTGTAGTACATTATTGTCTGATCGTGGACGAGAGGTGAGGCTAGAGACATTCATGTTTTTGTCTTGTTCGTGTGCGAATATCCTTTTCGGTGCCATTCTGTTGCAAAAAGTTTCTTGAATTTTCTACTTATCTGCTCGTGGTTGTGTTATTTGATAGTTCATCCGCCTCTGGTTGAAAGCTTTTAAACTTTAATAAATAAAAAATTTGCATTAAAAAATTGTAATTAATTGTTTTATTTAAGTCATTACAAAAAAAGGTAGTCATTACTTAAATTAAATTAGTTACTGATATTTAATTTTTTGAGGCTAGAATTGTTACTTTTTTAAAATTTAAATTGGAGGTATTTTAATTATTTTTAAAAAATTATTAATTATTAATGTAAGAAAAGTCTATAAGAATTCAAGAAGAATTATAAAATTTTGCAGGATTTCAATTTTTTATTGATATTTTTTAAAATTTAAAAAACTAAACAAATTTACATTAATCATACAAATCAAAATTATCAAAGGTCTCAAACTCATTTTTTATATAATGCTTGCTTTTAATTTTTAAAAACAGTTTAATCTAACTCCTAATATTAATAAAATTTAATTTTAATTATTAATTAACTAAAAAATGATAGAAAATCTCAAAAATCAAAAAAATCAAAAAATTATAATAAAGAATTGAAAAATTACTAACAAGGACTTTAAGAAATTAGAGATAAAGGGTCGAAAATATTTTAATTATCTTTTTTTAAATTTTGAAATTATTTATTATCAATTAGTATTAACGACTTAAGTCAGATTTCACTGTTAAAAAATTAAAGGAAATATTGCCCAAAAAACTTTGTTTAGCTTGCTGTGCGACTTATACCTAAAATTAAATAATTAAATGTATATTATCCCAAAATAAAAAATAACAATAATAATCCGAGCTTACTGTAGCTAGGGCTTCAGTACTTCACTCGCAATTGTTCACGGAGGTGCCGATAGCTGCGAAAGAAAGGGGGGAGAGAGAGAGAGAGAGATGGGAAGAGAAAGGGAGGTGCCGAAGCAGCAACAAGAGGTGGGATACGCGGTGGAGCAGCTTGTCGCTGTTAATCGCTATAATCCTGACATCCTTCCTGATCTCGAAAACTATGTTAACGAGCAGGTACTCGACAATTTTTGGTCTTTGATTTTTTTTTTTTATTCTTACGGTTGTCCCTTTTTAATTGGGTTTGGATTAATAGAGATGGGAATTTCTTTATATGTGCATGGGGATTCCTATGAATCCACATAACATTTTTTGTCAGCATGATTGTTGAATCAATTTTTTGAAATGCATTACTTCTGATCAGGCGCGTAAATTTTATGTGTCTTCCCCTCTTTTTCTCCATAGGAGAATGGGGAGATGCTGTGCTTATTCACCGAACAACCAAAGCAACCTAAACATAGCAACAAAATGAATCCAGAGACTTGGAAACATATTAAAGTTTTAGTAATTAGCCAGTTATGAAACGGAATGGTCTCGGCAAGCGCAACTGTTGAAATATCCAAGATTTTTATTCGCGGGATTAATGGGGAGAAACACCTTATTATTTTTATTTTTTATTTTTTTAACCACGCATGTTGTTTCAACTTCTTTGATGATGTCGCTTTTCTCAGTCCCAAATGCCAATAGCACTGAGGATGTGATTGGGGGGTAAATTTGAGAATGAGAAGGTACACAATAGGGGAGCGTGGAACTTTTGGCATTGCAAGGCTGAAAATTTTTTTTATTTATCTTGCTTGTTTACAGTGAAAACAAAATGGAACGGATCATTGTATTCTCATTCTCAACTCTCTCTGTACACTCGGTTACATGAATTGTATGTGGCTCTATCATCAACTAAGTTTTTAAGAATATTATTAATTAAGAGGTGTTGTTCAACAATTTCTACAAGCATTTATTTTGTCTTTCTCTACTTTTTTTTATCAGGCTCAAGATTATCCATTACACTTTCTTCACTAGTGCCTCCCATGGTCCTCTTTGTACATGTCTAAACTATCTCAATTTTCAAATGATTTTTTATCATTTTTCTCTCAATAGATGACACGCCTACTTGCACATCTGTTTCAACATTTTTATCTTTATCACTCCAACTTTATGCTCTTGTCCTTTAAAGTCCAACATTCTCTACCATATAAGTGTTTATTTTGTTTTCTTCTACTTTTCTTTATAGGGTTCAAAATTATCCGTTATACCTTCACCAGTGCCTCCCACAACATTCTTTTTACATGTCTAAACTATCTCACTTCTTAAATGATTTTCTACTATTTTTTCCTTAATAGATGACATGCCCACTTGCACATCTATTTCAACGTTCTTATCTTCATCACTCCAACTTTATGCTCCTGTCCTTTAAAGCCTAATATTCACTACTCTATAACATTGTTGGTCTTAGAGTAGTTCGGTAAAACTTCCCTTCAAGTTTATATATACACAAATAACTCCTTCAGTCTTTCTCCATTTAAGCCACTTAGCTTGCATCTTATATGCAACATTCCCTTTAATTTTCCCATCATGTTAAATAACTGCTCCCTTGTTGAACGTGATCTCTTAATTAATAATATTTCTAAAAGCTTAATAAATGATAGAGCACAATGGCGTCTTGCAATCCATGTAGCCGACCCCACCTAGTGGGATAAAGGCTTGTTGTTGTTGTTGTTGTTGTTAAATAACTGCTCCCAAATATCTAAATTTTTTCACTTGTGTATATATAATATTAAAATTTCCTATAAGACATCTATTAACAGTTCTGCTGCTCCAGGCAAATGCATTGGAAAACATGTATAATTTCATATATTTCTAGAATAGCCATCAGTGTAAAATTGTAAAAATGTACGTATTCTTTTGGACTGTTTATATGCCATTTTCCCTTAAGTTTATAACATAAATTTCTCCTCCCATGTACGATAAAACATGTAAACAGCTACCCCAGTTTCTTTTTCATCCCACCAGTTTACAACCTAATTGGTAGTTTGTAGGTTTATCTTGTGAGCTCGATGCCTGTATGCCAACTTAACTGTTTATTCTGTATCTATCTTAAACCAGGTTTCATCACAAACATACAGCTTGGATGCAAATCTATGCCTTCTTCGCCTCTATCAGGTATTTTGCAAGCATCCTAATGAGAGGAGTAGGCAGGCACTTATCTCACCCTAGGAGGAAGTCCAGTTCTTCTCTGTCACCAAACATTATTTTCTTTTGCAAATAGTAATCATTGTGGCTATTTTAATTGCTTCTTTTCCTCCTTTTCCTTCTTGTTCTCTCAGTTTTGGCTGTAAGATCACTGTTTGCTCAAACTCACAATGCTGAGGAGTTTACTGATAACTTTTTCTATCATTACAGTTTGAACCTGAGAGAATGAGTTCCCAGATCGTAGCTCGCATATTGGTTAAGGTGGATTTAGCAATTTATGGCTGTATTTTTTCTTTTTACGAAAAGGAGGAATATGCATGACCAGTGGATTGAACACATGTTTGACATTTTGCTTTCTTTTCTTGAGCAGGCCCTCATGGCAATGCCGGCTCCAGACTTCAGCCTTTGTCTCTTTCTGATTCCAGAACGTGTGGTATTATTCTCTCAAATCATTCTTTTCTCTGTTCTTGTCAGGATCACAAAATAGTTTGTTTTAATAATTATTTATTATGATTCTTAGCAAATGGAGGAGCAATTCAAGACACTGATCGTTTTATCGCACTATTTGGAGGTATGAATTGGGTCTCATTACCCAATCGTTTGCCCAAAAGTTAAGCATTAATCTATTTCTTCATTCACCAGACAGGAAGATTTCGCCAGTTTTGGGATGAAGCAGCAAAGAATCGTGATATAGTTGAAGCTGTGCCAGGTGATGAGAGACCCTAACATATGAAAAGATAATTTGTTTTTCATTGTTGACGGTTGAAACTGATAGAGCGTTCAGCTTCTGCTTTTTCCTTTTGTACATATGCTTTTGTATAGTAGTCTGAAAAGCTATCAACTGCAGGTTTTGAGCAAGCAATTCAAGGTTATGCAATTCATGTCCTCTCGTTAACTTACCAAAAAGTTCCTAGATCTGTGCTGGCTGAGGTGGGTTGTGATTTGTTCATTTGAACCTTTAATTTAATACTGGAATTTGCTTTGTTCTTGTTAGTAGCTGCTGTCACATGGCTCAGTTCATTTTTGCTCATTTTGACTCACTTATATTTGATGAGGTGTATCATTAATTCATTTTTCTCCTTGTTAACAAAACCATATGATCAAATCCGATTGAAATAGTTTTTATTTTTATTTTTTTATTTTTTGGGGGGGGGGGGGTTGGGTTGCCGCTCAGGGTTCTGTCTAAATTGATTGTTTTTCTGATTTAGACTCTATTTCAGCATGAAAGATGGCATTATTTTCTCATTACTCAAGTATAAAACAATTAATCACGTGTCAAACTCTCACAGGCCATCAACATAGAAGGCTTGGCCTTAGACAAATTCCTTGAACACCAGGTAGCCAACAGTGGTTGGGTCATTGAGAAAGGCCACGGCAAGGGTCAGCTCATTGTCCTACCAAGAAATGAATTCAATGACCCAGCATCGAAGAAAAACACTGCAGACACAGTGCCATTGGAGCACATTACACGTATTTTCCCTATTCTGGGCTGACGTATCTGTGGACCTGGCCGAAGACACAAATCAAACTCTATTGAGCAGTTTTCAGGGGTTTTAGTTCTCCATTTACTGGCCCTTGCCGCTGCTACTCCCTCTGGATGCCTCCTGATTTTCTTTCCGGATGGAGATTGTTGAATGAAATTAGTTGGGGCTACATCTTGCTGTCGCTTTTCCTTTTTGATGCTTCAGTTTGGTGATAGGGGACAGCTGTTTGTCACTGGTCAAGAATTAATTTAAGTTGTTATACTAATGGATTATTGTACTTAAAGAACGATTCATGATTCATTCAACGGTTGTCAGGTCTGCTTAGTCGATAGTTTCCCTAGTGACAAATTGGGTCTGTGGATGAACTCAATACCGAGTGTTGGTGCTGCCATGAGGAGGTCGAGAAAAAATATATATGCAGTTTTATGGTTATAATTCAACTACTAATGCAACGTATCTCTTAAAATCAGCAATTTTGGAAGTCCTTAACATCCATATGATAATTAGATCTGGAAATTTGTCTTGGCCTAGAAGAGTGCACCCGCTTTTACGAATGCCAATTCAAGCAATGGGGACAACAATTTAATTTGATGATGTTGACTTGTCGATTGTGCATTTTAAACTCCAAGGCAAGGCATAAACGGCCGTTCGTTCTCCTTTTTAGGCAACGTCAAGTTTAGCCAAGGGAAGTCTTCGACATCTTAAGCGATGGGAGTCTTTTTAAGCCAGACAAATCTTTCTTTGGACGATTAAATGTAATCCTGTCAATGGATTCATTATATTACTCTTCAGATACATCTTCAGTCGTAACTTGTTTTCTGATATAAATTTGAGTTGGGATTCCACAATGTTGCAAGGTCATGGGTGGCAGAACGAAAACAAATGGAAATAAAGTGAGAAAAAGGCGAAATAAAATTAAATAGTCTTATTTGGTTTAGTTATATACTTCTCTATCTATATGTTTGATATAATAAAAGCACTCCAAAGAATTTCCCAAGAATAAGAAAATGTTTTGCATTTGATCATATAACTTCCAATGTAAATTATGTTTTTGAAAATCAAAACTTCATTTACCAATACAAAAATGATAAAAACATGTTAATAAAATTTTTTTTGATGGTGAAAATAGTTAGAATATATCACCGAGAGAGAAATAATATTTTTCCTTATCATTCCCACATTAGCACGATACAATTCCATCCAGTTTCACATTTAGTGCTTGTTACAATGATAAGTACCATTTGTTCATAAAATCTAGACTCTTCAAAATTTATTTGAATGGTCCATATTTAACATTTTTAATTTTGAAATGATAAGTTCATGCTTTTGAAGAAATTTGTATTTAAGATCTGCTAAAATAATAAAATATTAAAAAAATATAATAAAATATAAACCATCCAACGTTATACTGGATAGTCCAGACTTGAGCACCCCATGAGCAGCGAACGTGCTCCGGATTCGATCAATACTGGATGGATACATTTTTTGAAATGTTTGACGTTAAATTCTAATTTATCACACCTTAGCAACATGATATATATATTTTTTAATAAAAACATTACATCAGTCGAACAGGAGAGTAAGTTTGAAGGAATTAATCATTCCCACTCTTCAAGCAAGAAATAGCTCAAATATCACTGCCATAGGTAAAACCCAGAAAGCAGTTACAGAAAGTAATATTATTTAAAAGAATCGATTATCTGCAAATCTAAAAAGTAGAGCTCCAACGGGCATGGTTTATATTTACAAAAGTGCACCTACGAAGATCGTTAACCGGTTAACAGAGGATGAAAACTGAAACGATGATCTCCAGCAAAGAATAAAAAGGAGAGAATTTGTACAACCCTTTGCTATTTACTCAGCTCTACCATGTTTTCATATTTAAATTGAGATTTTTCACAATAGAGTTAATGCTGCAATCAATAGACTAAGCCTTGAGGATTTCTTTTGAGACCAGCATCTTACAGTCACAGAGAAGTCAACTTGAACGCCCCTGTTTCTTTCTTTCCTTTAAGGCTCTAACCGCTTCCTCATCATAAACTGTCTCTATTCTCTACTTAGCAGCCTCTTTTGATCAAACCCAAGTCAACTAGATGTAAATTATATATTAGTGCAAATGATCATTGTGCCAAAATTCAATGGCAAAGGGTCTGTCCATAAGTCACCCACCGTACAAAACTATCTGGAAATTCCTCTGTAACATTGGACCGTGAATTACCATATGATAACTCTGATCGAGTTTGCTCCCTTCCCTGAGAACATTAAGCGGAATTAGCTTTTCACATAAAGATGAAGTCAATACGAGAGACTTCAACTATTGTGGAACATGTTCTTACTTCGCACATACATGAACATAAACCTCAGGCACATTTTAAAAATAGTGACAAAAGAAAGTTTCCTTTTCTTCCTCATCCCAAGCCACAAAAATTAAAATAATGCAGAGTGAACCGAGACCCATGAAGGTAAGGAAGATCTATTATGGCACCAGTAACTAACTAGGAAAAATTTAGAACCTGTCCGTACAATATTGTACTATACCTTTGAGTTGGAACCACATTCACTGGAGGAAGGAGTTGTTTCTCCCATCATTCCATTGACATTGTCTGACGAACGCCCGGCTGCAGGGGAGTTGGTAATTGATGACCTGCAGCCATACATATAGGTCTTCAAATAATACACGGGGACACTTCGGAAAACATGAGGTACGGTTCAAGAAACAAGCGCATCATAATTGCAAACAGACACCCACGAATAATTATCATTTTCAATTACATTACTAACCTCTCGTACGGATCTTCCTCACATGAATTTCCTGAAGAAGAAAGCCAATCCAGGTCAACAAAGTTGGAGCAACTCAAGGAATCCCCACGGTCAGAATAGTAAATATGATCACCTTCAAGGCAGCGCTCCTTTTGCATGCCTCCAAAAAATTGTCTCTGAGGCGTTGAGGGAGTATGCCTACACAAATACACACAATAGTAGAAGAAATCACAAGCTGATTAGACAGCCAAAATGAAACAGCAACTAACTGAATGTGTCATCATGCAAACGGGCACTGAGTTTTTAACTTGTATTAGCATGGCATACAAGGCGATTAACCATTTTGATTACTAATTGCATGTTTTGTTATTGGCAAACTGCACACACATAATCACAGCAGAGGATACTGAAAAGAGGGCCTTTTATCTTAAACTAGGTTTCCACACACATAATCCAGGAAGGTCTGCCACGCGAAGACATCAATTTCAGTACAATATGATAACTACAGTAAAAATGAGAGAAAATAAAATCGACATTTTAATCTCATCAAGCATACTTTGACATGAATTACAAATTTGCATACACATTAATACAGAGTGCAGACCTATAAAAGGCTACGTCACCCTCAGAAGTTATTTCAGGAGAAGACTCGGAATGAGCGTTGTTTCCTTCTGATCCGTGAGGCAAAATTGGTCTAGAGAAATTTTCCTGCTTGGGACTTGAAGTTGGCATAGATGTAGAACTGCCATGAAGAATGCTCCCATCTGACAAGGATCTCTTGAAAAATGACCTAAAATACCAAATTTCAATGTTACTGTACAAGTTGCATCAACAAGCAACTTTGATATACATGCTTCATGACATCATGATGTCTTGAGGAAGTTCATAACGAGTTCAGAAATAATCAGCAATTCTATGAATCATGCCATTTATAAGCCCTTGTTTGCTCTCCTTCTCCCTCTTGACAGAAGATAACAGACCATGGCACATTAACTTCTGCTCATACCCTATGCAAGCTTTTCACACCTAAATTCTAGGATTTGAAGACTATCAGCACTCCTCCATCTCAGACAACAAAAGGAAATTAGAAGCCTATCTCCAAAATTACCATGGGTAAGTTTGAAATTGACATAACGGATTCTAGCTGGTCTTCTATACTATAATGTTCCCTTTGATCTTTAATATAAGTTACCTTTAACTACTTCACCAAAACCCAAAAAGTTGATTACATAATTAAAATTTGCTTTGGTTTCCATTTTTCCAATAATAAATACCATGAATTTGAAAAACATATACTCGCTCTATTCCCTCATGGGAAATTGACAAGAAGGGCCATTTTGAAATAAAGCAATTTATACTCCACAAACTCTTGGCAAATGACTTATACTTAGGACCATAAAACTCAAAGAAAGAAACCACTATAAAGGACCAGAGGGAGTGCAAATAAGATGTAAAAGAAATAATTTTCACATGTATTGTGTTACATGGGATTAGTGGATTGGATTGCTAGAAGTCGTCAGAGAATAAGAGCGAGGAGCCTGTTAGTTTGATATTACTGTCAGAAATGGTGCGTCTTGCATTGGACTTTATGCCTCTCTTTACTTTATCATTCCATTTTATCTTTATCTATTCTCTCTACTTCCTCACCATTTGAATTTGATTTTAAAATTTCTCACCCGGAATTCTCTTCAAATCAATACATCTTTCAGTCAAAAAGTTTCTATCAAGTTATTGTCTATCTGTGCATTATACAAGAAAAAATCTCGTCAAAGATAAAAAGATAAAAAATATACTAATAATATCTATTTCTCCAATCATTTGAAAAGGTGCAATCAAGATTATAAATCCAAAACTTCTTTCATTCAGGACAATAATTACCAATGTTGATAGTGTCAATAGTCATAATTTGGGTACTCTTTCTTCACATAAGCTGAGTTTTTCATTTCCCCAATTCTAAGAAAACACCGAATGCAGTAAAATACATATCCATGGCAAAGAAGCCCTGGGAAACTCAAGAAAGGAAGGCATCTTCACTGGCATTGGGAGGCATGGACAACTATATTTGAACATTTAAACACCACAAATATTTGATAGAACAATTTCAGGTAGTGAGAAACATGAAGGATCCTTTACATTCTCGGATGCTATACTTATCTTTCTAGTGTTCACGTCTTGTGCCCCCAAAACAAGCAAACTGGGCGACTCTAAGCTTCAGAAAAGGCAAAGATATTACCATGATAAAGGGGTAAAAAACATTTGGAATAGCTTAAGTACATCCATGAGACAGACGAAAAGTCAAAGTGTGTCATGTAAAAGCCTCAAGCTTATTGGATGATCAACCTACTCATTATTTCCTTGTTTGCATCCCCTAAAATAAATCCCGTGCCCCAAAAAGACGAGTTTTGTCGTTGATTCATAGCCTAGAGTTTAAAATGAAATTAGACAAACTACTATCATGCTAGACACGCTAATGGCAAACCACATCAAAAGGAAGCAATAACTAAACATGCCAATTAAGTGAAAAAGCCTGCTTAGAAATTTTTAAGATTGCCATTCCATTTTCAGAAGAAAAACATGTAAACTAGATTCAAATACCTTCCACCTTCTCCCTGTTTCCGTGAGTCATAGTGCTGATCTGAATCTAACTCCCACAGAGCAGGCTTACCATGTTGCGGCTGAAAGTGTCCCAGGAATCTGCTCCAACAAAATAGATAAGTCATCTTAAGGTGTGTGTACAGGAAACTTTACATTCACAACAACAAGCATCATCTTTTTAGGTGGTGTCAGCTTCATGGATTGCACAACGATACTGTGCTTTATCAAAACTTTACACCCACACCAAAAGAAAAAAGTACATCACTAAATTATTAGCTGCTAACGTTTGACAAAAGCTGCTACAATAACTTGAGCCATCTATTAAGATCCAATCAGAGTGCAAAAGATATCGCAGAACTAAATCGGCAATTTGAGAGATGGATTGGTAGAGGCTTGAGAATTGGTCCAGATTTTTTTAACAGCCACTTTCTCCATCCTTGTAAATAGTTAGGCAATATGTTGGTCCAAGATCAAGAGAAAAATCTCGGCAGATATCTATAGGGAAGTTGCAAGACGAATTATTAAAGGTTTTAGAATTGGCATGAACTTTTATTGCTGGTCTTGCAATTTGCAGGATGACAATGGCAAGAATAGGAGCAATTTCTTATAATTTGATTAATTGCAGATATGTTAGCCAGAAGGAAGGAGGGAAAAGCTTTATGACATTGAGAAACCATTGCCATCCTAGAGTGTCTTTGATTGAAGCACGATGCCAAAGGAAGTTATCTGTCCGTACACTTGCTTGGAAAAGACTTTTTTGTGGCTTCTCCTTAATGGTCTGAACACGGTTTCCCTTGACAAACAAGTAGAGAGGGTGAATAACCCTCGTATCAAAATCATTTAATCCTCATTTTGTTTTTGTATAGCTGTGTTTTAATATGTGTATATGTATAGCACTTTGAGGTTTTGGCATTGGAAGTTTTTAATGATGTAAGTATAAAAAATGGACCTAAACAACAGGAAGTTGTTTTAGTATAAAAAATATACCTGTCACTCTACTGCCTGCAGTTGCTTTCAAATAAAACACTCAGAAATATATCATCATTGCTGTTTGTACTTGAAATTCATATTTGCAAAGTGAATTAACATCTACGCATGCGCATGTCAAGTCTCCTACTCCCCCCCCTCCCTTTTCTAATATGATTTTCTCTTTGTTTTTCATATTTAAAAACCTCAAGCGAGACAGATAGAGGGAGAGAAAAAGAGAACAAGCTAAATGAAAGATATGTGGGAAATAATATAACAAGGAGGCACAATAGAAATCAAAGAAAATATATATGACTTCACACATACACATTGATTGCATCTTGTTTCTCAGCATCCATGTAAGCATTGCTGTAATAGCGTTGAAGAGTCCTAAAAAACTCTTGAGATTGTGTTGCAGCTCTCCACTGGCCCCTCCTCTCAGAGAATATCTAGAAAGAGAAAAAAAATTCACAAAAAGATTATCAGAAGTTAAATTGCAACTATGCCGTAACAAAGTACTAGCCAAATCAATAGCCATTCTCAATAATAGGACCCCATGACCACTCTAATCTTCCAGTTAAATGGTAAAATGGTAAGGCACACAAGAATGTGCAAACCAATTTCATCACAACTTTCAGCAAACCTCATGACCACAGTTTCTCAGCCCATTAAATGGTAAAGTGGTATGACAGACAAGAATGTGCAAACCAATTCAGAAAAGATGCTTGACAAAAAGTCTCCACGATCAACACTACTCAGCTCAATCAATGGTAAAGAGGCATGACAGACAAGAATGTGGAGACCAATTCGATCACAACTCTCAATTAAAAAAAGAAAAAACCTTTCACCCCTGCCACTCTGCCCGTTAAAATGTGAAGTTGTAACAGGAATGAGAAACAAGAAACAAGAAACAAAGAAAAACCAAAAGATTGGCCACCTTACCCTCATGAAAACTAAGCTAACTCCAATATCCTAAAATCATGCTGCAGGATGATGATATGTAGAGAATAAATAAAGAGTAGTTAGTTAGTTAGGGGTTAGTTAGATTCCGTTAGAATAAGGGGATGAAGGAGCCTATATAAGGGATCCTAAGTGCAGTCAGACATTATGCTAAATTGAAAATACAGAACATAGTTTAGTTCTCCCTATTTTCTATTTCCCTTTCTCTCTCGTCTAACTCCGCCTATGTTTATAGCCGGTCCCAAGCCCGGGTAAAGGAGGAGGGTTGTGTTAGGCCATCAACAGCCAATGTAAAAATTTGTTGAATCTATCATGAACATGGACAATAGACGTTATAATGTTAATGCTAGGCCGTTGCCCGTAAGTAACGCGCTGCATGGCTCGAGTATAGTGATAAGTGAGTTAGAGCCGCTGCATCGGCGCCCGGATGTAGTGTTAAATGAGCAAGGGCTACCGCGTCATTCTGGACGCACGCGGCTAAAGAAGTTAGTCCATAAGAGCAAAATTAGATTTGGTACTTGGAATGTTGGGACATTAAATTGTAAATCTGTAGAGGTTGTAGGGGTTATGATTCAAAGGAAAATCAATATCCTTTGCTTGCAAGAAACAAAATGGCGTGGAGAAGAAGCTAAGGATATTCAAGGTTTCAAACTTTGGTATACAGGAAAAGTAAGTGCACGCAATGGAGTAGGCATCATTATAGATAAGGAGTGGAAGAAGAACGTTGTAGAAGTTAGCAGAATTGGAGACAGAATTATTTCTTTAAAAATGATAATTGGACGTGAGACTGTTAATATTGTTAGCGCTTATGCGCCGCAAGTCGGGACAGAAGCCAGTCTTAAGGAATTATTTTGGGAGGATCTGGAGGGGTTGATTCGACACATACCACAGAGTGAAAAGATTTTTATTGGAGGAGACTTTAATGGGCATGTCGGGAGGGAAGCTGGTCAGTATGCGAGGGTGCATGGTGGTTTTGGTTTTGGAGAGCTAAACAATGAAGGGCAAACTCTTCTTGATTTCTCATTGGCGTATGATTTTAAGATTGCCAACACTTGTTTCAAGAAGAGAGATGAGCATCTCATCACCTACAAAAGTGGAGCCTCAAGGTCGCAGATTGATTTTCTTTTGGTTAGGAACACAGATAGAAAACTTTGTAAAAATTGTAAGGTGATCCCTGGAGATGCTGTAACGACACAACATAGGGTCCTAGTCCTTGATGTGTGTATTATGAGTAAAATCCAAAAACGTCGACAAGTAGTAACACCAAGGATTAGGTGGTGGCAATTAAAAGGTGAGAAGCAAGATATTTTCAAGCGAAATCTTTTGGATAAAGGAATTTGGGATTCTCAGGGAAGTGCTAACATCATATGGGAGGATATGGCTAAAAAGATACGGGAGGTTGCAAAAGTAGTTTTGGGAGAATCGAAAGGTTTGGTCCGAGAGATAAGGAGTCTTGGTGGTGGAATAATAGTGTACAGGACAAAATCAAGTATAAGAAGAACTGTTTTAAAGCCATACATTTGTGTAACAATGAGGAAAATTGGGAGAGGTACCGTATGGCTAAGAAGGAAACTAAGAGAGCTGTGGGTGAAGCTCGTTCTAAAGCTTTTGAAGAATTTTATAAGAACCTTGAGACGAAGGAAGGAGAGCAAAATATTTATAAGATTGCCAAGAGTAGGGAAAGAAAATCAAGAGATCTAGAACAGGTAAGGTGTATTAAGGATGAAGAGGGAAGAATTTTAGTTACAGATGATGAAATTAAAAATAGATGGGAGACTTATTTTTCTAAACTTTTCAATGATGGAGAGGATTCATCTAGTAACTTGGAGGATTTAGTAACTGGTGAAGGAGAACAAAATTTGTCATTCTATCGAAAAATACGTGATAAGGAGGTAAAGGAAGCTCTTAAAAAATGGCAAATGGTAGAGCTAACGGACCTGATTGTATATCTATCGAAGCGTGGAAATGTTTAGGTGAAGAAGGGGTGAGATGGTTAACTAAGTTATTTAATGTGATTTTACGGTCCAAGAAAATGCCTGATGAGTGGAGGAGAAGTACATTAATTCCTATTTATAAAAATAAAGGAGATATTCAGAATTGTACTAACTATAGAGGGATTAAACTCATGAGCCACACAATGAAATTGTGGGAGAAAGTAATTGAGCACAGGTTGAGATTGGAGACAAGTATTTCTGAGAATCAATTTGGTTTTATGCCAGGTAGATCAACTACAGAGGCGATTTATCTACTAAGGGGATTAATGGAAAAGTATCGTTGTAAAGATAAAGATCTACACATGGTTTTTATTGATTTGGAAAAAGCTTATGACCGTATACCAAGAGAAGTGCTTTGGAAAGCGTTGGAAAAAAAGGGAGTACGGATTGCTTATATTAAAGCCATACAAGATATGTATGAGGGGGTAAAAACTAGTATAAGAACGCCTAGTGGTCAAACAAAGGATTTTCCTATAAAGATTGGACTACATCAGGGATCATCTCTGAGTCCTTATTTGTTCAACTTGATTTTAAATGTTTTGACGGAACATATTCAAGAGGAAATCCCGAAATGTATGCTCTTCGCGGATGATATAGTTCTTATAGCAGAGACAAGAGAAGAGGTTAATTGCAAACTTGAGTTATGGAGGAGGACATTGGAGTCGAAAGGTTTTCGTCTGAGTAGAAGTAAGACGGAATATTTATATTGTAAATTTGATAAAGGACTATTCGAAAATAATTTGGAAGTGAAATTGGGAGATCAAATTATACCTCAAGTGGAAAAGTTTAGATATTTGGGAGCCATTATTCAAAATGATGGCGAAATCAGTGGAGATATTTCACATAGAATTCAAGCTGGGTGGTTTAATTGGAGAAAAGCTAAAGGAGTTATTTGTGACCGTAAGGTGCCTAATAAACTTAAAGGAAAGTTTTATCGTACTGCTATCAGACCGGCAATGTTATATAGTAGTGAATGCTGGGCTCTAACGGGACAGCAAGAGCATAAAGTTGGAGTAGCAGAGATGAGAATGTTACGATGGATGTGCGGACATACACGTAAAGATAAAATTCGAAATGAGCACATACGTGAAAAAGTGAGGGTGGCACCTATTGAGGAAAAAATGGTAGAAAATCGGTTGAGATGGTTTGGGCATGTACAAAGAAGACCAAGGGAGGCACCAGTGAGAAGAGTGGAACATATAACTTTGAGTCCGATTAAGAGAGGTAGAGGAAGGCCTAAGAGAACACTCTTGGAAGTTGTTGAACGTGATCTCTTAATTAATAATATTTCTAAAAGCTTAATAAATGATAGAGCACAATGGCGTCTTGCAATCCATGTAGCCGACCCCACCTAGTGGGATAAAGGCTTGTTGTTGTTGTTGTTGTTCTCTCTCGTCTCTTATCTCTTCCTCTCTCTTTCCTATCTTCTCTTTTTTCTTCTCTTTCCTTCTCTTTCACTCCTTTGTGTTTCTCTTTCTCTTCTTTCAACCATAACAGTGGTATCCAAAGCCATTCTTTCCTCCCTCATATGCCCATCACCCGCTCCCAATCAAAGATGGCCGACCAACCTGATACAAGACTTCAGATTGTTGAAAACCAGATTGAAGCACTCACTGCCCAAAAAGCACAGCTTGTTTGCACTGTTGATAATTCTCAAAATCGTAGAGGGTCCTCTCCCAACAATAGAGGCAGCATCCATCAACCCAAACCAGAATTTTCAAGATTCCAGATACATGACGTACTTGGGTGGGTTTTGAAGTGCAAACATTATTTTCATTTAGATAAAACACCTGATTCTTGGAAGGTTACTGTGGCAAGTATTTACTTGAACGCAAAGGCATTTCATTGGCATCGATCTTTCAAGCAATTGAAACAGGGCAAACAGCTTTCTTGAGAAGATTATGTGGAAGCCATTAAAGCTCGTTTCCAAGAAGAAGATGCTTGTGTCATGCAGTGAGACCAATGAAGCCCATTACTCTACAAGATGCACACAGTCTTGGCTGCTTACAAGAAATAGATCTCCAAAAGGTAGCAAAGGCAAACTCATGGCAAAAAACATCTTCGTCTAGGCTTTGTTGGAGATTCTTGGGTGTCTTCGCACCCTTCAAACAGCTGGGCATTGAGCAAAAGGAAAGTCTTGAGTGTTGGGTCCCATCCATTAAAGTTGAAAATGACTAAAACACCCTCTATTGGATCTATCTTGTCGAGTTCAGCATCTAACACACAAGTTTCTTTTCTCTCTTCGTATAAAGAGGCAACTTCTGGTGTGAAAATATTGAACCCAGAAAAAGCAAAGCACAGAGCCCGAAATATTTGTCTCTTCTATCATCAAAAGTGCTGCAAAGATGGGTTTTCCTTTGGGTTCCCATGCTTGGATAATTTTCAAGATGAAAGGTCAAAACCCCAGCCATAAGACAGGTGGCATTTTCAGAAACAAAAGCTGTGTGAATTTCCTTTCATAGGCTTAAAGGTTCTTTGAAACTAGGTTACTCATGTTGGGCTGTACAAGGTGATAGGGATGTTAGACAAAATATTAAATAAAAGGGCTGGATGGAAGCAAGGATGATTATCACAAGAATATTGGCTTAGTGGAGAAGCTTGCCTAATAAAGAAGCAACTTGGACGTCTTAGTTTAATTTTCAAAGGCAGCTTCCGGATTTTCCCATCTCTAACCCTTGAAATAAATAAATAAAGAATAGTTAGTTAGTTGGGGATTAGTTAGATTCTATTAGAATTAGGGAATGAAGGAGCCTATATAAGGGATCCTAAGTGTAGTTAGACATTATGCTAAATTGAAAATACAAAACATAGTTCTGTTCTCCCTATTCTCTGCTTCCCTTTCTCTTTCATCTCTTATTTTCTCTTCTTTCTTCCTCTTTCCTTCTCTTTCACTCCTCTGTTTCTCTCTCTCTTCTTTAAACCATAACAATTGACATAAGGTGAAAATATAGTGCATATTATTTGTAGTCAGTGGGAGTAACCCACCCAACTAACATTCTTACAAATGATAATGAAACAAACATGCATAAATCTACTACCAAAGTACCTTAAACAAAGGTAACACAACTAAAGCATCTATCTTATACATCATAATTAGTTAAGAAATGTGGTCAATCCCTAAACAAATTTATTTGGAGATGAATAAAGAGAACTTCTGATAGAGGTTGAAGGGAAATAGAGATAGAGAGAGAGAGAGAGAGAAGAACAGAAATATCATTTACCATACCCTATTACAACCTTGAGACCCTATTTATAGATAACATATCTAAATTCCCAAACTACCCTTAAATCCCCTAATTACCCTTACTATTCACAATTCCCACGTAGTAATATACTCCCCCGCTTAGAAGAGATCCTTGTCCTCAAGGATTAGTACAAAGATGGAAGGTAAAACACTTATCTAAAATATGACCCCTCTCTTTCCCTCTATTTTTTTACTAGACCTTAAGTCGCTACAACTTAATTTGAAAACAAAATTAATGGACATCAAAAGCCTAAGCACACAATAGTACTCCTTCAATCCAAAAGCCCATTGTCACCCTCCATATAGGATTGTTGATGCTAAAAACCAATAAGTAGAGGATCCGCAATTGTTTGACGGCTCCATACTTCACCCACCATAAACCCATTTTCAGCCCAACTTCACAAAACTCACTAGACTCATGTTGGTTAACTATTACCCTAGCATGAGAATTGTTGACTACATAAACTATTGGATCAAGTTGCAAAGGCCTGAGTTCATTGCCCTTAGTTACCCAAAATATATTAGATGGGATTTCCTTGTTGTCATGTGGGGAACATTTGAAGGAAACCTACAATACAACTGGAATTAGTAGCAATAAACAATTTAATCGTGGAAGCACAATCACAGATGCTCCCCACAGAAGTAGATTCGATAAACTTGAAAGAAAACTCAAGACCCATGACATCCAGGCCCATGATACTGGTATGTGTCCATATTGGGGACTCGAAACCCATATCTCCAAGCATCCACGCCACTTCAACAACCCTCTGCAAGCAGAATCATCAACCATGTAGAAGAATTCCTTTTGAACAATCCAGAATGGTGAGATCGCAAACTCGAGTATGATTGTGCATTGCTTCGAAGGACTATTAATCCCCCTTAGCCTAAGTTCGAAGTGATTTGGGGATGTATCCTGTTCATATCAGGACGTGGAGGGACCTCAAAGCCAAGAGGAAATTCAAGAAACATACCCCTACTCGACCCAAATGCAAAACTAGTATTGTCTGTGATGAGTTGGTCTTTGCCTTCATAAACTGATATCCCGCCTTCAGCATTGTGGGCATAATTTCTAAAGCAAACCAAAGATGTGAATAACTCCAACAATTGATGCAAAGGTTGTGCCAGTACAATGAGAGATCCCAGCAAGGTTGCTTGGCCATGAAATGGGAGCAATAATTTGTGTATGGTTGTTATCACACATGAAGTCAGAGAACTATTCGACATCTTTGCCACTCTATCTCTCTCTATCTATTCGCTATCTTGCTTCTTCTAGTTCGTCATGATGTCTCTCAAAACATCATTCACCTTCAAGGCATCGACATCCCCTATTTCAACTCATTGGTCCTTCATCTCCACGTCAACAAGGGTGAGTTTCGAATGGATATCAAACTTTTCGGCAACTCTCTCTTCCTTATCTTCGTCTTTCACATTTGATTCTCGTTGTTGTGTGTACTCATTCAAGGCTAAAACATGTTTCAACTGTCCTGACCTCAGAAGCACCAATACGTGAAAATGGCCGGTGTGTCTGTGTCGGATACGTATCCGACACGGACACGCGTTCAGGACGCGGAAACGCCGCGTCCCTTTTCCCAGTTTCCGGCGGACACGGGTGAATGCGGGTCGAGACGGGTTGACATGGGCGACGCGGGCGGAGAAGCGAAACTTTGCATTTTTCACTTCTTTTTACTCAGTCCCAACTCCAGAAACCCGTTGCCCTAGGATTCTCAGCTCCAGTCGACCCTTTTCTTGCGTTTGCTGCTCTGTCACTTGCTGCCTCATCGACCGTCATCGTTCTTCAACTCTGCATTTTCACTTCTCACTTCGCACGCTACCTCACCGTCTGAACTCTACCTCAGCGCCTTCGACAGTCGACGTTCTTCCATCTTCAACTATTAATCTTGGTAATTTATCTTTAGTTCTTCAGTCTTCACGTATTGGTGCCTATCTACCTGAGCGACTCTTCTGCTCTTCACTTCTTTTACTCTTCTGCGCTGAGCCTTGGATATATATTGATATTATTACATTATTGGTTAATCAATATTTATTACTTAATTTCACTGCTGAACGAAGAGAGAGAGAGGCAGAGCAACCTGATCAAGTTTTCTAATTTAATACTAAATTATTGATTTATTTTTTTTATTTAGATGGATTATATTTGCTGAGTTAAATATTGATTTATTTTAAATTATATTTTTAGACATCCAAATATTTAATATTTAATTATTTATATAGCCGTACCCGTATCCTAAAATTTTAAAAAATAGCCGTGTCCGCGTATCGTATTGTATCGTACCCGATACTCGTACCCGTATCGGTGCTTCTTAGGTCCTGACTCTGTGACGAGCTGACTATTGTGAGAATTGTTTTTTAGTGACTAAAGGCTAAATAGGATAGCTGTAGTAGATGCAGACCTCATCACTATTGAATGAGGGTGTGAAAGGTTACGTAGTGGTGTGTTAAATGGTTCACCCATAGTGACCATAAAGGGGTGCAAGGGCTGGTTGGCAATCAAAGAGAGCTCAGCTGAGAGTGCACTCATCCGTTTAGAAAGTTGAGTCATGGTTTGCTTAATCTCCATAAAGTCATGAGTGTGCTAGTCTAACATCTACTAGTCGCATTAAAGCAAAGTTGATTACACCTCCAAACGATAGTTGAGGGCATCAACATGATTAGAGGATCGAATCTCCAGTGGCTCCTCCATGGCTAGAGAGGAGGCTCTGATACCTTTGATAGAGATAGAAGGGGGGAGAGAGAGAGAATATAAATATCATTCACCATACCCTATTACAACCTTAAGACCTTATTTATAGATAATATAACTAAATACCCAAACTACACTTAAGTACTGCTCAGCAGTTTTTTTAGGATGTAATGGAATGAAATGGGATGGCTAAAAGTTTTATATCATTTTTTGGGAAAATTTTTTAAAGGAGAGTGAAATAGCCTTCCAAGCCATCCTAAGCTCATTTTTTCTGACCCCTAAATTGGGAAGGTCGAGGATGGAATTGTTTGATATAAACAACACTATTGAAATAATTATCCTCATCCTTCTCACCCCCTCACTCTTTCACTCCCTTTCACCCTAATACTAAAAAACATAATTATATATAATTCAAAATTCAAATCTATTAATTTTATAATAATTTTTAGATAATTATTAAATAAAATCGTTCATTCTTCTAATAGAAATGGTAGAAAATTGTTCGAGATGATTCGAACGTGTACAAAGAAGACCACAGGAGACACTTGTGAGAAGAGTGGAACAAATGACCTTGAGCCCTGTTAAGAAAGGTAGAGAAAGACTGAAGAGAACATTTTTGAAAATTATTGAGCGAGATCTTTTAATTAACAATATTTTTAAAATTTTAATAAATGATAAAGCACAATGGCGTCATAAAATCCATGTAGCTGACCCCATCTAGTGGGATAAGGCTTGTGTTGTTCATTCTTCTGATAAAACTTCCAAACAATGGAAAGATTCATTCCATTCTACTCCATCCCACTCCACTTCATTCCATTCCATTAATGACCGTTCATTTTCATTCCATCATATATTCTCCAACATACCCTTAAACCCACTAATTTCCCTAATTACGCTTACTATTCTCAATTCCCATGTATCAACTTCTTTCCTTTTGTGTCCCTTTCTCTCTTCTACTACAATTTCCTTCATTTATCCCCAAAGAACAAAATTTCATTACCAAACCAATGACGTTAAAGATCACTGCATGCATCACTAAGGTCACTATGAAAATAAAATAACATATAACCAAAGCTATCACAAGATCACCTTGTTGTGTGCAGCAGAACCACCATACTGATGTGCAAGTGTGTCTCCCATCCGCTCATAAAACCCCATCAAATCATCAGCTACCGGGTCATTAAGGTCAATTTTTGGGTTGTCAATAATACCCAGAGCATGGAGCTGGTGGCCAAGAGCAGCCAACCCATATGCATATTGTGCAACATTTGTGCGGTCTAAACAGTCTATGCAATTGGTCCTCAGCACCCCCCTCTGAAACATGGGTGGCTTGACAAAATGATTTCCATTAGCAACATTATTTACTTCACTTGGTTTTCTCTCTAGATTACTAGCATCATCATTATCATTGTCAAAAAGTCCTGGTGAAGAGCTTCCCGTATCAATTTTGCTGGATGCAAACCTTGAAGTCAGTAAACAAGAGACAACAATTGCAAAAACTTGAGGTACTAGTACTACGCCTCCATGAAACATACCTTGTTATTAACATTGCTCAAGGTCAATGAAAAAATCCATATCATTGTTTGTTCTTATCTTTTTCTCAAGCCATTTTACAAGTTCAAGTCTAAATGAGGCAAATCTTACAAATAGCTAAAAAAAAGTCATTGTAATCACATGATGAACTTACTATATAGATAGGCATCTTAAAGATTCCTCAGGTCTCAGGGTTGGTGTCACTTGGCAATAAAGAAAACCCGTTAATGTCAATGCATATGCAGCCACTTTGCCCAGAAGTAGCAAGACATTTGCAGATTTGCTGGGAGGAGAAAGGAAAAATAGTTTTCAATCAACTACCTTAGAGTGCACATGATTTTTCTGGGGACGATCAATATATATTAAAAGCCATCTACCTCTGAAAATGTTTATGCAGATCCCAGTGAAGGAATCTAAGCCGGTTCTCCTCAGATAAGTCTTTGTTGATGAAATCAATTGCATTAGCGAACTCCGAACGGAGTATGGACTCACGAGGCTTCTTTTCACGGGTCTGTTGGATAAAATATGCAATAGCAATCAACAAAGATTCGCATAATAAATGAAACATACAAAACGATAGATAGTACATCCCATGAGCAGAACTTGCACTCTGTCATTAGGAAACCAGTCCAAGAGATTATAATATATGCCAACTTCCTCTGTGCATAAGATGATGAGATGGTAACCAATATAAAAGAAAACTTCATCTTCTTTTTTTTTTTGGCCAAAAGAAAATTCCATCTTGAGGGAATAGTAAGATAACATGTCAAATAAATTAGGGAAATTAAGACCATTTCCTTTTTTTTTTTAAAAAAAAGGAACATTACCTTTATTAAATTCAAAATTATTATGGGATTCCCATATCTTTTGACAAGATTTTCGAAGTGCAGTCTAGTGGCTTGAAAATTCTGATCTTTCTTTGACACTGCAAAAGAAGAACAATTGACTCAATGGGCGAACAAATAGATAATCATGAACTGATGCCCAACAAAGTAGAAAAGATAAGACATGAACGAACTCCGGATAATTACTGAAGACATACATATAATATCAGGTTTCAGATTTAAACGTGAAGTTTCCTGCGACCAGAAAAGAGGGATTGAACCACGGTTCTGGACGACAGAACTTATTTGGACAGGAACACCTTGAGGAACATCCTCAAACACAATTTGTTCTGTCTCAACATCATTAGCTACTCTGCCCTTCTCATTAACGCCTCGTCTCAAATACCTACATAAAATAACCAAGTGAAGCTGGCAATTGCACGCATAACACTGCAAACATGGATGCACTGTTTTTATTTGATCAACTTGAAATTTAAATAATAAATATTTAAACAAGGATTAGAATCTTTGTATTGAAAGTTTGAAGTGTTATATTTGTAGTGGTCAAGAATACTTTGCCATTAAAGGCATTGTATCTAACAGTTATTCATGAACTATGGAGACAACACACTATGCTTGATTTAAAAAAGAAAAAAAAAATCTTCCCACGAAAACCCTCTTTCTATGGATCTGACTTTTGACCCAAGAAAGAGATTAAACAAACAGCTTATTAAACTGAGCCCAATTTTCCACCCAAGGCAAACCTCCTGTTTTTGCCATCCTTTTAGCCAAGCATAGTGAATAGATGATGTCAGTAGTCAGTGCTCAAACGCAACTAACTGAGTGAAAATCTCGAAAGAAAAATTATTCTTCATTTAGAAATTTCCTATAAACAAAATTTAGCAACTGATTTCATGTGTAATTTTATAGCATGCCTGTTCTCTATTCAAACAAAGTTAAACAAGTGCAACTTTGTATCATCTTCAACACAGAGATATAAATCATCATAGAGGCTACTTCAAAGACTAGGCAACTTTTTATAGCCGCATCATCATTAATCAACTGAAGCACATGTAACAAAAAAATTATATTAGCAAACAACATAAATCATAATGGATAACAGAGATTCGAACTTGAAGCATTTAAGGGGATGGAATTTCCATACCTAGTGCCAGCATAATGGCGTGAACGTCTTGAAATGAGGGTTAGTAAGAACTCCCGTCCAGCTACTGTGAACGTGCCCTAACACAGCCACCAGATAAACATGAGATGTTCAATCTTGGACTGACAAAACAGCTACTTCAATTTAGCAGTAAATAATAGTGAATAAGGCAATTAGTCAATGAACAAATGTAGAATTCAATTCAGAAAGATAGTCTCAGAAGACAGTTCATCCTGATATGTTACATTGATAACAAAAAAGCACAAATTGTTTAACTGTTGCCACTCCAAAAAGATTATGACTATCAGATTACTCAGTGTCAGAGGCCCAAGAGCCATCCATTCTCACCTGTTTAAAAAAGCCATACACTAATGCCACAGTCCAGAGAGTATTTTGGAGATGGTTCCTGATTCCCCTAGTCAAGAACTCATTCCAAACAAACATGGTCTCATAAAGAACATGACCAGTTTCATTATGGCATAAGTTATTTTGAAGACTACGCATAATGTGGTATGAGTAGCTGAAAAAGAAGTCCTTCGTAAGGTCAACCATGCATAGGAGCTTCTTGTATCTAAAATGCCAATACAAAAGGATATAATTAAAACAAAATTGACAGAGTTTATAACAATAAAATTGACATAAGGCTAAAATAGCAACAAGCATTTAGAATAATACTGCCTTCTCATTAATTTGTACTGTGTTCCATCATTGTCAAATTCTAATAAAAACCAGGAATCCATCAACAAATCTAAGAACCCTTTGAGATAAGATTTTTATGTTCCAGTCAACCATAAGATAAGAAATTGTTAATATGGGAACTCTGATATTTATCTTATCTTTGAACATTAAAAGAAACAGTGAAGTGAAAATAATTTAAAATCAGTCAAAGGTTGAGAAGATCATTAGCAATGCATATATGTAGAAACACAACAAAAATTTTCCTCTTTTAAACTGTCAAGTAAAAGAACAGAGAGAATCAGCATTGAGAATGAATCAAAATAAATGCAAAGAGATATTGAGCTTCCCTTGGGCAAACATTCAGGTTTTATTTAATTTATGCTTGATATGTCATTTTAGGTTTTAGTACTTTCTTTTTTTGGCACTAGAGGTTTTTGGGAGAATTTTTATCTTCCTTCTTTGTTTTAGAATTTTAACCTTTCCTCAACAGAAGTTCTTTTGCTATTAAAAAAGAAATGGGAAACATGTGAATTTGTAACAACCTGTTTTCATTTCCAGAATCGGCAATGCTAGATTGAACTGAAGAATTTGGGAGTGGTATCATCGTACTCTTTGATATGGCATATACCGTGTGACCACAGATTGCACCAATTTGCCTTCTTTTTGTGATAAGCAGCATGTAGTACGGCCCTAAAAATTTGATGAACCCTAAAAGCAGAGGAGCAGAATGAGTTAAGAAGGGATAGTTTGTCAAGGAACACAACTGAACTAGACGTCATGAATCAACTTACCAACAATTCCATAGCAAGTTGTAACAAATTTCAATCCACCCGTGGCCTTGTTCCCTTCATGTACCCGCCTCAACAAGTCAGAACATTGCTCCTCTGTATATGTTGTAGAATCTTCACATAGGTTTAGCTCAGAAGGCTCTAGACGGTCAATCTTCAGCACTCTCCAATACGTCCTACTTTTGTCCCTTCCTATCATGTAAAAGTTCTGTGACATGAAAATAAACAAACACACAAGGTAAAAATACTTCACAAAATAAATACTGCATTTTTAGAGACAGTCCAATCTTGCAACATGATATTGCACAAAAGGTTCACCCAACTTAATATGCACTAAAGATATTGGCATTATGATTCACGCTGCAAACAGTCTAGAGCATGAACTTGAGCTGGTGGAACGCCAGATTCATGGAAGGGAAAACTCAACGAAGGTGCAAATAAACTAGGAAGGAAGCATCCAGAGTGGCATTCCACATGCAAAGAGACAGAATGTCCATGCAGCAACATTCGGAGAAGAGAGAGCCATTTAATTAAAATTCCAGTGGGGAAGCTTTTAAAGTTCAATCAAAACATGAAATAGGATCATGAAGGTGAGTAGTTCTGCCTTCTTTGCCAAACTAAATTTTATACTACCCCATCCATAATATAAGGTGAAGTTTGAAAGCTTTTTAGTTTCTTAATATAAGGCAAATTTAGAGTAATTAATGCTTTTTTCCAATTTTATCCCTTGTTTATTTATTGTCAATTGAATTCCCAAGCAACAATTTATTATGGTTATCAATTGCAAATAAAGGTGAATTGGAAAGTTACATATTTTTTAACAATTTTAAGGATATAACTAGCATTTCTTAATAATCATGGAGCTAGCTAACTTCGCCTTATATTAAAAGAATAGGAGTAAAGTATAGTAGTAAAAAAAATGATTGTAGGGAAATACAAGGAGTCACCAGTTAGTCTCATGATTTTTCTAGAGAAACCCAACACTGCAAGTTGAGTCATTTATGATATGCGTGAGTGCGGAGTAGCAAGGAGAATAAATACACTGGCATGTTTAAGATCCACGAAAACATATTTCATCATTAAATATGCTTATATAAGCAACATAAAAGGTACGTTGATCATATGATCTGCAGGCAGGATTACCATAGTCCGACATTTGGTCAGATACAGGAGACAACAATGGCATATTTTTCCAAGGTACAAAGGGAATGTATTTATATATGAAAGTTATAAAATGAACAATGTTGTGAAATTATTTTGCAGGAAAACATAAAACAACACAATGTTTTCAGATGAAATAATGGTCATGACAAATAGATCTCCCTTAAAATTGCAGCATCTCCCTTAAAATTGCAGCAGAAAAACCTATAACTTAAGTTATCAAAAAATGGAAGAAGACAAAGAAAAGAAGGCATACCGATCGAGTCTCATAGAGCCTAAATTTCTGCATACAGGCATTTGCAGGAGGATGGAGCTCGTCTGCCCCGGAAGGAAAGTGAGAAGGCTGATTCTCTGACGAACCCATGACTTTTTTTATTTCTATTTTTTCCCCAATTCAAAACTCAGATCCCCGAGCCTCAGGCTCAGGGAAAATATCAAAACGGCATGCAAAGCTAAGCAATTACAAAATTCAGAATCACATAATTTGAGCCATAATGCCCACAACCCAAATGTAAAATCATATCTTGAACTGTAGGCTGCTTCAAATACAGCATTATCTTCCAAAATATGTTAAAATCATCGAGCTCCCTTTATCACAACTCCTCCTCCTCCCCCTCCTTGTCCTACCAGGACCACCACCACCCCCTTCTGCTGTTTGTGGCTGTGGCAGCTATTTGCTTTAACCTACCCCCCACTGATCCTCACTCAAACTCAGCGCGAATCCTAATAAACAGATCGAATAATTTTCAGTTCAATTCAACAAGAGAAACTGCAAATTGCCGGTAATATTTTGGACGTGCAATGGTAGGCTCACAGAGACGAAAACCGGTGGAGGATTTCAAAATGAAAGCTTTACATGTGGGATTGAACGAGGTACGAGGGAAAGATCAACCAAGGGAAACCAAAGAGAAGATTTGGGAGGAATGGCAGTGGGTGAAGCAACGGAGACAGGAAGAAGAGCAGCTAATAATTGATTCATTTCTATCTTTATTGCAATGTACAAGTTTTCTAAATTTTTCTCAACGAACGAGAAGCCCAGATCCAAATATCTTTCTTATTAATCAAATCAAAACCACAACTTCGCATCTACACATTTTAAAAAAACGAAAATAAATTTACAAATACATGTCTCTAACAGTCTAACTCTTAACATGTGAAATTATTTATTACCTAGCTTGCTTTGCAAACATGGTAAAGAAAAATTATGTAACAATAATTAGGTTAGATTTTTTTACATTGTTGTACTATTTTATTTATTTAAATAATTAAATAATAGTAATAACTAATAATTCTACGACCGACGTAAACGCGAAAGGTGTCACCCATAACCTGTCACGAACGCTTCTCGAAAGGGAAGAAGCGAGATCTCCCAGCTTGCAGACGATTATAAAACTACTTATTTTGAGTATAAAAAATAAATTTTCGTCCAGTACACACACACACACACACACACACACCTCTCATACATGAGTACATACGTGTGAAAAGCTGTGTGTTTAATTATCCTGACCGAGGACGGCAATAATAATATGAAGATGTTCTTATCAATTATCTTCTTCAACCTTTTTTGTCAGGATTAGGATTTTTTTGCCATGATATCTACTAGCATTTTAAAAGTGATTTCAAGCGTAATGATATTTTATTTTGCTCCTATCAAAAGAATACATATTTATTTTGCATAGATCAGTCGATTTTCAAACCCAACTGTCTGGAGGCCAAACTCGACCAAATCATTGCTGATTTCCGCACCTTGTTATGTTATTGTTGATTTTCTGCTTAGTTGTGCACTCATAATATGCAATTTGATCGTAATAAATGATACAACTAATTATAGTTGCATTTTTTAAAGCTAGTTAGTCTGTTGGAACCTGTGCATAAAATAAGGGTACTTTCTAACATGTTACTTTTAACTAACTAAAACCAGTGTGAGCTAGTTATTGAAATAATAAAATTGTCTTAAAAATAATTCACTTTTTAATATTGTCCTTAAATTTTAAAAAAAAAATGATGATTTGATATGTCAAAAGAGCCTTTTTTGAAATTGAAATATCACACTTTTTTTAAGAATTTGTTTAAAGGTATTTTCAGAATTGTGGATCAAATATTACGAAAAACAAGAGAAAGTTACTTATACAAAGTACCAAAAAAACATTACAGAATGGAGGGTATTTTCTTAATACTTGACAAAAATTATACATCATTGAGGGTTGGATTTAATGAAAGAAGTTAGTTTCTCATGATATGTCAAAATAAAGTTTGAATCTTATTAGAAAATATGCCCACATCAAAGCATGCTATAATACTTGCTCCCTCAATTAAAAAAATACAAGGCATTTTTTTAAGATAAGATAGTAAAAAAAAATAAGGCATTTTAGGTTTTTGAAAATGCAATTACATAAGTTATTGAGTGCAATTAATAAGGATGTCTAATTAAAGCACTATAATAAATAGAGATAAATATGAAAATGGTGTATGATTTTAAAAATAATTGACTGATATGTTGAAATATAATTTGGTTGAAAGTATTTATAACACAGAATAGATAGAGTGTTTCAGTTTTAAAACTATAGAGTTCAGTGAGAAATACTTCATAACCAATATTTAAATTCTCGTCAAAAGAGGTGTTCATATTTAATATTCAACTATATTTCAAAACATAATTATGATTTATTTCTAATAGAATGATACTTATGTCTTAAACTTGTTGGCTACGCTCGAATTTATCTTGCCATGTGAAGGTAGGCATGACTCTTAGTAAATAATTGAAGGATAGAAAAGTAAATCAATCCTTAAATTATATTTAAGCATCCAAGATTCTAAATAATTTATTGGTGTAATTTTTTTCTTTTGAAAGCGTTTAATATAGCCCATGCCGTTAAGAAAAATTAAACTTCAACTATTAGTTAATAAAAAATAATCTAAAAAATTACAAAAAGGACCAAAAAATTACATACAAAGATTCAAAAATATACAAAGGGACTGATAAATTTAATTTATTGGACTTTGTCTGCATTTTTTGATGTTATTTTTTAGTTAATTAATGAATAAAATTAACTTTTGTTAATAATAAAGATTAGATATTGTGCAGAAAATAAGTTTAAGACCAGGTCCTAAACGTTCATAAACTTATAAATTAGAAGTTAATTTACTATTTTATGCACAATTTAAACATTTAATAATATTCGGAAGCCGCAAAATAAAAGAAGGGCAGGATGCTTCGTGGGCTGCCCAAGAACAAAATTAGACTGTGTGTATGCTTTATATTTTACATTGATATATATATATATATATATAATAAGTCTCCTATAAAACATTGATTCTTCAAGCAGATGGATCTAATCCTCCTGTCCCTCTGTTAATTTCAATTAAAATGTGCTATTTACTATTCAATTTCATCTTTTTTAATGTTAATCAGAACAATATTAACAATTTAATTGTTTAACTGCAGTGATTAAGCAAATAGTATTTGCTTTTTCGTTGATTAGAAATAACATTAGCATTGAACCTAAAAAAAAATAACATTAACATCTTATCTAGTATATTCATAAATAACAATTTTTATTTTTTAAATTTTCAGCTAAGAATTGTAAACTTTGTTTTAACCCGTCACAGCCCTCAATTGATAATTTTAATACCATTTAAGAAAAATCAACATGGACATTAAATATTAAAGTTAGTTCAAGTGGTAAAAGATTATTACTTTCCATATCTGTTTTTAAGGATAACCGATATAAAAAATATTTTTTACATTAGTTAAATAATTGAAAGCAAAGTCAACTTACTACATTTATTTGTTTTATATCTTTTCCCTTTTTAATGTAAAAAGTTCTTTGAAACTGATGTAATTTTTTTTCCCCAGTAGTGTAAGGGGTAGGGAGATTCATATCCTCTGAATGTATTTAAAAATATTTGAGTTAGTAAGCTGAAGTTCTTGAATTGGAAAAGTGTCATATACAAAAAGTATTGCAAGATTGAAAATTATTTAGTCCAAAGGACAGAAGTGACGGACGCGTGTATAGAGCTTGTAAGCACAACACACAGCCCAAACTCTATTCAATTGGGACATAGATCAAAGCTTTATTTGAGAGTGCAGAGACATTGGTTGATCGAAGAGACCAAATAAAATGCGAGAAAGTGTATATAATATGATTATTACTACGCGAAGATGCATGAGTCAGAAGTCAAATTGGTGTTGTGGAGCTTGATCGACGACATCAGCAATGGTGCGTTTAGTATTGGCGGTGAAGAGGTGGTGTAAGTTAAAGGGTGCGACGGAGGAAGGAGGGCCGTTCCAGAAAGTGAGGGCGAATTGGTGGTGAATGATCTGTGTTGGGTGGAATGAATCCCACCACACATGGTCGTTGACGTTGTCGCATAAGTTGTACTCTATCGTTTTCTTTGTCCCCCCACAACTGAAGATGCCCCCGTAGGGTCCACTTCCACAGCATGCCTTCTCTCCTTCCTTGAATCCTTCACCCAAACAAAAACGCATGTTTTCAGATTCACAATAGACAAAATCATGACTCGAGAGTTATTACGAGTGAACCCCTTCACATTTAAATCTGTTCCAATTCCTTTAACAAGAATATATACCCTAATACATGATTTGTGCTACGTGGCCAATGGATATACAGATTAAATCAATCGATGTACAAAATAGTAGACATATATGATATTTAAAAAAGTGATTTCATTTTTTCATCATTAATTTTTTCCCTATAATAAACATAATCTTGGAGACAAAAATGTCCTTTTTTAGAATCCTGTGATCAAAATTTTAATTTTCTTCGCACACATTGCATTGTTGGTGCTGATGTTTTGTGTCAGAAAAAGACTTACAAAATGCGTGCTTAATATTCTAGAATTCTGTGGCCAAGAAAAAAAAAAGAAAAGAAAAATAGAATTCAATGCACAGCTGTACATGACGGTGTCATTGGATATGGCAGAGGATAGAGGATAGAATAAGTCAACATATTATTGGAAAGTATGAAGCATGGAAAATCAGGTCATTTATTTCAGGCATAAGTGTAAATTGTTGTGGATATTTTATGATTAATTAAAGTGAACATCGTAATATCTTATTATTAACATTCCGTGTCATTTTGGCAAGGAACTGATCATTGAATTGATCAATGTGTTAATTCAAGAGTAATTAAAATTGCGATTAAATTGTGGTTTAATTGGTTATAAATAAAGTATTGCATTGAATCAATTAATACCCTAATTTAGTTAACTATCCATCAGTTTAATCAATCAAGTTGACTCAATTTTGAATATTATACATTTTATAACACATATAGCACATGATGTGGAAGAGAATTGTATATATTAATATGATTGAGAATGGACATACCGTAAGCAGAGGGATTGTGTATACGGTCATGAAGCCAGTCATAGAAATTGGAATTAGAGTAAGTGAAGCCCTGGAGGGCAAGTTGAAGGCTTGAGAGAATAGAAGAGAGGGCATGATTGTGGGCGAGCGCAAGAGCAGACGCTGCTTCCAAACACCCACCTTCAGTACTTAGAGCTCTCAGGGCAGGCAAACAACCCAAAGGGCCCAAACTTAAAAACCCGAACTTCCTACCTCCTTTCTCATACAGTCTCTGTGTGCCAAAACAATCATAGTCATTAACTAATAATTAAGGTTCCCTTTAGTCTTATAAAAAATGAGAATAGAATGAATTTAAATTAACCTTTTCTTTCATCATAAATATGATAAAATTTAATATTATATATCATAAATATAAGAATCATCACATTCTATAAAAATCTCATAAATAATAACTTTTAACTTCATGAATTAAATTGTCATTATCCATTATGAATATAATTCACTTATCACATTCACATTTTAATCATTTTATTTTTACTTTTATAATTTCAATATATTCCATTCCCTTTCCCTTCGAGCGACTGCCTAAATTGTACATAACTAGTAATGAAAAAAACTATGATAGAATGAAAAGGTTGAATAACGTACTTTAAATGGCATAAGGCAAATCAATTTTGGGCAAAACATCTTATATAAAAATTGGATCAAATTCTTTTGCGTGAACCAAAAATGGCCCTAGTGACGATAGACGGAGTAGTAAACCACATGTCTACAAGACCCAAAGGGCAGGCGAGGGTTTTTATTCTGCTGCAGAGAAGTCAGACGTTTATTGTATCAATGTTGTTATATTATTCAATAACAAGTTAATCAATAAATAGTATCATAAATTTTTATTTAAAAATTATTTTAAACCCTGAATTCTTAAAATATTTAAAATAAACTTAAAATTTTTAAACTTGTAGTAAAATAAATCTTGACCACTGACTTTTTTAATATTATTATTGTCAACGCGGGTATTGTAATGGTCAAAATTAAATTTATAGAAAAATAAATCCTAAATAGTATCTACATGAATAGCAATAGTGTTAAAAAGTTAGCGATCAAGGTTTATTTTACTATGAATTTAAAAGTTTAGGGCTTATTTTATATATTTTAAGAGTTCAGGATTTAAGGTGATTTTTGAGCAATAATTCAAGATCCTATTCACTCATTAATCCTTTAATAATTATAATTCTTCTTTTGTATCTGTGGGGCGGCAACAAAAAAGTTGCATTCACTTTCTTTTCTTTTCTTTAGTTTTTAAAAAATAAATTAGATCTTGTAGTTTTAATTCAGTGAAAATTCAATATTAAAATTTTGACTTAATGCAATCAAGTTTCTATGATTCTAACTCAATTAAAATTTAATTTTAGAATTATGACTTGATACTACAAAGTGGCTACATATAAAAAGATAAAATTTTCAAAACTAAAATTATTTTTTAAAACTAAGAGACTAATATTTTAAATGATTAAAATTACAGAAGCACTAAATTAAAATTAAGGGAATGAGTTTTAATTGAGTTGAGAGTTTAAAAATTGAGTTATAAATGTAAGTATTGTTATTTTTTATTTTTTTTTTTCGTCCTATCCAATTCGTGGGCAAAACCAATTCTAAAATTGATTTGGTCGTTTAGTTTACAATAATGAATCTAATTTATGGGCTTACTTGGACTATCTGGGTCAAGTTGCCAACGACCATGCCAACGTACTGCTCAGGAGTGAATCTTTTCTGCATCTTTGGATTGCCCAGATAACCGCCCATATAATCGTTGCTCCCAATGCTAATGAAATAAACCGCTTCTTCTACTATTTCTTTCGCCCTCTCCTCTCCCACCGTCTCCACCAATCCCTTCCTTACTTCTTCAAAGTTTTTCACTTGTGTTTGAAGATCAATCACCTGATTATAAACTCACAATCTAATCTATAAATAATTAAGAACCATATATATATATATATTACAAACAGTGTGTATATACTCCAAAATTACCAGCCCTTGATTGGTTTCTGGCAGAACACCGGCCCCTCCAGAAGCAAAGTTGACACCGTTGGTATGATCAGCAGATCGTTGTAAAAATGGAGGAATCAATGGCAGATTGGCATATTCAGCTGTACGCATATCAGCAATCAGTACAAATTTAGCTAAATAAGCATCCATCGATTAAACTTAAATTTGAAGACAAATCTAATTCGTCTCTTGTTAACTGTTTCGTTCATTTGATTGTTTACTTGACGAGGACTTGATCATAAATTGGACTGACCAGTTGCGACGATGAATGAAGCATATTAAAAGAATGAATGATGGATGTGGTAGGTACCGATAAAATCCACAATAATGCGGCCATCAGAGAATCTTCCAGTAGGTCGTTCAAAGAATCCGTTCTGCCCGTATGGTTCGTAATCTGCTCTGTTCTCTGGGCTTGTTTCTATGTAATTATTATTGCCAGAATCCACAGTGGAATCTCCGAAAATGAAGAAGGCGCTACTTCCTGCAGTCTCGTGTGAGACTGTGTCCTCGCTATGTGAGGGCCTGAAACTGAAACAAGCAATTAAGGTCGTGCACAGAACAATGCGATTCAGATAAAAGCTTAGATTTGCCATTGATTTCTCGAGCTAGCTCATCAATCTAGTTGTATCAATCACTGATCATCTCTCTTATGGCAATGGCTTTTTCTCTGACGATGCCACCAATGTAAGGTGGTCCAGCTGGCAATTATATTTGGGCATACAGCTCACATGAGGCGCTGTTTTTTTTTTTTTTTTAAAAAAGGTTCGATTATTTTTATCTCTTAATTGTATGTAAAAGATTATAAATATTTTTAAATTTAATTATGAATTAATTATGTTTCATTATTTTAAAAATTCCTTCCACCATCACTTTAATGATAAAAATACTTAATGTCTATTAATTATTAATTAGTTCCACTAATAAAGACCAAATTGATAACTAAAAAAATTTTACTCATTTTTTGTAATTGTTAACACCTTTTTTCTATTATTTCTTGATTAACTAACAATTAAAATTAATTTTTGTTAATAGTAGGTGTTAGATTGCACCATTTTAAAAATTGAAAAAATGATATGTATAATAAATAAATTAAGGGTTTATAATGTTATCGGACCTAAAATTTAAAAAATAATTTATTTATTTTCTTTTATTTTTTTTACATGGATGAAATGTAAATTTGCAATATTTTTTTACTCATATTTTGCGAACTTGTGATCGATTATATATTTATATCATTGGCATCAACAATGGCGACGTTTTATATTGGCTTGGTGGATACCGACGTTTTATCACTGGAACATCATTTTGTGATTGTCGATGTGTGTATGGGTTTGTGCTATGCAAGGTATCAATTAAGGTAAATCATTCACGGTAGCATACTTTAAAAAAAAAATACATGTTTTTTCCGCGTAGAAATTTTGTTTGGTTAATCACACTTCTGGAATGGTCCTCTCATAAATAAGAAAAGCAAGACAACAGTAATCCAATACTAAGCTCAGGTCAGATAATAGTGGAAAATAAATGGCCAAAGAGAACGAGAGAAATATTTTAGAGAGAAGTTGATAAAAAAAATCATTCCACACCCCTGCCTTGCGCTAGCCAAGTAGCCATGATTACATAACCATTTACTCCCCAGACTTGCATGATTTCTGACGTGTTTCGGTGCTCTCGCGCGCATTTTCTTCAGAGCTTGCCTCCTTCTTGTATTTTTCTGTCATGTCATGTTGCGTTTGCCGTCGTGCTGTGCAAATACAAGGTACGTAAAACCGGACCGGTCATTAAACCGGTCATGGCACTGGGTCACGGGTTAGTGGTTCAATCAGGGTTGAACCGGGGGTTGAACCGGTGGCAAACCGGTCATGATTAAAATAATACAATTTAAATAAAAAGACATTAATTATAAAAACATTCAACCAAATCCAACCACTCAAAAGTCTAACAATAATAAAATACTATATTTTTGGACTTAGCATACTCTATCTCTAATTTTTTATTTTTTGACTTTAATTTTACTTTTTTTTGTTATTTTTTTCCGAACTCAGAGCTGTGAAAAATTAAAAATGAAAAAAAAAAATCAAAACGACGTCGTTTTGGGGTAAAAGTCTGAAAAAATATTAACCCGGTTAACCCAGTCAACCCACCGGGTTATCCGGGTTATACCGGGTTGAACCCGGGTTGACCGGGTTACACCGGTTCACTCCTTCACCGGGTTAAGTGCAAACCCAGACCGGACAGGGGACCGGTTCACCGGTTTCCGGGTTGACCCGGCCGGTCCGGTCCGGTTTTCAATACTATGCAAATAACATAACGAGAAAGTATCATTTTTTTAATAATTTATTTAAAAATAACGATCAATAAAAAATTAAATAAATTCAATTAAATTGAATTAAAATATAGCTAGGTAAAAATGATTTGCAAAATAAATTAACATTAAAAAATAAAGAAAAGCAAATTATTCACAAACTTCAAACATAAAATGCAACCTATGATTATTTATCCCTATTACATTTCATAATATTAAAATTATCTTCTTTTATAAATGCTTTTAATAAAAACAAGTGCTAACTTAGAGTTCTAACAATATTTGAACAAACTTTTTTAAGTTATAAATAAGTATTTAGTTAAATTAATTGTTTAATCTCTTATTATAATTAATAAAACTAATTTTAAACACCAGCACTTATGTGACTATACAAGGTTAGCAAGTATATTCCCATCTCACCAACAAAACCATCCATTCAATAAGTAAAATTCAAGTTCTTGCACTATTTTACTCAATTTTTACATTAAACTTGGCTCTCTCAAGTATCAATTAAGTAAATACAACATCTAAATAGTAGCCAAACCACTTGAAAACATTAAGAAAAGAATAATATATATATATATATATATATAATCATAAAAGAAAGGAGGAACTTAACGTTGATCCATACAAGAGTTTCAAATAATCTTAAAACAAAGAGTTTAGCTATTCACAATAATCCACAAGTTATAAATACACAAAATCTTTGAACCCATTTTAGATTATAAGAGAGAAAGGGAAAATGAATAGAAAAACAAAAAAAAAAACGAGCTTCAAATGTCTTTAAAACTTCATTCCCTTGCTCCAAGTTCTTCTAATGCCTAAACCTTAGCATAACCAAGCTCTGAATGTGTCTTAAAGTGAGTAAAATGCGTTATGGGTTGAGCTTTCAGCATATATGCATTTTATCCAAATATTTCCAGATAAATAAATTTGAGTATTTTCCTGACAGTAGTGAAAGTCATGACTTTGACAATTTTACATTATTTTTGTTGTTAACGCAGCCTAGCCTTTATGCACTTGATTTCTTCATCAAAAAGCTTTCCAAAAGTATCAACAAAAGTTCATAAATGCAACTAATCAAATATTAAACCAAAATAACACAAATTTAGCTCAAAATATCAAATTAAAGTGAAGTACGCAAAGCCAAAATAAAATGCATATTTTCCTAATGTGGGTAGTTAAATATACATAATTAAACTAAAATAGATTAGAATATAAGAGACATATGATGAAATGACATGGAATTCTAGATGTTAACATTGATTCACTAATGTTTGGTGATACCATAACATTACCCTCCATATCAAAATTAACCTCCTCCTCAAGGTTAAGGTTAGGAAAGTGCTCCTATAAACAAGAAACATTCTCCTAAGTAGCAAGACTAGTGGCTTCCCATTGAACTAGTGCTTATGGAGTTCGAGTATCTTAGGACTTGATGTTCCTCACATCGAGTATCTTTTTAGGTTAAAGTATTGGACTAGCATAAGTGATAACTAGTAGAATTGGGAGTATATATTGGGAAGAAGGCTGTCCACTACATCTTTTAAGCAATGACACATGAAATACAAGGTGAGTTTGATCTTCAATGAGGAGGGGCAATTTATAAACTATTGAACTGATCTTTCTAACAATCTTGAAAGGACCAAAATATTGCATGTCAATTTTTTATTCTTTTATGGCTTAAGATAGTATTGGCAATAAGGTGGCAACTTAACAAAAACATGATCTCCCGTAGTATAGTGCACTTCCTTATCCTTAGAACTAGCAAAACGCTTCATCCGATCTTGCGCTTTATTCAAATGCTACTTAAGTTGAGCTAGAACATAATCTTATTATTGTATCTATGCACGCAGCTCAAATGGAATAAGGTCAGTAACAAAGCATTTAATAATTGACAGTGGATCCTACCTATATACCACCTTAAATGGAGGCATACCAATGGCTGTTTGAAAAGTAATATTATACTAATACTCAGCCCAAGAAAGAAATTCAACCCATTGATTAGGACATTCATGATAAAAACACTGAATGTGCATTTCTAAACACTTATTAAGAGCTTTTAATTATTCGTGGGCTTTTGGGTGGCAAGTAAAGCTTATGTTCAAACTAGTTCATTAAGAATTGAATAAATGTTGTAAAAAATAACCAATAAAGACTTTATCTCTATCAAAGACAATAGAGCAAGGTACGAAATATAGTTTCACAACTATTTATATAAATAAATTAGCCATTCGAGATGCAATAAAACTGGATTTTAAAGGAGCAAAATGCCCATGCTTAAAAAAATGATCCACTGTAACAAATATGATAGCTTGCCCTTTCAACGTAAGCAACTCATTTACAAAAGCTATAGCAATATCTTTCCAATCTTGATCAGGGATGGGTAAAGGACTTAGAAGCCCAACAAGATAAGTTCGGGCAAACTTTGCTGAATAAAATAGTATCACCCTAAAAAGACATTTAGTATAATGCTGAATAAAAGACATTTTCTAAGCTAGTGAAATGTGTGAAATTTTTTCTCAACTTTTAAATTCACTGCATCTCAAACTCCACCATTAAATAGTAGAAAATGGCCATTACTTTTTAAGTTGTGGTGTATCACCCTAAATTTTAAAACTTTTTTTTTTGCAAATTAATTGTTTGGATAAACTATTTTATAAATTTTAAACTCTTATTATGATAGAAAGATTCAAGCATCATAAATTTATTTTACCATAGTAATTAAGAAAAGTAATTATTAAATACTTCAAGAGTACACCTCTATTATAATTCAAAGTCATAGTCAAATGAGCAACACTTCACAAGCCATACTTGTACTATGGATACCCGACTTGGGCCCCAAGTTATACTTTTTTAGACACCAGTTATCACCAAAAACTACCAAATAGGGGCATGCTTAATTGAAATTTTACTTTATAAATACTCAAGGCCATGAGAGACAGATAGAGTTCTTTCGACATATAAAGTACAATAATAAATAGAGTCTACATGCTCAATATATGTATGCGTGTGCGTGTGTGTGTGTCCATTTTAGGTTAGCATAATATACATCATTAATGAAAATAAAAAGACTAAATTAGAAAACGGTACCTCATACACTGAATTATGCTTCAATTACTTCTCCGACTATACTCACTTATGAAAAAATTAATAACCACAGGAAATGAGACTTAAAAGTCTCGATAATCAAATATTAATATGTAATGATATATATGAGGCAGTTAATCATGTGATTGCTATGTGGGCAGAAAAAAACAATCTAAACAATTATTGAATTAGCTTGTCTACACCTTGTATCCCTCCTTACACCATGCTTAGATGTCAAGTCACCAAGTTAAAGGTGAGTTAGACTAAGCTACAAGCCACACTTTAGTTTCAATAAGGGCTTACCACATAGTGATTCAACTAGACAAGAATTCCTACCGAACAATTTTAATATATTTCGACTAGTCATGCATTAATAATAGCCAAAAAAAATCATTTGGCACATTTTTTATATCAACTAGACAATTTATCTCGTATTTTCAGGAGTGCCAATATTCACAAAATAGTCGTAATATAAATTTAACCCACTTGACAATTATTTTTAAACAAAAATATATACATACATATTATTTCTCTACAAAAATCAATATTTTTTAAATAACAAAACAAATACATAATTAATCACACACACAACGTCACATATTAATAATGGTTACCTCATGTCTTGGATAACATGTTCTCCTATACCACAACTTTTTTACCACTCTTTTGGAACACACAATCTACACTCTCATTTAATAATATATAGATAATATTAATTTCATAATACTAAATATTAATTAATAAGTAATTCTAATTTAAATAGTTAGAAAGATTAGGCTTAATTTAGATATTAACGCTAATTTTGAATTAGTATCTCATTTAATTTTCTAAATTACTTTATGAAATTCTCATGCCTTAATATACTATGTCTAGATTTTAAATCAATCATAATATCAAAATTTCATTAATTTATTTTCAAAAATTTGTCCAAAAATAAATTCAAAATTCAAAAATTACCCTCAAGCCTTAAATAACAATTTCATAGCCTTAGAAACATTCATTTATACTTAAATAAATATCTAATAATTAGAAACTTATCCCAACATCTCAGATATAACATAAATTTAATCATATAGGTTTAAAGTTTAACTCAAAAATTTTCAAATGTAAGTTTCAACCTCAAAAAAATATTTTATAGTATTTATTATACCTTAAGCAACCTCAACATTTATTTTTGAATCAACATACCCTCATATTAACTATCTTATAGAAAAATCATAATAAATTTTTTTTTTCTATACATCAAAATAATACTATTATTACATAGTACTAAATGAGTAAAAATATTCATGGAAAGACATTGAAAAATGAAAGTCATTTTGTACACCTAAATGAATTAAAAGTTTAAAACTTTACCTGAATAAAATAAACATTGCTGAGTAGAAGTTGAAATGGAAAGAAAAAGGAGAGGAAAAAAGTTGTGTGTAGAAAATAAGAAGGGAAAATGGCATCAAGGCCCTAAAAAAAGTTTATTGTATTTAGGGCCTAAATTAATCTAAAATTGTTCTGCAGGTCTTGAAGCCCCAATTGCAATATTTTTTCAGAGTAAAAATAGTATTTTGCCTTTTGTTTGATTTAAATTTAGAACCTGCATGAACCCTCAAAGCAACAGAATAAATAATGCATGACACAATATCCACTATACATAAAACGATGTCTACGCATGCTCAACAGAAAGTCCATGCATTTTGAGTATTTTACTAGCCTAAACTCTAACAAAAATGACTAGGCAGATCATGCATAATACAATATCTATTATGCATCAGACTATGTTCACGCATGTTCAACAAAAAATCCATGCATTTTGAACATTTCACAAGCCTAGGTTCAACAAAATAACTGGTTAGGCAGACCATGTATAACACAATATCTACTATGCACAAGATAATATCCACACATGCTTAACAGAAAGTTCATGCATTTTGAGTATTTCACTAGCCTAGGTTCTAACAAAAATGACTAGGCAGACCATGCACAACACAACATCTACTATGCACCAGACTATATTCACACATGCTCAACAAAAAATTCATTCATTTTGAATATTTCATTAACCTAGGCTCAACAAAATGACTAATTAGGTAGATCATGCACAACACAACATCCACTATGTACAAGATGATGTTCACGCATGCCCAATAGAAAGTCTATGCATTTCTAGTATTTCACAAGCTAAGGCTCAACAGAAATGACAAATTAGGCAGATCATGCACGACACAATATTCACTACGTACAAGATGATGTCCACACATGCTCAACAAAAAGTCCATACATTTTCAATATTAAAAAGGATAATTACATCAGAAATGTAGAATTTTATGTTGGTACTGGCCTAGGTACCAAAACAAGTACCTGCATGAAATTTGTCATGATATTTTAAGTCTGATATGTACAAAAGCTAGTCATTATATTCAAAATATCTAACAGTTGCTTCTCTATATACAAAAAAAATATCTGTGATTCTCAATTATTTAAAAAATATTATTTGAAAATGCTTCTATATACATAATTATAATTGCCTATATACATAAAAAAGGAACAATGTGACTACTTCTCATACTGGGTTAGGATTCTTACATGTCTTGCTATTGTGTCCAGCCTCCCCACATCTTGAACAATGATAAATCTTCTTTTATTTTAATCTGCAATGAACAAATTAATTTAGATAAATGTCCACATATAGAATCCCAACTTTTATTTTACACAACTCAAAGTTAAACATAAACAATTCAAAGTTCATTTTTGCACAGCACATGTTCCAACATATTTGACAGCATATTTTTTTTTTACATTAGGAGTCATATTTTATTCAATTCACATATTAAAGTTAAATATGAACAAGTCAACCATCACTATTGTATAACAATTAATCCACTCTAAAACTTTTACAGCCAACTTAATGGTTTAGTAACCTTTAGATTATATTAGTAGGTTAGACTTAATAACATGCACAAGTAGGCAAACAATATATAACAATACCCACTACAACATAAGGTTCATATATTCTCAACTGAAAATCCATACGATTCTACTTTATCAGTAGGCTAAACTTAATAAAATGCTCAAGTTAGGTAAATAGTGCACAACACAACATCTACTATGCATAATACAAGGTTCATATATTCTTACCCGAAAGTCATGTGATTTTAATTTATCATCAGACTATGATTAATAAAATGCACAATAGCTCAAAGTTCATTTTTGCACAACAAATACTCCAACATTTCTGATAGGAATTTTTTTCTCATTGGATCATATTTTATTCAGTTCACATATAAAAGTCTAATATGAACAAGTCAACTATCATTATTGTATAACAACTAATCTACTCTAAAAATTTTATGGCCAAAATGGTTTAGTAACTTTTTGCTTAGATCAGTGGTAGAATCACAAAATAAACAAGTAAACTTGTAGGCTTAAACATTTGTGCTTCACACGAGAGACCTATTACAATTTTAACAACTAAAAAACACACATGCATCGAATCAATAAGGGAGAAACAAAATTGAAGATTCTTACCTTTAAACAATAATGATAGAAGCTTCAAGAAACAGATAATATCGTTCGAATAAGGAAGACAAAGAAGATTAGAAATGGTTGGCGATGTGTAAGGAAATAGAGGAAAAATCATGAATTATGCTTTATCTATCAACACCCACGACTTCCACACTCATCTATGCCTGCAATGATTAATAATGACAGTGCAATGATTGGTGAAATGAGAAAGAAGACAAGAAAAATAGTGAATCATGTTTCATTTGCTCTGTTTATTTGAATGTTCGTGCATCATTTTTGGTTCAAATTAAACAAAGGGCAAAACAATATTTTTGCTCTGAAAAAATATTGCAATTGAGGCCCTAAAGCCTGCAGAGCAATTTCAGATTGATTTAGGCCCTAAACATAATAAATTTTATTTTTAGGGCCCTTAATACCATTTTCCCAAATAAGAAAGGAGGGAGGGTATTTATAATAGAATGTGGGTCCAACAGTCATTTATTGTTGTTATTATTATTTTCAAACTGAACAAATTTCAAACTAAAGAAACAAAATTTCCCAACAACTTTTTGGGTGGCTTGACATTTTTTTAATATATCTATATTAATTATACTATAATAAACATATCATGTATGAATCTGAGCTTAAATTTAATCCACATTTGAATATTTAGATATATGATGAACTCCAAATAACATCAAATACAAATTTATTTATTCTAAAACTCAAAACAATATGAATTTTTAATTTTAACTATTCAACAAAAACTGAAATTTCACAATTTATTTATTATTTAAGAATCATGATGTTACATGTGAGGCTTACTTTTGTACATTTCTTGAATTTATAGTTTATGATACTATCTATGTATTAGTTTAGGGATATAACACTCATTGGTCGTTAACCCTTAAAAGCATATGCTTTTTAATTTTGAAATTATTTATAGTTAAATTCTAGCCCTCTCACTAGTTGGAGGTGACATGTTTTCATGACATAACCGTGAAGTCATTAATCGTTGGACCTTTTAGGCCCGGCTGACTGGTGCCACGGTGTTGGTGTGAGCATTCATTTTTTTTTTATTTTTCACTTCTTCACGATCGCTTGCTTATTCTCATTTAGTACTTTTTTATTCGCTTGGCAACCATTACTTTTAAAGCATAGAGCGTCGGACTAAATTGAGACAGTAATTTACATTTTATTGGTCTGAATGTAACTGAATTTAACAAATTATGGTTGTATCGATTTTAATTTAGTTATTATATTATTAATCACATATTAATTGTCTTGTACAAAAACAAGATTGAAAGCTGTTATATAAAAAATAAATTCCAAAGAATAATAAGATTAAGAAGGAAAAAGTATGTTAGTAAAATAGATTAGAATTTGATGATTACACTAGTGAAATTTTATTGCTCAACCTAGGGGCAAGCAAAACTAAAAAAACTAAAGACTGGACAAACCAAATCACATTGAATTTGATTATATGATCTAATTTAATTTGTTTTTTCAGAAAAAATTGACCCATTCAATTTGGTTTAACTTGACTCTCTTAAAGGCAAATAACTTGAATAAAGCGAAATATTCTCTTCATTTTATTTTGAAAAGATTAACCTTTTCGTCTTTCAACTTTTAAATCACTTATAACTCAGTTTTTTAACGATGATTTATCTATGATTTAGTCTCTCAACTTTTGAATCACTTATAAATTAGTCTATTAACTTTTATTAATTTTTTTTCATATTAGTTTATATCTCACATCAATGAGTAAGAGGAGGATATTTTAAAATGATATATGTATATTTTTTTATTCCTCTTATTTGATAAGAAATTTTTTTAAAACAATTAAAAAATAAGGACTGAGTTATAGGTTAATTAAAAGTTGAGGGGCTAATTGCAATGAGTTATAGTCGAGGGACTGAATCGCAGTGGGTCGTATTTGAGGGATTGAGTTATAAGTGAGTTAAAAGTTGAAGGATTAAAAGATTAATGTTTTATTTATTTTTATTAATAATTTTATGTTAGTGTCGGAAATAAAATAAGGAAGAAGGTTAACCCTTACCCCTCCACCTTACCTATTTTCATTCTCCATTCTCTGGTTCATTAATGGCACCGCTAACACACGCTCTCTCTCCTCCCTCCATCCTCACATTGCGATTTCACCTTCTTTCTTCTTTCCCGTCTAGATTAGTGCCTTTATTTATTTATTTATTTATTTTTCGGGGCAAAGCCTTCCACTTCATCTCAACTCCCTCAATCTTAGCTTCCTTCCAGGCTCCATCCCTTCCTCTTTTCCTTGCCCTCGCTGCTCAGCATTCCCGCATCTCGCTAGTTGAGTTTCTGCATAAGTCTAGTATAAGGGATTTATTTATAAATAAATTTTATTAAATTTTAAAACTATAACTAAATTCTTTAAAATTTATGTATAATTTGTAGTTGAAGGTATAAAGATAATACTGTCTCTATTAAAATGTATCAAATTATACATGAAAAAAAGGATACACTTGTATTTATAAAACACAAAATGTGATTTATGAATTAAAAATTTTTAATTATAAATTGTAAAGTTACAGTTATAAATGAAGGGTAAATATAACTTTAATTTATTATTTTAAAAATATGAAATATGACTAACGAATTAAAAATTTTTACTTATGAATTGTGGAGTTACAATTACAAGTGAAAAGTAAATATGACTTCATTTTGTTGTTTTTTTATTTTAATAAATATGGACAGAAAGTATTTTCACTTGAAATTTTAATTACACTCAGGTCCCAATACATTTGATTGTATTTTTTTAATTTTGCAAGATTTATTCATAAAAAAATCTCTTATATAAAACCTATATGTAATTTTTTCAAAAAATATCAATGCAGCCTTAACTGGTTGACCCCGAGCTCGTGAGTGCCTTATGTTTATTTTTGAAGCCATTTGGATTGGGAGTGGGGTCTCCCTTTATCTTCTCTCTTTTTTCTCCTCCATTTTACTGTTTTGACAGTTGAATTAGTGTCACTCTCATCTTATTGTCGAATCAGTGTAGCTTTTAAAAACTGTTTTTGTGGGGAGAAAAATTTTAAGCTTTTTTAAATTTTAAATCAACACTGTTGTGTTTGTTAGAGTAAAAACTGTTTGAGCAAAAAATTATTAAAATAATATGTTTATATACATATATATCATCTAAATATACACATATTTTTATTTTTTTTTATAAATAATCAATAATTTTAAGAGAAATGATAATAAAATCCCGCCAAAATACTCCCCCTGTTAAAAAATATAAGAATTTTTAACCTAATTTTACTTCCCAATAAAGTAGTTATTTACTTTTAAATTAACCCTATCTTTTCATATTTATTCTTATTAAACATCTTATAACAAATATAAAATCATTCATTAATAGAACACTTTTTAAAAAAAAAGCAATGATTACGCATTAAAAAACTAAAGATACCTTATTTTTTAAACATTTAATTTTTAAAAAAATATCTTATATTTTTAAACGAAGGGAGTATATAAATAACAATCACATTTCGCTAAATGTCATAATTTCTTTGAAATCCTTTTGACATTAATAATTTTAGATTAAATGATTAAATTACCCTTTGTTTTAAATAAAAATAATGGGATACGTAAGAAATTTTGATTTGTTTTTTAATTTTTTTGATTTACAAATTAAAAGTTGTGATTAATTAAATAAAAATTATAATTATTTATTTTTAACAATTTAGACTTCAATAACAAAATAAATTTCATATATCTTATAATTTATAGAATAAAAGTTATAATTAGTTATTTTTAGAATTTAAATTGCAATAATAATAATAAAATTTTATGTGAGAAGTTGTGATTTTTTATTTAATTTTTACGATTTATAAAGTTAAGGTTGTGATAGTTTAAATAAAATTATGATTATGACTGGTTATTTTTAGAACTTATTTATTAATCAGAAAATAAATTTCAAGTGAGAAGTTGTGATTTATTATTTAATTTTTTTGATTTATAAGATAAAAATTATAATTACTCAAACAAAAGTTGTGACTGAGAAAATAGAACTAGAGTTATAATTTTTATTTTAAACAAGAGATAATTTAATCTTTAACCTAAAATCATTAATGTCAAAAAGATACCCAAAAATTTTAAAGAAATTATAATATTTTGAGAAATTTTATTGTCATTTATATATTTCGATGAGATTTTATCATTATTTTTATAATTTTAATTTAAAACACAATAATAAAATGTTAACTAGTTTGAAAAAAATATAATAACGTTTATTTTTACAAATAATGCCATGTTTATTTTAATAAAAAAATTCAAAGGGTCAATGGGTAAATTGATACCTAAATTATAGGTTCAGAAGTGTTTGAAACTCTAAACTTATTTTTTATATAATATTTTCTTTCAACTTTTAAAAATAGTGTAATTTGACATCTACTATTGCTAAAAAATTAACTTTAATTATTAGTTAATTTGAAAATGAAAATTTTTTTTGATATTTTTTATAATTTTTATATCATTGTCTATAATTTTTGATTTTTTGTACAATTTTATTTTTTTTTATTATTTTTTCATCTATAAATGTTTGTTATAAAGTATTTAAATATTTGTTCTATCAAAATATTTATATATTATTTTAATAATTTTTATTCAATAGTTTTCTATTTAAGTTAGTTGAGTTTTGAAGATTTACCAAGATCAATGCATGATTGACACAATAATACTGATTTAAAATTTTGAAAAGCGTAAAATTTTGCTCCCATTAAAAACAATTTTGAAAAGCCACACTGATTCAACAATCAAGTTAAGAGAATGGGTGGTAGGAGGGGGTCGAAAAAACCCATGTCCATTTGAACTGGCCTATTTAAGCCTGAACGAAGTGTGAAGGTTTTAACTTTGAGCTCTGCCCTAAGATTAAATGAGCCAATCTGATCGGCCCAACCTGTTTCCCAGATCCCCGGGTCATGCACTTATTAAACTTTTTGTTGGAAAAAAAGCACAGGGTTTATTTTCCACTAGGATCAATATAGTGTGTGTGTGTGTGTGTCTAATATTAAGATAAAATATCCAAATTTAAAATTATCCAGAGGAGGACATTACTGTAATTTGATATTTGTCGTAGTCTTTCTTTGTTTCCCGGTGGCTCCCCTTTGCGTTTTCCAGCACAAAGCCCTAACCAGCAAACCTCCGTTGTGAATAATATGCAGGTTTGCACATTGGATTGGAAATTTCACCTTTGATTTCGTGATTCAAGGAAGATACACATCTAAATTTGTTGTAAGAGTATATATTTCTTTTCAAATGACGACGTCGAAGAGAAATTACAAGGAGAAAGCTATCCGTCGCAAGTAAGTTACTTTTAATTTGTTTTTATTGATTTTAACCTGTTATTAGCATAATTTGGCTATGAATCACTTGGGCTCTGCTTGATTTCATGGGATACTTTCCAATATGAGGATTTTTCTCGTTAGTTGGTTAGTATTAAGGTATTAGAATGTAAGTTACTATGAAGGAGCTTAATTGTTCCTTTTCTAAGTTCTGTACTTTTTTGGGCAAAGAGAGTATATCTCCGGCTCTTTTTGTTGTCTTAAGGTGGTTACTCCGTTCGTGATATAATTTCCCATGTCATTGGAGTCCTTTCAACGCGATTTGTTTTGACGGCAACTTTCTTGAAGTGGTGATGAAAAAATTGCAACGACAAATGAGTCCATGTTTATACAGTTGTATGTGTGTATTTGCTTTGCATTTATTGGGGGGATAAAACCAGGTGTGGATATATATGTATTGGATGGAAGGATATCGGGATATTTAAATGGTATGTGATCATTTTGTGATTTTGATATTGGAAATGTCAAAGGGAAGAGAAACTAGAAGAACCGGAACCACCGAAATATAGAGACCGAGCTAAAGAGCGAAGAGAAGACCAAAATCCTGACTATGAAACAACTGACTTGGGACTTCATGCAGTTGCTCCTCCTGGTACTGTTGATCTACGGTAAGGTTTCTACCATTATCTATTGTATTTGTGGTAATATGTGTTGTTGTCTTTGTAGTTTGGATCCCCTTCCTCCCCTCAATATAACCTCCCCCACCCCCAAGAAAAAAAGATTTTTGTGTTTTCTTACACTTTGCCATTGCATGCTCTTCTCTGACAGTTTAACTACTTTTCGCAGGTCAGCTGATGCACACAAGTTATCCATTGAGAAGAGCAAGTACCTCGGAGGTTTGTATTTTCCTATAGTTTTATTGAGTCTCCCCTCCCCTTACCCCAGAAAAGAAGATAATCTAAAGTTTCATACCACCTTCACTAATTAGCATCGCTAAGGTCTCAACATCATAACTGGTGCGCAAGACTTGTTGGTTACTAGAATAAAGTTTTGAGTAGATCTCTGATACATGGGAATCCTGCATGTCGGGTCCTTTGAATTGTTATAATGATATTGTTGCCGTGGTCATGTATAAGTCAATATTAATGTGAAAAGTTCTTAATGTAGCCTAAAGAATAAAACCTTCATTATTTATGCTATCAACTGAGGAGGATTTGGATTTGCTTTATTGATGTTTGTCAGGTGATGTTGAGCACACACATTTGGTTAAAGGGCTAGATTATGCTTTGCTGAATAAAGTAAGAAGTGAGATTGATAAGAAGCCAGGTGCAGGGGATGATGTTGATGGGAAACCTAGGTAATTTTGTGTGATCAGGATCGTTGGTTGTTATGGTTTTTCATTTTGTGCTGTTAATTAAAAGCATATTTATATGGTTGATTGATTTTAGTAATCAATGTATTAAGTTTTGATACATGACTTTGATTTTGCTGACAGAGCATCAAAGGAAGACCAGCAAATATCAATTCGCACATCAACTGCAAAGGTTTTCTCCCCTCCTTTTTGCGTAAAATTGGAGCTTGAGAATATTTTTGTGTAGTAATATTTATATTTAACCTTAGTAAGCTGACGTTGATTCCTTTCCTTCTTCTTTCAGTCTGTTTATCGGTGGATAGTCAAACCCCAGACCATCTTGAAAACAAATGAAATGTTTCTACCTGGTCGGATGTCATTTATTTTTAACATGGTGAGAATATTCCTTTCCTTATATTTCTGGTTTTATTGGAATTTCATAACTGTTAACCATCTTCGGTGATCCTAGGTTAATTTGTTTTCAAGCCTGGCTAATATATGCTGTTATCTGTTTATGCTTCAATTTACTTTGTGTCTAGCTCCTTGTATGCAAGTGAGCATGTTTGCCATGAAAAATGTGCACTTGGCAATCTGCTGATCTCCTTGCGACTTTGGCTTGCTTCCTGCTTTCTTTCTGTGGAATAAATTCTTTTCTTCTTCTTGTTTTTTTTTTTTTTGGAATAAGAGGGCAATCAAAGCTTGAGAAAATGAAAAGGAACAGAGTTAGGCCTTACTGGCCATGTCTATCGTAGAAATGATGAAAATCATCTCTAACCATACCTAAGTAGCTTTCAGGTACAGATGGAATCAAAATAGTATCAAAACAATTTCCATGGGCTTCATTAGCAAGTAAGTCTGCACATCAGAGTGCTTCCTATTTGCTGTGGTGAATTTTGATCTCCCACTCACTGTATAACAGTGCTCTGGTTTCTTCATCTCTAATCTAAAAGGATGATCCAAGCCACTATCCCTTGATAGAATATTGCTACTTCCAATGAATGAGTATAAGTGAATCTTGGTGAAGTTATGTGCCTTACACACTTCAAGTCCTATCTTGACAGCAAGAATCTTGGCTGCAGCAGGAGGAAATGATTCCAGATTTCTCTTGAAACCAAGGATCCACTCACCGTTAGCATTTTTGATGACATCGCCACAGGCCGCTTGCATGTTCCCGACCATCCATCAACATCAATTCTCACTGTTTCTGGGGGGGGAGGAGTCCATAGATCCAGTGAGGGTGAGGAATTAATGAAGATTTGGTGCTTGAACCTGTTATTACAGACATCCTCAATGAGTTGGCGTGGCCAGCTGTAGACCATTTCATTTGGTTGTGAGCTGTTCCCTTTGAAGACATGCTTACATCTTTGCGTACAAAGTAACAAGCAGATGGTATTGAAGGTTTTATGCCATGGCCATCTGCTAACATGTTTGTTCCCCAGGTTGTGAGTAATGTTCCATTTAATCCAAGCCTACAAATCAAAAGAGAAAAAAGCAGATATATGATTAGGATTAATAAGCACCTTCCATACTAATTTCACTTGCTCACAATCTCGGAGAAGGTGTATCACACTTTCCTCACAATGGCACTCAAAAGGGCATCATTAGTATTAGAGAAGCCTCTGTTGACTCTAATTGAGTTGGTGGTTAATCTCTCATGGACAGTTCCCACATAAACAATTCAACTTCCTCAGGAACTTGCCAATGCTTGATCTTACCCAGCACTGGATCAACACTTCTACCTGTCCACTAGTGATGAAAGAGTACGCAGATTTGACTGAGAACCTGCCATCAGATGCTGTTCTCCACCAAAGTAAGTCTTGTTGGGCATTAGAAGGAGCTTTTATGACCTTGAGTGTTTGAATGGCATTAGGAGGTAAAAAGCGATGCCACTCCTGAAGATTCCATTCGCTTGAAGGGAGAGCCAATTGGCTGATGGCATCCTTTGGATTGATGAGCTCAAGATTTCTATCGAGAAGAAGGAGGGTTTTATCCAAGGGGGTCTAGAGATCCCACCAAAACTTAGTGTTGTTCCCACAATTGATTTTTTTACCAACCCTAAGAGGAAAGAATCATAGATCTCAACAATTGCCTTTCAGACCATAATCATACTTGGCTTGCAGGCATTGTCCCAAAGAGTATCTGGATTAGTTAGGATGGTCCCGCAAAGCTTCATGATGAAAGCCTTATTTTGGCATTCAAGATCCTTAATTCCCAAATCCCCCCTCTTTTTTGCTTCCAATGATATTCTTCTAGGATGCTAATTCTAACTTGTGCAATAGAAGCTAGTATGTCATATGTATTGTGTAGCATTTATTTATTGGTTTGAGCATGTTGATCAATGGTAATCTTTCTGTCCATCTTCCTCTTGTAGCTCTCTTTTTCTGATGTTCTGTCCTCCTTGTGCCTATACTTTGTTAATATTGTAGTTTGTCCAATGCAAATCATCATCTTGAACGTTAGTTTTTCAATGTCTCAGGACTGTAGCTAGTCCTGCATTTTGCATGCCTTATCATTTTGATTTTTGACTTCTAAAAGGTTTGGGGGTTTGATAATGCTCAAAATAATGACGGGAACGTTGTCATGTTCCCCACAGAACTGGCATACAAAGAATAAGGTGTTTCATGTGTAAAACCCAGTTCAGACTGGTTGAAACAGTCATGGTCCTTCTATAACCTCATTTTGTGTTCTCTAGGAGACATTTATTGACTTAAATGTCCCTTTTGGTTTGCTAGGAAGGTGGATATTATCATGATATTCCGACTACCTTGCACCGGAGTAAAGCTGACTGTCCAGTGCCAGAGGTTTATGATCTTGCTGTGTTCTTGATGACCTTTTGTTCTTTCAGTTGGGTTACTTCTCTAATATATGTTGCTTTATGTACTTTGCTTTTATTCTGTACAGGAAATGGTTACAGTAATGTTGATGGATCAGTTCTAGATAGGATTGCTAAAATCATGTCATATCTTCGTCTTGGCTCTTCTGGGAAGGTTCTAAAGAAGAAAAAGAAGGAAAAAGATGTGAAAGGTAACTAACGCACTTGACAGATCATGTGGGAGTTTTGGATGTTATCATCTAGGTGCTTGATTTTGTTGAATATTTATATTTGCAAATGTTGTCAAATGAATTATAAAATAAATTACACCTTTCTTTTGTAAAGAATGTTGATCTCTGTATTTTTTTCATATTGCCTTGCTGGTATTTTTAAGTTATAATTGGTTTCTGCCTCTATCCTTTAAAAAAAACACAGGAAAGAGTTTGGCTGCTGGCAATGGATATGATGAAGAGGATAAGCCGTCAAAGAGTGAAGGTGGGGGGGCGAAGAATCAAACTGAAAGAGAATTTATCCCACCACCTCCTCCTCCTTTCAAAAAGAGTTCTCTTAATTCAAGAGAGAAACAAGGCCCAGCTGTTGCAAGAGCAGGAGAGGATGACATTTTTGTTGGGGATGGTGTTGACTACGATGTTCCTGGTAAAGACTTGAGCCAAAGCCCTCTTTCAGAGGACATGGAAGAGTCTCCTAGGAACAAGGAAAAACCTTCATATTTCACTGAGCCTAGTTATGGTCCTGTCCCACCTTCTGTTGTGCCACATGGATGGCAAGAAGCAGTAAGTTGGTCTTCCTGATGGTTTTTTTTTTTTTTTTTAATTGTTGGACTTCCTATTGGAATGTTACTTGAAAATTTTGCCTTGTTACACACTGGGAATGGATCTGATGCACTTTTTCTTTGGTGTACATTTCCTTGTGCATCTCTTGTTATACCATGCACTTCTTTTCCCATTTTCTACATCTCATCATAAATAAAAAATGAGATGTGCAAAGAAATGCATTAAAAAGATGTGCACCAACTCCATTCCTGTTACACATTCATTTCCTTCCTAAATTTTCAAGATGAACTCAGAACTAGTATAAAATTATTACTCTTCATGTAATAAATTTTGCTTCTTTGAATAATATCTTGATATGAGTTTCTCACCCTCTTTGTTTGATTATGCAATCTCAGAATGGGTATGATGTAATGCAAGCACAAGCCTTGGCCAGTGGCTACCAAGGAGACTGGCAGGAGTACCAGTACGCAGAACAACTGGCTTACCCAGACCAATACCTTCAGCCAAATATGCAGGCTTTTGATTTGCAAGCGGGTTTAAATATTCCCCAAGATCCACGCTTTATGACTCAAGAAGAGAAGGATCGAGGTTTAGGATCAGTTTTCAAGCGAGATGATCAGAGACTTCAACAGTTGAGGGAGAAAGATGCTCGTGAAAAAGATCCCAACTTCATCTCTGAGAGTTATTCTGAATGTTATCCAGGATATCAAGAGTATAATCGTGAGATAGTTGACAGTGATGACGAAGATGACTTGTCCAAAATGGATATGGGAGGAAGGGTGAGTATTATCTTAACAGTATAATATGTTTTGTTTATGAGGACGCAGAATTTGCTTTTATGTGGATTTTGAGTGGGGTATAAATAAAAATGGTTAATGTGTATTGGATATTCTTTTCTCCTCAAGATATGCTTTATCACTGAGCCGTATGCTGATAGTCAAAAATTTGAAATTTCCACTTAATAGGCCAAGGGTCGTCTTCATCGATGGGACTTTGAAACAGAAGAGGAATGGGCTACTTACAATGAACAGAAGGAGGCAATGCCAAAGGCTGCATTCCAATTTGGTGTAAAGATGCAAGACGGTCGGAAGACACGGAAGCAAAACAAGGATCAGAAGCTCAACAACGAGCTGCATAAAATCAACAAGATACTTGCCAGAAAGAAGATGGAAAAGGAGGCGAATGGTGAGGCTGGCCACCATTTTGATGACGAGATCCAGCCTGGAAAGAAGCTCCGAATATGAGTATTAGTTTATAAACGCACTGTAATATTTATAGAATGAAATGGTCATTTCTGCCTGAAGATGATGAATCTATGATGCATTATCTAGATATCACATTCCTGTTTTGTTTTCTTCTCACTTTACACTATTTTCTTAGAAGTTACTATTTTGAAGAACATAGCTATTGCTAAATGACTTGGCGCTCTTTTCCGCAAGCGCGCTGATGAGGCGTAGCGAAATATACCATGGCTGGGAATAAAAAAAATCTCAGACGAACGGGTAATAATGAAGGGGGTCGATGTTTGATAGGGTTAGGTTGTCCTTGTGCATTCAGTTCTTGTAATCTTCAATTAAAAATTTCGGACAGCATCCGGGAAGCTCGAGTTTAGTAAGTTTAACAGTGTTTAATGGAAGCTGATAAATTATTAAAAATTATATGCACGGATATGTTAATTATTATTAAAAGATAACTATTATTTGCATAGTCATTAACTCCACAAGAAGGGGCTTGGCGTGTTTTATTTATTTTAATAGGATACTCGGCATGTGGCCAAGTTAAGCAAACTTGGTATTACTATTAATTTAAATATAATATATTATATCAAATGTTTAAAAGTTGCCCTGATTATAAATTAAACACGATTTAATTTTTATTTTAGACTTTGTTCAAAGCGCATAATTTTTTCTTAAAATTAAAGCACGATTTGTGGGTTGTTTTAATCTTTTTAGCATTGGCATGGCATAAATTGAAAAGTCAAATATTTTTTAAAATTTAAAAATATTAATTATCCAATTTAATAATGGTAAAATGGTTAGTGGGAGAGTATGCACGCCGACCAAAAAAGAAGGATAAATTGGCTCACTGAAAAAAAAATATGTATTTAAAAAGAAGAAAAATTAGGGAGTGTAGTTTGCTTACAACCTTGTGTTGATATATAAATAATTTATTATTAATATGTAAAGGATTTATCATTAAAAATTTAAAAATTATAAAAATTTATTATTAATATATAATGATATATTATTGATAGATATAATAAATTAATCATAATACAAAGTATAATAAATATTAACTATTTGTTTGATTTGATTTTTATAATGGAGTTATATCACAAAAGTTTAAATAAGAAATACTGTACGTTTTTTTTTTCTTTTAAATGGACATGGACTTTAGCCCAAAATAAAAAAACGGTGTCGTTGATGCTAAAGCGACTTCAGAACCATTTGGATTATTGGTTGGCTTGGCTCCCCGGTCTTGGCATTAACGTATTCAATTTTCCAAGATATGCCCCAGATTTCGAAGTAATCTCGACTCGCGGCCCTCATCACCATTCTACGTTTTGGTTTCGTGGAACCCGATTCAGGATTGGTTTAATTGAATAATGAATAATCCTCCTGAGCTTACTTCTACCAAGGATATTTTCGTTCCTTGATTTCCTTGTTCATGCTTTGATCCCTTTCTGGGTTATCCATTAAAAACCCTAATTCCTCGACTTCACGAACTTCTCTTTTTTCGGTATATTTATGCTCTCATGTTATTTAATCCTGATGAATGCCTTTATGTATGAAAATATGGTTATATTGGGCTTGAAGTATTATTTTCTGTTTTGATTGTTATCGGAAATTGCTAGTGTCTATTTATTTGAATTTTGTTTCCTTACGTATATAATTGATGAGCTATATATACAAGTTTTATTTAATTTAATTTAATTTACTTGGTAGTTGTTTTCTTTGGGTATGCTCTATCTCTTGTATTTTCGACGAAGATTGTAGCTTGGAATTTCAAATCGCTGTTCTGTATCTTCTTGTTGATTGCTATCTTATATATGCAGTCTAGTCAATGACAGCCTCCCAGGGTAAAGTTACGTACTCTTCACTTTCGAATGTAGAAAAGGGGAACTCTGAATTCCACTATGATGGCAATGTCATTATGCTGAGTCTACTTGGAAGGCGCCAAACTCTTGTACGAGTAGCTCAAAGTCTTCAAAGCAAGAGTTTCTGTACCAGTTTCCCTCTGAAAGTGAGGATTTGTATGACGGAGGTTATGAATCAAGTGAAGATCCATGTAGTATTGAACCCTCTAACATCCCTCCAGAGGTGAACTTGAAGAATGTGCTCGGTGGGATTGTTGCAATTTTGACTGGACGGAATAGAGGTCCAAGCATTAGTTCAAATCAGCAATTCTCAATTTCTAATGTCTCATTTCTTGGTTCTGGAAAGAATGGAGATGCTGTCCTACACTCTTCAGTCTACACACCAAGTGCACCGCCTCTTTTTGAGCCGGCTGGAATTAATTATAGTGCCTACAAAGAGGTGTTGGAGTCTGACCCCCCTGAGTGGCTTCCAGACAGTTCTGCTACCGTTTGTATGCAATGTACTGCACCATTTACTGCACTCACTCGTGGAAGACATCATTGCCGTTTTTGTGGGGGTATTTTTTGTCGAGCTTGTTCAAAGGGGCGGTGTTTGTTACCAGTTAAGTTTAGGGAAAGGAATCCGCAGAGGGTGTGCGATGCCTGCTATGATAGGCTTGATCCTTTACAGGGTGTTCTTGTCAACACCATTAGCAATGCCGTGCAGGTAGCAAAGCATGATGTGATGGACTGGACTTGTTCTAGAGGGTGGCTTAATCTCCTATTGGTTTGTGTATGGAACATGATATATATAAAGCATCAAATACATTGAGAAGCTACTGTCAGGTTCGTTTTTTATATGAATTTATTTTGTATTGAGCTGGTAATTATGAGCAATTTTATAGTTGATGTTTTCGGTGATAATTCTAATATTTTGGACTTTACCTTTCTGAATTGTTTTGTACCTGACATTTTTAAAAGGTTGTCTTTCCTTTTTATGTAAATTATTTTGTAATATTGAAATGTACAGGTGGCTAGATCTAATCCTGAGAGGTCTATTCCCTTAGCCATTCTCAGAGAAGCCAAGGGCTTAGCAATTTTAACAGTTGCCAAAGCTGGTGCGCTGGTCTCGTACAAACTTGGTACTGGTCTGGTTGTTGCTCGGAGATCAGATGGGTCGTGGTCTGCACCATCAGCCCTATTCTCCCTGGGTTTAGGATGGGGTGCTCAGGTGATGAAATGTTGCATGTTTAATAATTTGCTGGGTTACAGTTATTTCTTCACACCTCTGCCTATCATCACTCTGATTTAATGGAAGATGAAGGATGTAAGTAGAAAGATGGACGTGGAGCCATGGAATATGTTTAAGAGTTACTTGTTTCCCAATATGCTTGGACATTTAATATTATTTTGGAATTCTTGTTTGCATCTTTCTCTTGCATTGGTAGTAAGAATTTGTATCTCTATAAATCTGGGGAAATATCACCCTTTGAACAGGGAATCGATAGATTAATTTGATCACTCTGTCTCAGGTACAAGTGGGTCTTGATCTGGTGATGTCTTTATTCCTCACTGATGAATCTATGCTTATCCTGTGTATCCAGATTGGTGGAGAACTCATGGATTTTATAATTGTTCTTCATGATATGAAAGCTGTGAAGACATTCTGCAGTCGCATGCACTTTTCTCTTGGTGCTGGTTGTAGTGCTGCTGCAGGGCCTCTTGGAAGAGTGCTGGAAGCAGATATTCGAGCTGGTGACAGAGGTTCTGGAATGTGTTACACCTACAGTTGTAGTAAAGGTAGCTTATTGTGAAATTTTGTTGCACATGGATGGACCTCATATTGCATGAAAAACCAAGGGGATTTATCACAAGTGTTTCATTTAAATGCATGGGCATATTTGAACTGCTTTGTGATGTTAGTTTGTACTGTTGCTTTCAACTTGGTTAAATGATTTGAAAATTAATGTACCAGTCAGTCAAGGTTGTAATATAGTTACTGGGCTGGTGCCTATGACCCTATGTCACTACCTAGGTATGAAAGCTCCTATGAAACTTGAACTTTGGAGTGTGGAGTAATGTGGATTGTGCGTTTTCTTATAGCTTTATTGGGACATATAATGTTTATGGCTTAATTTCATTAGAAGTAGTGTTTGAATTTGCTAAACCTACAAATATATATATATATATATATTTTGGGTGTGTTACAAATGATCCAGCATTTGCCTTGTTATTTCAGAATTCTGAAATATAACATGCTCTCCTTGTTTGTATGTATTATATTTTTCTCTTATTTTTCCTTGGGGGAGGAGGGTTTCGAAATGACTGTCCCCTTAGAGTCCAGCATAGTCTACTGTTTAATTTTCAAGATTACATAATGAGGATGTGTGAAATTGTGTTTCCAGAGCGTTTATTTTATCATTTTTTTTTTTGGCAAAAGGGGGTTGTAGATCTGTTGTTAGATACCATTTATTACAATAGAAAAGTGAGAGCCGGCCCTCGTACAAGGGTGACGCTATTGAATTTACTTATGTAGTCTTGGTTTTAGAAACTGATGCAATTGAATCAACATCGTCCAGAAGATATTATTTCATCCCATTAATTTGGAAGAATGCGCCTTCATTTCTATATCATTTCCTTGTTCTCTGTGTATCATTTCTGTCTTTTTTGTTCTTTAGGTAGAGTGAAGTTTGAAAGTATGACCAATGTTTGCCACACTGTAGGTGCATTCGTGGGAGTGTCCTTGGAAGGTAATATTGTTGCCACCAGGATGGAAGCCAACCTGCGCTTTTATGGCGATCCTTATCTCACTACGACTGATATTCTACTTGGATTGGTGGCCAGACCAAAGGCAGCTGAACCATTGTACGCCTCTCTTCAAGAACTATATTCCAGTTTGATTCATTAGGTCCACTTCCAGTTGCATACGGCAGCAGTCATGCTGTCAACATGTGAAGGTGCATCGAAAATTTGTGGTTCTGTATATGCGTACGTCACATTTATGACTCCTGAAGTGTATAGTTTCATTTACTAATTTATTGTCGTTGGTATCTACTGTGCCAATCAGTCATACCGTGGGTCAAGGGACCCCTTTCCCTTTCCCACAATAAACCAAGATACGTATATCATAATTCAACCGCAAATAATGCTCCCCCCCCCCCCCTTGTTCCTTGTAAAAATTATGTGTTATCGGACTTGGATTTTTTTTTTTTTAAATCGGAGTTGGATTGTACATAGTAAATGAGTCTGATAAGTTTTTTCGGTCCCTGCTTCTTGGGTTCTTTTTGAGCATGCAAGCAGGCTCAAATGGGCTTTGATGGAGAATTGATCCAAAAACTCTCCTTACATTCACGTCTATTATATTTTAGAATATATATATATATATATATAGATATACAATTCGTTATAAAAAAATAATATATATACAATAATTATGTTTTGAATTTGTTGCCGGTAAAGCTAAAGTTCATGCATAAATCTTGAGCGCTGTCACACCTGCGGGGCTAGCATCATAAAGTCATCCTCGTAAACATGCGTAAATAATGCCATGAGGAATCGGAATGGAAAACGAAGCTTGTTCGTTAGCTTTTTCATTACAGAGAAATTCTTCATTACAACGAGTGGAAAGCACAATTTTAATCCCATTATCTGTTGATTCGTGTGTGAAATAATTTAAGGAAGAATATCAATACAAGATCTATCAGAGAAAGACTTGAAACAAGTAAAGATTAACAAATGATAAGTGAAAGTTTAAATTTTAACAAGCATTCAATCCATTCAAATTTTATTTAATATTAAATTATTTTATCGGCCTTTCCTTGATATTCTCCCACCATTGAATAAGATCAAATTGAGAATACCAAATCGATGTAATCTGAATTATTATGTATCCTTTCACTTCTGATTAACACCTGTAATTTTCTAGTTGGTTAGGTTTCTAAATATCTTTTGATTGTTACCAGAGAGTAGGGAAATGTAACACACTAAATATCTACAATCTTCAATATATTATCCCCCCAAATTTTCGTACCAGTTGACATGAAACCAATGAAATTTCCATCAGAATATGATGAAATATTGAATTTTTTTATTAGTTATACTCAGGGTCAGTCGTCAAGGCACATGTACAACATTTTAGACAGTAAATGACAAATATGGAATGAACATTAATTATACTCAGGGTTACAAGACAAGAATGATTAGTTCGAAATCCAGGCAAACTTGGCAAACCTTTGAGCCTTCGAAAATTGCAGCATGACAATGATGTCGAAAGAGAACTAAATCAATAACTTCACTAAATGAAGTATATCAACATTCTTTACATCTAAATAAGTAACTAAATCAATTCAGTTGAGGAAAAATACTCATGCTACAATCCTATTCAAGGCTTTCTTTCTCTACATACTAGTGATGCTCAAAAACTTTGGCTGCCCTGTCTGACCATAATATGCGCAATGGGTAAACGATAAAAAAATAATTACATTCGTGAAAACCCGCCTCATCAATTGAGTGTGTGTTTATGAGAGAGATAAGATTCTCGGAGAAGAGAAGCACTCTTGGCCCGTTAATATCCGTTTGAAGTTTTCTGGGATTTCTTTCTGAAATTTGAGATGCTGCAATGTGGGCAAACGTACTCTAGCCCATCAGTTTTAGCATAGTCCTGCCATTCAACATGCATACGTTAAAAATAACAAAGAAAGTTTTTACTACCTCGGTCTCGGTTTGTCTCATATGCTATATTTTGGAGCTATGTTTGAGAAATCATTACGAAACTAAAGAAAACAAGAATGCACAGCGACAGTAAAGTTCATAATGGGAAATGGAATTCGATTAGGTGGAGTTTGATACGTGGACACCCTGTTTTTCCAAGCAATTGCAAACTTCTATAAAATATTGATATAACTTTAAAAAACAGTATTCTCCGGGATATGCGTAGATTATAAGTTTTTTGTGCCTCTTGTGATCAAAATATCTCGTGAATAGGATTCCAAGTACTTGGAAAATTAAAGTTTTCATGTACCACACATCCCCTTCTTTACTTGCTCCTACTTCAATTTTTCAAACCCGGTTAATCCTTCTCTTAATTTGTTTCATTATCATTCAAGAGGAACAGCTACAGTTGCTGATATCCCTTCAGAAAACCGAAAACAAAAGCAAGAGTTTTGGGTAGAGGCTAAAACTATACTCTTCCTCAATGCGCTAATGTCAAATTACTAGTGATATGGAAAATATGAGGGTAAAAATCATGCTCTTCGAAGGGACTTAAACATGCAATTAATTTCACAAACTTAGCATTCACTTAAAAGTCAAATTCTAATGATACCTTAAATGCGCCAAGTCCTTGACGCCTATCACAGCCAAAGTGAGCCCACTCACCGCATATCCCACAATTCACCCAATCACCAGCTGCGCTACTGTTGCCCCAAATGAGAGGTAATTGATAGTCAATCAGATCAAATTTAGAGAACTCTGCAATTAAAACATTAATTTATTTTTCAATATCTAATAGTTAATAAGAGCAAGAAAGACCTGCGGCACAACAAGCAGCACTCTCCGTCTACGTCATCATGAGCCAGTTCATACTCTAGAAGATAAGTTTCATAATGTCTTTTAAGTGTATTGCCAACACCCTGAAAGCAAAAGGGAAATGATTAGCTTCCCCATGATTTCACTGTATGAAGGATCCAAGATGGTATTAAAAATACCAAGTAGTAGTAAGCAATGAAGATGCCATGCAAAATACAACCAATAACAGGATATTACTTTCCTCAATTTGTGCATAAAGCTCAGAGAAACTAAACGGAAGGATTTTCTTCCAAGTAATTGTCTTATTTTTCATTTCATGAAGATACATGCAATAACCAAAAGCCATTCTTAGACTACATATTGGGCTCAAAAGGCACTGAAGCAACATAATTGCCTCATAACCGTTGGGTCTATGGATCATGCAATATAGCTTCCACTCTAGGAGATTATAGTTCAAAGAGCACATAAATTGTCTGATATACTATGTCAGCATTCACTGATCTACGGGGGAGTGTCTAATATAAATAATGGCATTTAATGGAGCTCCGCAAATAATGACACCTCACGAATTATTTGATTACCAAATAATTTACTGCTCAGAAGTCAGTCTTTTCTTTCTTCCCATGGAAATTAATAAATTAGCACTAAAGAAGAAGAAAGCAGCTTCCAGCCAAAGTTCCATATACAGTATTGCAGTTGCCAATTAAGATAAATATATGAATGCTTTACATAAAGAAAGAGATAACGGATACTATGTATGATTGCATTATTCACAAACAAAAGTGTAAAAACAATGGAAAATAAAGCATTGCTGTGTTTCCCCCAAGAGACTTGTACATTTGAGGAGGGGAGTTTCTTTAAAGTAAAATTCTAGGACAGTTTCTAGAAAGTGATCCACACAAGAATCTGAGAGAATATTCATTTTCATGTAATTTCTCACAAGAACCAGAGATTAAAAAAAACAGCGAGAGAGAGATATGGTTTCATACTGTCATTCTATTAGTCAAAGTGTGATTTCGCATCTTTGAGAAAACTTGCCCTTTCCAATTGATGCCATTCCCAACATGAAACCCTCCTCTAGATACCACCTGAAATAATATGTAAGTTCGTTAAAAGCAGTTTCTTGGCTTCCATGGCCATGTAGTTCAAATGATTTACCTCTCTGTACAAGTTAAAAAGATCTAGGCGTTTAGCATTCAGAATGGCTTCAGGGAATTCAGAAAGACCACCCTGTGGAATTAGCCGAGAATGCCCACGAAGGATAAGAAACTGCATTACATCCCTCAAGAATTCCTCCTGCCAGAAAGTGGATCACAGTTAGAAGAAAATAGCTAACACCTACAATTCTTGACTAGGAACTAAATTGCATCAAGCAATGACAATATCTCAGACTGGGTATTAGGATAACAATAAGAATAGCAAAAAAAAAAAAAAGAAGAAGAAGCAAAGGTTAAAAAATATGAAGCGGAAACTGAACAACTTACCTCTGAACAGGTCCGTATTGGAGCTCTGTCACAACCATGCTTCTTCATTGGTAGTGGATTTAATGTGACGATCTGCTGAGCCTGAAAGGAAGTTGACGAAGATTTCCTATTTGTGACTGGATTAGAGCCTATACCATTATGCTTTGTTGGAGCCATTGGCAGATTTGATTTTCCACGTTCTCCATCAAACCTCTCCCCCTCAGACAATCCAGAAAAAGGTTGAATCTTCTGACGATGTGATTGAGGGATTGGTCTCATTGCAGCAATGTTCAATTTCTGTCTATTGTTACCACTATAACTGTCTTGAAGGCTACAAGAATTGAAAGACTTTATTCCAAAGAAAGGCTCTGTTCTTTTTCGAGTAGGTGGTGGAGGTATCAGCCAACTAGGATGCCCAACAGAAATGGAGTCATTAAGGCAATTTTTTTCTGACTGCCTTGAACAAAAGTAAAGGAGACGTTCCGCATCAACTTTTTTAAATGATGCAACAGGCAATCCTTGAACACTGGCTACTCCCAGCATAACCAGGCTGCGGTACGACACTTCTGGTGCAAGCTGTCTCAGAACCTGAGAAAAAAATTCAAGAAGCTCTAGGTCAAAAGATAATATCCCATATCAAACACACTCCATCAAGGATCATGTTAACATCAATATGCTAGCTGCGAGGATCAAACCAATTTAACGTACAGGTTCTTTTTCACCACATTGTGGTGATACAAAGTTACAACAAAGCAACATTATGATCTCTTAGAGATATATAAAAAAAGAATAATATTAACAGTAAAGAAAGACACAAAAGAGGAGGATAAGGTATCAAAGAACCAACATGATTAAATATTTTGTGTGTGTGTGTGTCATGTAAATATAATAAGAGGATGTTAGTTGGGTAGTTAGTAAACATTATAATAGGTAGTTAGGAATTTTAGCAGGCTATATAAGGAGTCAAGGCTATTGCAATCAGACCACCTGGAATTATTGAATAAGAATTGAGTGTTGAATCTCGTCCTATCTTGCCCTCTGTCTATCTCTCATCTCCCCCCCCCCCAAAAAAAAAAAAACCCTCTCTGTCTCTCTTTCCCTCCCTCCCAACTATAATTATCAGCGCGCGTGTGTGTAATACTATAAGAAACAGAAGAAGCCTTGAGAGACTGACCAGTGAAGCCCATGTAGGGACCTGCAAGCAAACTTCAAATACACTAGCCCCAGAAGCTATCGAGGCTGACCTTCGAGGCTCGGAGGAAGGTAAGTTGCTTTGTTCACAATTAGGTGATGCCTGAACTAGTTGACTCTTCTCAATCAGCTCCTTTTTTATATAGTTCTCCAAAAGCTGATTAGAAAGGAGGAAAGAGATGTTCATGGGTGAGTAAAAATTCAAAATAACCCATATATGGAATATCAAATCCTAACAACATTGTTCACCCTTGCCTGATCATTAAAGCATGTATCTGCGCTACCAGACACCAAGAGTGATATATGAGCAGAACTACATGTGGATATATCACAACGCATGGTCACCACACCACGTGAGAATGTCCCTGCCTGAAGAGGAGGTGGTGGAGCACTATAAAATATATGACAAAAAGAGAAATTAACAAATAGAATAAACTACAAAGTAACAAAATATTGTAAAACTCCGATGAGTAAGTGTTCATGTGGATACAATTAACAGTTACCAATTATACGCCAGTCAACCGATAATCATCCACTCAATATTACAATACAAGAGGCATACGCATGCGATATATCAACTCAGAAAACCATGAAGTTACCTTGTCCGGTTGTGAAGTTTACATCCACGTATCTGTAGAAAAGCCATAAAGGGAAAGCAAAAAAATTAAGTAACCAATTAAAAGAAAATTCCAATACACTAAAATACACAGACAGTGACATAATGGCTACAATAGCAGATAGTAAAGTAAACAACTAACTTGCTGAAGCTATATACTTTTAAGTAGATCCGTTATGTAAAATGCCAATTATTTGGCAACATGTTTCACCACTGTCACTTGACAGTCATGTCGAATTCAATCATAAGAGTAGCATTGTCTCATTCAGGATCAAGAAGGGAGGTGAATCTAGTTCTAAATTGGTCCACGCATATCTTGAGTAATGAATAAAACACTAGATCTATGTTGATTACATAGAGTCAAAATGTTGGATGATGCAATGTGGACTTTACTATGTTCTTTAATAATGACAACATCACTCTACATTTGAGCTTATATTATCTTCAAAGCGGAATTTAATATGACGCATCTGGTTAAGGAAAAGCCCACAGAACCTTACCGGGATACAAACTAGAGCCTATCTCTTTTACATTTCCAACAGAAAATGGAGTGATCTAGAATACAGAGAGGAAGAAAATGATAACCGACCCAAACAAGAAAAACTTACTTCTGTACACAGGAGAGCATTGAGTCCGTCCTCCAATGATCCCAATAAGCAAGTCTCCTTTTTTGCAGAGGGTGGGAAGAGAATAAAAGGAAAACGGCAATAAGTAAAAAAATGTGAAGATGTACTACTGCAAGCAAATTCATCAAAAGGAGAAAATTAATTTTGACCTACCAGCATGCAGGGAACTCCACACAGAAGAACTCTCATGTTGACATCATCATCATAAATCTTCAGAGCAGAAATAGTCTCAGGTGAGTTTTCTTCCCCACTCATGTCTGCTTCAAAAGGAGTAATATCAATGTGAGGAGGGTCACCAAACATCTGCGGCTCAAGCTTGCTTCTGCTCTTCATGCTGTTTGAAGGTGAGACATTGTTTTCTGTACAGTATAATCTGAAAGATGCAAGAGCAAGCTGGAAAGCATCCCATGTATGGCTGGAGGTACTGCAAAGCACAATATAAACTGTGAGGAACAACAATAAGACAAAGTCCTATTATCCTGTTTAATCAAGTACTTTCCATCAAGCTTCAAGTAATATAAGAGATAAGATAAATAATTTGCACCCAATGGATGAAAGTTCCCACTTGCAGCACATGGACACAAATACTCAACTCAACTAAGAAAAATTTGTCCCATTACTTTTCTTATGTCATTGTTTCATGGCTTGAAGACAAAATCAATCAGTTAAAGAAAAACTAAAAAAAAAAAAAATCTGTGGAGCCAATCATTCATCCCATCGCCAAGAAGGAATAAACAGAGGCACCAGCAGGAAAGAAAGTACATATTATGACAGCATAGTGGTAGATGACTACCTTTGTGCCACTGAGAAAAAGGCTTGACGAAAATGTGATGCAGCATACTTTGAAAATTCGCTTTTCCAATATATAGTGTAAGGAATTCCCTGCCAAAGAAAATATATATATATATATATATTACAATTTAATGACTTTCCATCAGAAGGATGCTGGTTAATCACCCAGCACCACATCTTTTTAGTCTTCATTAAGCATCCAAGCATAATGACCATGTGATTAGTTTTTAAACCTGCATTTTTTATTTTGTCAAATCAAATAAAAAAATCAGAGAAAATGCTAAAAAAAATTTCACGTCATTGTAACCTTAGAATGGAGAGCCTCTGCCAAATTTTCTCCTTTAGGAGTTTCCAAATAAACCTGCAAAAACATCAGGCAGTAGGGTGGACATCAAATATCACGTTATATGTGCCAAAAATACTTTTAAAGAGAAACCGCTAAGGCTACCCAAGGTTCATTTGACTGTATATTTGAATCAAGGAGCTACTACATGACATAATCCACGTTCCACCAATCCACTCAACTACAAATAAAGTGCAATGCCAGAAGTTATTATCTACTAAAGGGTAAAGGGACTTTTCACCAAGTAAGCTCGCCCAAATACTAGTACAGTTCAAATAAATTTTTAATTACAAGTAAAATAATGCATCACTAGATTGTGGGTCCATGCTTTACATGAAGAGAGAAGTGAGTCGCACTATTCATAATTTATATATAATATGATTTCCCACAAATTTTATATTGTATATAGAATAAATATTATGGTATGTAAATTTGTGCATTGTTCGTGTCAATGCGTGGGTATCATGTCCCCCAATTACTTTTCCATCATATATGCCGATACTGGAAGTCACTGGTCAGCATTCTGAGTGGAAGTGAATAATTCATAAAACAATATGATTTTTACAAACCTTGCTCACCCGATAATATTAACTACATGCTTACACTTTAAACTAGATGAAAGCATAAATTCATGAAAAAAGGGTGAACTTGTCTCAGATCTAAGTTTAACATGTTCTGTCTAAACATAGTAACATACATATCACCATGTATTCAACAGTAAAATTCAGAAGGCATAGTAGTAACGGAAACTGATTTCACATGAATCAATTTAAGGTTTTTTTCTCCACTTTCAGGTGATCATAGCTGAAAGCACAACAAAACACTCACAGTATTGGGTAATTTGGAAGAAAATAAACCACATAAGGCTTCTGGGCAAGACAGATCAACATCTTCCCATAGTAGGGACCCAATTTGTTCATTATCTTCTAGCTGCTCGCCTTGCAGGTAAACAAACTTTGGCTCCAATGCTTCATAAACTCGATGAAGTTCATCAGCAGTTGGTTTGATCAAAACATTAACCTGCATTCACATAAAATGCAAGTATTTGACTAGCTGCAATTTTTATTCAAGCAAAAAAAGTGCAACAGCAGAGAAACTCAATGACCACCTCAAGACGCCCATATGAAGTAAGCTCTGGAATGGGGTATGGAGATTGATCCTGAAAATCATACTGTCTATGCTTTTGTTTATTGTCACATGAATTTCCACTGAGGATGGCAAGGAGACTAGATTTTTTTGAAGGGCCCTGAGCATTGAACATCATGTACGCATAGCAGATTTCTCCAAATATGATGAATTAGAGAGTAAAACCAACTCTTAAAAGAGAGGAAAAAAAAGAAATACTAGAATTACTCCTGCTCCAGCAACTAGCTTATCTCAACCAATGCCTTGAAAGCACCGTATATTAAATCAAAATTCAAAAGACATCCCCACAACTCCCCGTCAAGATCACCACTAAACCAAAAGAAACAAAGATGGGAATGAAAAACTCCACCTTTGTTACATGAAACCTGGAATTGGGGCTAACAAATGTAACGCACACATTGAAATTGAAGAAAATCCGGCGACCAAGATACTAGTATGGCAAAATTAGCGACCTAAATAGTCAAAACGAGGTAAAACCTGCCACTACTAAGCGGAAAGGCCAAAAGAAACACTCCCAACCCTCATCGAAACGATCCACAAAGTTGAAAGAGTGAAGAACCCTATAAGATGGCTGACGTGAGAATAATGAAATCTATACGAAACATCAAAGGATCTCTTCGTTCGCTCTCATATACAAATAATGAATCATGGTCATGCCCTGATTTAATTTAAAATAAAATCATTCGCAAAATCGAAAATCAAATTTATAAGATCTTAGAAAAATAATGCTTTGATTAAAAATCATCGAGGCCTTGTTTGGTTCCGAGAAGATAAAGAAAAAACCGACAGTATTTACCACAGTCCCAAAAGCATTTCTACTCTCAACACAACTGATTCGGTCAAAGCAATTAATCAACGAATACATTAAAAACACAAACCGTATGTACGACAGTACGAGGCTGATTAGCTTTTCGATAAACATTAAACTCCAAACAAATCAGGAAACCCAAAAAAGAACCCAAAGAAATATAGAATTGAGATATTGATGCTGATGATAGAATAAAAGAAAATAAATCTCTTTCACACTTGATTCGACTTCTTTTCAAAACATATGATACCCACGATATTCGGATATTATAATTATTTGCACTCAACAGCATCGACAACAACATCAACATATTACCCCGTTCCAAAGGATTATGCATTCTTAAACAAAGATGGCTTTTCGCTAATTCTAATCTTTATGTTCTCACTCCCTTCCTCCGCTCGTGTCTTTTAGCTCATAGATTATGACTGGGTATTTGTTGGTTTAATCTAGCCTTTTCTATTATTCCTCTTAGGCACTTCGATTCGGACGCTATACACCAAAAACGGTATTATCAGAAAACAAAGTTTAAAAAAAGTTATCAACAACGTTTATCCATTCTTCGTTAGTGGGAAACGTTGAAGGATCCTCCATTGGGCAATGGCGTCGGATAAATCATACTGTTAACCCTACACTTGAAATTGTGGGAACCTGGAAGTGTTGTTGCCTACGATCAGTTACCTCCGAGAAATGAAAATAACCGATTAATACCATTGGATTTGGATAGAAAGCAGAGGAAGAAAAAATGTATAATGGAGGTTACTTGATACTTGATCACACGACCAGATGGCTGAGTCAGCTAAGCCTAAAAGCCTAGGAGGGAACATAGGCCTCTTCGCGCGTGAAGGGGTAACTGTAAATAACAGATCATGATATTATGGTAATCATAATAATAATAATTGATTAGGATCTGGGTAGCAAAAATAATTGTTATACTAGCCCAATTTTTTTTATTTTTCAAAATTTAACTTATATATATTTATATTAATATTTTATTTAATTTTCAAATATTACCAATTTAAAAAAATATGACTTTTTAAGTTCTAGCGAACCATGTGGCTTATGAATATTCCTGTTTTTTATATAGATTTTATAGGAAAAAAATTTGTTATTTGTCGAAATTTTACTATTATATTATAGATATTTTATTAATTTGAAAAAATTGGAAAACGTGAGAAAATATGACTTTTTCTTATCCTATGTCATAACCACAAAAATACATTATAAACACATGTTTTACATCGTCAAAGGTTAGATGCATTGACTGTTGCTTATACAAAGTGCAGTTTTTAATTTATCAAAAATGATAAAAGTGCATTTTTATATATAGACACTATGGACATGAAAATATAAATTAGTTCTGAAAAAATATAAAGGAGAATTATTATTTATTTGTAATAAGTTGAAATAAAGATAAATAAATAATTGAGAATAAATAATAAATAATTATATTTCTATTCAATAGTTATTGAGTTGGACTAGGGAGGCCATCTTAGCTACGAATTTATGGGCATTCCTGTAAGCTCTTATTGTTTTTCTTGATAATTACTTTTCTAATATTTATTAGAAAAAATTAATTTTTTAGTCTTTCAACTTTTAACTCACTTGTAACTCAGTCCCTCAATTATGACTCGTTGTGACTCAATCCCTCAATTATAACTCGCTACAATTCAGTCCCTCAACTTTTAATTTACCTATAACTTGTTCCTTATTTTTAATTTTTTAAAAAATTTTTATCAAATAAGAGGGATTCAAAATGCTCATATATTATTTTAAAATACCCTCTTCTTATTCATTAATGTAAGATATAAGCTAACATGAAAAAAAAAATTAACAAAGGTTAAGGGACTGAGTCATAAGCGAGTTATAGTTGAGAGACTGAATTACAACGAATCATAGTTGAGGGACTGAGTTACAAGTGACTTAAAAGTTGGAGGACTAAAAGATTAATTTTTTTTATTTATTATAAAATGTTTCAGATATTTTCACATAAATTAATAAAAAAATTTTATATGACTTTATTTTTTCAAAAGCATTTTAGTATTTCATTTATACCCCTAATTTATACTTGTTCTCTGTGAAAGAGATAATAATACATTGGTTTAAGCCACAAGACAACTATTAAAATTCTAGGAATAAAAAAGAAAAATAATTTGATATTTGGACACGATATATTATAAATTAGATCAACTTTATTTTTTTTTTTAAAAAATACCTTATATATAGGACTAGAGAGCATATTAATATGAAGATATCAAAATTACAAATATCTTTACCAATTAGAATAAGAAGAAGAGGATCGTCAAGAATTTTTTCGCATGGCTATATGATACCCAATATTATTAGGTTAGATTTGAACATTAATGAGACCACTTAAAAGTAGTTATTTCAAAGGCATTTTGTGTATTTACATGAATTCGAATTCAAAATACAATGCTCAAAGGATTATAGCCTTTCACTAGGATTACTAATTGTTGATTGGTTCAAGATTTATGTGACATTCAAAATTTCTTTTCATTACAATTGTCATGGTCTGAGTTTTTCCCCTTAATTTTATTCAACTTGTTTTTATTCTCATTGTATTACTTTTTTATTATTTAGTTTTTTTTCTCTCACTCACACAAATCAATGAGTATAGGAAATGTTTCTTAGAAATCTCTTATTTTATTTTATATATCGTATCGATTTTCCCTCACCTTTTTTTCGTTTGGTTACAAATATATTCAATTATATGGCTAATATGAAGGTATTGTTTATTCGTTTTATAACCATTGTTAGCCGCTTATTACCCTTATAAGAAGACATCAATATTTCCTCCTCAATTGAAAGTTTCTTTGGATAAAGGAAGAATCAGGGGTATAGCCTACTTAGAGATAGAACTTGCAACCTTCTGAAAAGAATGCTTGCTAACATTGTGACACTGACCACTGGTTTCCCAAAAAGTTACGATCACTTCTTTCTACCATATCCTAGTCCCAATTTGCTAATGATTAGTGATAGGAGCCTTGGTAATCTTTGGACTTGCTTTGCTGTTGTGAAAAATGTCATATTGTTCACTAATGTGATTCTCTGAAGGATTAGGTAAAGCTTAAACAAAATGGCTTTTCCGTAATTCCATTTTTTATCCGAACCTCGTGCCTTTTTATACCTCGCCGGAACTGGGTCGGCAAACAGAAAAGGAAAGGGAGCAAAAATGAACAGCCAGGGTAGCTTCATACCTCACTAACACAGCCAGATAGCAGGATTGATATAACTACAAGAATATGATAAACATTACAATACATTAACGGGGCAATTCCATATAGATCTCGCATATCGCGAGACCACCTTAATACCTTGAGAGAAAAAAGGAACTAAAAATAATTCTACTCTATTACACCGTTTAACCGCCAATCAGATTGGCAGTTTCGTTGGATGCTGAAACAAAAAACCAGTAAAATGTCCTTTGAAGGCAAGTATAAAGCTAGTTGCCTGCTTCATTCCAATACTATCTGAGGTCCAGAAGATCACAGAGAAAATAATGTAAAATGTACAAGATTAAAAAAAAAAAAAAAACTCACCAATGTCAAAAAATTGGCAAAGATGCTCTGCAGTAAAACTAACTAGAGATGAAAATAGAGACAACACAAAACGCAAGTCTCTCTATGTTTAAGGTTATCCAACCCATGGATTAAGTTATTCAACGGCCTCTACAAATAGATCAAAGGAGATTGTCAAGCAGAGTTTGCAAATCCTGGATGGATATCATATTGATGTTCTGGATCTCTTCATCGGTGTATTCTGATTGTAGTAAGGATCGTATTTGGGCATGGGCTTCTACAATATTTGTCCTGCGGGGAAAAATCCTTTTCAGATTGGCGATGTTCTAAATTTTGCATAATTAGAAATCTAGTAACATATTCTGAATCATAAACCCAAATATAAGATTAGAATTTAGAGCCATATAAATTAAAGCAGCTGATCATAACTTGGTAAAAAATGAGCATTAGATTATATATGCCACGGGCATAACTAATGATAGAGGATATTTATCACAAGAGAAGCCACAGTTGAGATCATAATAAATAAAGAAAAGGTAGCAAGATTTTATTTTCTTTCCTTTTTTGTTTGTAGGGGAGGATTACTATAAAGGCAGAACATAATTTCCTTCTTGGTTGCTATCGTGCTTGGAGAGGTTCTCAGAACACATCAGCTATTCAACAAAACTAGCCATTCCCACACAAAGATACCATGAAATCCCAAAATAAAGCGAAATGGGAAGTAAAAATCAAGATGCACCTGTTAATTGTGTGCAGACGAACATTTAGATAACTATTCTACATCTACTTATTATCTTACTTTATTGGTTTGAAAAGTATTGTTCTTGTTGAGGGATTCTGCAGATAAAGCTTCATCTTTGCTATCGCTCCTGGCAACTGATCCTGAATTTCAGTCCTTACCTATTGAGAACATAAAACATCTATTAAGAGACTAGTTGAAACTTGACAACATGCATGTTAAACTTGAATCACCAAAAACACGTCTCCATATTACAAAGTTATACACACTGCATATAAGGAAAGGATTTAAGACAAAAAAAGTAATAGTATTAGTAGTCATAATCAAACGAGTAATGGCAAATGAACAGAGAGGCGTTCAGAAAAGAGTGATATCCTCTAACATTTACACATCATCACTATTCCAAGTCCTATTGCTATTCCAGAAGTAAAATAGAAAAGAAAAAATACATTTACACATCATCGAGGAAATTGAAGTATAGCCATCATAAGGTACAACAAGCCTTCCCGCTTTTGAGTTCAGCATGGTGACAGTTCTATTACTCTATTATGAAAGTTATAACTAATCATGAAAAACTATTCATCAGCTTTTCCCTAAGAGTTTAAGCTTTCAAGATGAAATCAGAGGTTCGATCAGGAATAACTATATTCCTCTTCTAGTCGTGTCTAGACATGACATCTATCGAGAAGTAGACAGTAGACACAATAAACAACTCCCTTTGTTTCAGCATGACAAATTGTTCTCTTCCAAAAGAAAATTTGATTGGTTTAGCTTACCCATTTCACAATCTATCCAGCTCCAAACGTACGATCCAAGGTGCTACACATTAAATCTTAAATGATAGTAAGAAATTCCCAACTCTAGGGTGGAGGTTGAGATGCAATTAACAAACACAAAATTAATATAGACCATACAGGGGCTAACAAGCAGTATGGATTCTCCTCATGGGATCTTTCAGAATAGTATTTTCCTAAGTCCAATAAATAAGCCATTCATATTACTCAGATGAAGTACCTTCTGAATAAGTTCAGCCACCTTATCTGGAGTAGCAAAAGCCTGCTCCTTCAAGGGTTTGGACATAACTGACTCTAGCTTTTGATTCTGACCGCCTGAGGATAATGCAACTTTGACTGCGGTCACCTACAGAAACAATATGGAAAATCTGCTAAGCATCTTTTTTTCCTTGTGGTGATGATAGACGTAGTTTAAACATGATAAACAAAGACATCACAGGGATTGTAGTAGTGAAGCAGATTTGATAGCAAAGAAGACTAGAAAACAGATTTGATAGCACCAAAATTGATAGAGAATAAAAGAAGGCTAGAAAAAATGAAAGGAGGATATCAGAATACTACAAGAATAAAATCGATAGAGATAACATGCGTAATTAAGACATAAGATGAGCCTCCTGAGCATTGCAAGAATCATGCCCCAAGAATCAGTAAACTAAAAATTCTACAAGTGCCATTGCCTTAGAACCTTGCTCTGGTTTCATCTCACTAATTCATAAAGCAACAAACAATTTGGTGACTGAAATACAAACCTTTGTAACAAATGAGAGCAAAGGATCAACGACTTGCTTAGTAATTGACATAATGAACTCCTCACAAGTGGCTTTAAGGGTTTTTTCCAGCTCCTGTAACAAAATGGATGTCAAACAAAAAGTGAAATGCCAACAATACAACTATTACATAAGTTGACCATCGCCATTAGCAGCAAGTATCCAATTCCTATAATATTATAACACCTATCACTGTATGCAGCAGAGCTACATAAGAAATAAAACAATTAATGCTGATGCCCGTGCAATTCCAGTCATGATTATGCATGACTCAATCTGAAATTAGTAAAAAAGCTCAGTGGTGAAATTAATTTTGATTGGCTGTTAAAAATGGAGAAACTAAATCAAAAGCAGAAGAAAGTGGTAGCTCATGGCTGCAGTGACAGTGAAGCTGAAAAACCTGATATTATGTTAGCAAGGGAGCGTAGCGAATTAAAAATTAAAACTAAAATTACATGTAACTACATACGTTAGTAATCTAAAATTTATTCTCAAGGATGCACGTGCAGAAAGACAATATATACTCCTAGTTTCTCGGGGGGAAATAGGTCTATATAATGTATTCTTAAATCAGCAAGACCATTATACTAGCACAACACTGGCTGTAGCACAGTGTAACCAGACAAGTGATAAGGTGTTTGCTATACAAGTCATCTCAAGAAACCACATTAACAAGACCATGTAACAAACCTTCTTGGTGTCAATTTGACTTTCCAAAACCCTTGGAGACAAAGTCCTTGCCAATGAAGTTGATCTTGACCAGTCAAACAGTGAGGCTTGACCTCTGAGGATCCGTCTTAGATGCTCCTGAGGGATTATTTTATATGCCCATATCATAATCAGACGTTCTTACAAATACTAACCCTAAATCAGTAAACTTCAGATAAAATCATATGCAACAAATAAGCATTTAGAGGTTTACTTATGATTAGAAATTCTTCATACATTAACCATGTACTGAACTGGGAATTACAAAATTGCAGTTCCCAGACATCACATAAGTCTTGTTCAGGGATTAAAATAATGTTTGTCTTGAATCTAAATTTCCACCCAAAAAAAAAAATGAAGTCTTTACCAAAATTCATGATTCGATTCACAAATTTTAGAAGGCAATAACTATTGTCATTCATCATCGTCAAATTTATGCAGGTTGGAGCCATGACTCAGGGAAGATTCCAAGATGATTTGGTTGTCTTGGGGAAGACATCAACTTCCTTTGATTGGAATCATTGGTCATACAAGTAGTGCTTGTAGTAAAAAAAAGTCCCAACATTGCTTAGCAGATAGAAACCTCTTAAGTCAAAGTAAAATGAGAGAGAGAATAATGAGAAGTTGTGTGCTCCTTATTAGAGAATGATCAGCCAAATTCTCTCTCTTCCTCACCTTCCTCACATAATGATTATGAAGGAAGTGCTTATGGATTACACCAGCGAAGCCCTGTGAATTTGTTTTTCTGGGAAAAATCGCAGTCACTTGCTAAACCACTATTTTCCAACTTTAAGACCCTAAAGCAGACCTTTCAATTACTTGACATAGCGCCTAAAAGCCCAACCTTGATTAAGTATCCAAAACAATATACTTGTTATGTGATTATTGAAAAATAATATAGGGTCCGTTTGGATTTCAGTTGGGTATAATAGATTATGAAAATAATTGATTAAGTGGTAGATTTTAATCATAATTGATTATGTTATAACGTAATTTGTTTGGATACTGTTTTTTTTAAAATTGATTTTAACAGAATTGAAGATATTTGGATAATTTAATCAAAATTAATTTTTAACTATATAAATTACTATATAATTTAATTTTTAAATATCAAATATTAATTTTTTAAATATATAAAGTTTAAATTTTATCAAGGAAAAAAAAAAGAAAAAGAAGAGAGTTTAATTTTATTTTTATTAAATTATGTGCTTTTTTTGTAATTTTTTCTTGGGCCTGTTTTTGTAATTTTCCCCAATGTTTTTGACAAACTTTTGGCAGAAAGCGGACGGAGGGAGCTTCTGGAAAAACGCGCATTTTGGCCCATAATCGATTTTTGATCAATTTTGACTGTTTGGATAAATTGACAAAAAAAATCGATTTTGGGTCCAAAACGCGCGTTTTCTCCTTATCCAAACGGGCACATACTTGTCACGTTTTAATGGGAGAACCTATCAGGATCCAAAAACCAATACACTTGCCATGATTCAATTGGAGAACATCATAGGAAAGACATAAGTAACTGCATTCAAGCCCCCCCCCCTTTTTCCAAATTATAAACCCCCCAAAATGATGAATTCATCCAGCACATTTTCTGTATCCAACCACAGTTCCCTTTAAACATCAATCATTAAGTCTAGTCCAACATCAACTAACAATACATGACCCCTTAACTATACATTACAGACCCTTAATCCTTTTTCTGGCTTTTAGAAAAGGAAACCTAAAGAACGTCAAATGCCACAATAGACATATCAGACTAAGTGCACGTATCATTTACAGGTGATCAAAAGTACATCTGCCAAATTGACCTTCAAAATGGTAAAAGCAACTTCCACTTGCATTTCCCAAACTGACTTTTCATAGCTTTTAGGTTTTGCGGATGGGCTTTAAAAAAAAAGGCTTTTCTACCCAAGCACAGTTTTAGTGGAAGTTAGTTTACCAAAAAGAATTTTGGTGTATCCAAACACCCACTAAGAAGAAAGCAGACATATTGCACTCAGATTAAGAAGTACATTAATAAGGCTAAGAGACACTAACCAGCAAATGAGAGAAATCAAGTTCCTTATGTGTGACGGAAAATTCTATATCAAAAGGTGCTATCTGAAAAGCCAGAAAATGATTTTTTAAATACAATATGAATGAAAAAAATTCACAATAGAAGAGCATATAAGGATTACCTGCTCCCTTAAAATTAAAAGATGCTTGATAAGAAAAAGTTGTCCATCCATTGGTGATGATCTCTTTGCAACTAATTTGCTTGCTTTCTACAAGAGACAAGAAGAATCACCGATTATAAAACAAAGTAAAATTGGAAACATCAAGTATGCCAACATATCTTATTCATATCAAAGTCTCCATGATTAAGAGAAGTTGTGCACTTCTAAAAATAAATAATATTGTCTCCTTAACATGCATATCTTAATCACATTATTTAAACATGATCACAATATTCCATTGCGTTGATAACTCACACTTAACTTACCTGAATGGATGTTGAGCAAACTTCTACAGCTTCCTGATTTAAAAAAAAAAAAAATTTAAAGCAGGCTGCCAATAGAATATTCGAAGGAAGTAAACACAAGACAAGAAGCAATAAGAGGTAAAATAAAGCCTCTAGTACCTGAGCTAGACCTGTGAAAACTGCAGACTCCAAACAACGGTACAACTTAGAAAGACATGATATAGTTTTCTCTAGGGGTGGATACCAAGTCTTAAATACATCAGGGTTCTCATCAACCTACAAGTTCAAACCAAATGACAGAAGATCAAAAGATAAAGTGATAAATGATAGAATGTCATGTTTCTACATGCTTATTAGATTGCTAATTCTTATTGTGTGGGCCTTGTATTCAGCCAAACAAAATTAAATTTGTTTCAAAATTTGTTAGTTGTTGCTAAGGTTAAGAACACTGCAACAGAGTGTACTCCCTTTCCTATATGTATTGCATGTAGCTTCACGTGAACCAATCATCAGAAAGCTCGTTATATTAGTCTGAATTTTTCAATAAGCTATAGGGAATAGGATCAAGTTAGTTATTCTCAACCACCTACCTACCTCTGTAACAACTACTTTCTTATATTGCATACACATTCATTACCACAAAAGCACACGCAAATCAGAAACAAGGACATGAGATAAAATTTGGCAAACTCATAACTCCAAAATATTTACCTGCCATTCTCGTAGGAAAATAAGGGGCAGAAGGAAGATGGGATAGAGTCAAAATCAAATTATCAATCTCAGCCATCATATTTCAAACGCTGGTAACTTATTTGTAAAAATTGATAACCATATCAGTTTCTAGTTCGATAAAATTTATATATGAAAAGGAAAAACGGTCAAAAAATCATAAGTAGGATCACCTAATCATGCATATGCCTCCTAACACCATGGGAAAACACGACTCAAATAAACTACTTTCACAGCCTCAAGAAGCAGAGAATTAAGTAACGCATCAATCAGAGTAATCTAAAGAACATTAACCCAGCTAGACCAATAGAAGATACGTCAAGAAATCTTTATCTTCAGCAAAAAGACCTAAAGTATGTATTCAAGCTCAAATAAGAAATTGCTGAGAAAGACACTTTACGGCATTGATTTCTGATGTACTCTCAGAAGATAGCTTCAGCTTTTCAGGATAGTCCAAGTCTTCATCAGATGGTATGAAATTTGCTATCTGCAGAAAAAGCCAAAAAAGGGGAAATGGGTTTTCATTTTCCAAGGAATCAAAATACTAAGAAGGGCTATTTTAGTTCTTACGATAACCACTTTAAGGGGAAGATATTCTCAGTTAAAAGTTATAAATCAATATTAGAAAAGTAAATTCTAAAACGAAGCAAAATCATTAGTAAGGACACCTTGTTCAAATTCTAATCCTTGTTAGAAAGAAATAGAAAGTGGCAGATTCCACTTGCAAGTAACAGCTACAAGAAAAGGGAGGGTCAAAAGTAACTTTTTAACCCAAAAATGACAGTTTTTAGTATGCCTTGGTATCAGATTGTTCAAAACAAAATGTTAGTGTACTAGGCATTACTAACAAGTAAAAACAAGTGATTCATGGGTGAGGAGGAGGGTTTTGTTAGCTCAAAATCACGTGATTCAGCCAAAAGCAAGTAAACCTGAATGAAATGGTTAAAAAAAAAAATCAAGTATTAGGTATTACTGACAAGTAAAGACACCAACTGCAAGACTTCAATTCAAAAAAGGGCTGTCCATCAATCAAATCCCTCGACAAGCACATCCAATGCGACTTGAGTATATAAAAACATAATTATCTATTTTACATGGTTGTGGATATTCAACTGCTTTCTTAATGCATTTGTTCAAGACAACTGATAGTCAAGTTAAGGTAACTAGGTGACGTTGTCATCCAGATACCTCAAAATAAGATCCAACCGCCACATTTAATTTAATCAGAAATCTAAAATACTTTCAAATTTAGACACAGTTCAAATATTGGAAACAAGTTTATATTTGGACATCCAAAAATTTATGAGGTACCTGCACATTTCCAAACCACCATTTTATATTTGATTATCTTAACAACCTTAAGATTAAAAGTAAGCCAATTATTTTTCCAATCCTTTCAGCATTGACGGATAAAACAACCAGGGGTCTAGAATCCCAGCCAGCAAAAAAAAGAAGTCTCTTTATCATCATAAAAAAGAGAAAGCATTAGTGTTAGGGGGGGATCAAAAGTAATCATACCTCATCACGGATATGTGTACGAGCACGAAAAGTCAATCTCTCATGCACATCTGCTAAAATTCTCTCAAAAGTTGGATGTAAACCAGCTAGAGATTCGCTCCTTCTACTAAGCTGCTCTCCCAGGACTTCTACTTTAAGTATATCAACAAGTTCACAAAGAAAATCGATGTTTGTTTCATGAATAAGCTTGGGCCGTAATGTATCATACAGGTACGTCGACCTGCAAGCAAACTTGATCCAATCAAAACTTATTTGTAAAATTTAGGAAGAATCATCCTCATGATGTTCTATTGCTTTTCATGTCACGTGCTATTAGACTCATCTGGGAAATCGCTAAACATTTGGTAGACACAATCAACTTCAGCACTTCAGACATGAATAATAACAATTATTTGTTAATACAATAGTCCTAGGAAATATTTCCAGTGTATAATGCTAGATAAGTTAAATGATAAATGAATATCATTTTATTCCAAAATGTTTGTCAATATGAGTAAAACCTAATCCACCAATTTCACACCATTCTATTCCATTTAAAAAAAAAAAGAACATACAGCGTAATAGGAGATAAAGATGACAAACAAACAAGCAGCGGAAACATATCAAATTTATCAATGCCAAAGAGTTCGCAATCCTACGCATAACCATTATACATACAAGTAAATAATTAAATGCAACTGTAGGCTTCTAGAAACTTCCATTAAAAAAAAAAAAGAGTTCCAGCCTTCCAGAATATCAAGTCTGGATTTGAAGGGAAGGGACTCAAATCTACATATTTTGTGCATTCACCAGTGCCAAATTATACAGGACATGGTAGCACCTTAAACAGTACGAACAAATATTCAGTGGATATTTCAAAGCTTATGCATACAAAGGAATGCATTCACCAAATGCATGCACCTGAAACTCTGTGAAAACAGTAAACAAACAAATTAAATTAAACTTGTATGATAGGAATACAAACTTACAGAGGATCCATTAATGGAGCCAAACTTGAAATATCCTTGGAAGAAGATGGGAAAAAATGATCAAACAGTTGGTGTTCAAGTTGACAGACCTGCAGTTAATAACAGTCAATAAAAGTTCACCTAGACCTGACTCGAGCTATACACTTTAAAAAATTCAAATTTATCATAAATAACTAAAACCAAGTAATTACATAAACTATAGCACGTATTCCCATTCTTTTCCTCTGCTTACAGTGCATAAGCTTTGTATAAACTTGCAATAGGTTTATTATGGAAACATATAATCAAAATCCTTTTGACTTTGGGACTTTGGTAAGTAGTCTTCTCAACTTTGAATGCAGCAACTACCACCATTAACCTTGAAAATCGTCTTAATAACTACCTTCCAATTATGGAAAATCACAAATTTATGGATACTTTAATTTCAAATTATAACACCAACTCTGTCACAAAGCAATCATAAACCAGCCAGGTAAATCCCTTATTAAACATTCAAGAGATTTCAATCAAACAAGAGACCAATGACATGCAAAGTGCAAATGATAAAAACAGATTGCTATGTCAAAAAGAAGCGCTACCTGTATGAGATATGCACATCCAGATCTAGTCAATGATGGCAAGGCCTCCTTCTTGGAAAATTCTGATATGCGTCGCTGCACTATACCTCTTATCTAAAGGAGCCAAAATAAAGGAGCATGGAATCACTGATTCAGTATGAAGGAAAGAATACAGAAAATATGTAACAAGCAAACAAGTATTTTTATTCCGGGAAAAAAATAAGTAAACAAGTATCAACTCACCAAAGAGAGACGTTGCTCACAATATAATCTATGGCATTCAGAAAGGATTTGACCATATTCTTTTCTCGATGACCTGCTTTCAATTTCTTCTAGCACTGGCTTCAGCTGCAAAATTTACAATTCTTCATCAACCAGAGGTGTAAAAATATGCTGTAAAAAGGAGCACCAGAATACACACATTAAAATTGTCCAATGTATATTCTACTTATGATAATTCCATGCCCACTAATCCAACATATTTATTAAAAATTGAGAAAGAAAAGCTTACCTCACTTGCTGCTGCCTTGAAACGAACATATATCACAGATGCCTCCACCCCCTCAGAGACAGATGCTTTGTTGCCCCCACTTTCCTGAATTGCTCCTTGGACCTAATGTAGAAGTGCATGCCAATTTACATAATCATTAATTTCCCAATTTTCATAGGCTTGAAGTATTCATGTATGCATATATCTACTTAACTAGTTAAATAAACTTCACCTGAGAAGAGGCACCTCTAAGAACAGCAAGTACATGAGAACGCATCAAGCCTAGAGCTCGAGACTGTATAATCAAAATAAAGTCAGAAGCCAAACTATTCAAATTTATATATATATATATATATATCATACATGATGAATAACTTCCAACCAACAATAAAGGACCAATACTAGTTCTTGCATAGGATAAAAAATACCTAAAAAGCAAAAAAGTACTACATACTCTCATGTACCTGAAGTTGCCGGAATTTAAGCAAATAGACATTGGATTCTGCATACTGTGGATTGCTTTCAACATACCTATATAAAGAGAAAAAATAAAAAATGTTAACGTGACAAATGCTAATGTTCACTGTGAAAACTCATAAAAATGCAGATAATTGACATAGTATAGATGCACGATTGGCACAAAGAACAAGAATGAAATGTAAGCATTACTCACGTTATGCATTCATCAAGCCTTTTAAGAAGTGGGAGAAAGTTTTCATTCCCAACATTCATATTTGGAGAATAAAAATTGGTAGCGACCTGGAAAATAAAAAATAAAACATAAACAGCAGATATATTATTACAACAATCTTAATTTGCTCTACAGCCTCAACTGCTTAATTAAAAAAAGAAATCAGTCTTAGGAGTTCCATTAATCTCAAATGATAACATAAATAATTATATCTTAAGTTGAAGTAACAAATATTCTAACGGCTACTCCAGCAAATAGATTCCAGGCAAACATTGGCATATTAACCTTCTTTGGAAAGGGGGAGGGGTTTGGGGCCAAAGTCACATCAATTACATGTTCCAAAAGAAATGTCTAATGTTCTCACTCACCACAGCCACTATCCCAATGCCCTAACTATTAAGAATATGGCTTCTGTGTGTTCATTAAGCATTTCACATTCTTTAAATAGTCAATAGCTTATTTATCTATTAGATTGGAAGAAAATGAAGGACCAGAAGGAAAAGCAAAGCAAAAGCTCCAGTCAAGCCAGCAGTCAAACCTTACATTCTCCAGTTCATCAAAGTAGTTGAGTTTATTACGAAGTGCTTCTGCAAAATCAATCAGCCTTTGCTTCTCTTGAAGCTGTAACAGGAAAAATGGAGCAAGACAACGAAATCAGTTATATCAAACTTATAATGAAAAATCTAAGGTGCTTTCACCAACAACTAGATCCTACATACTTAATTCTCCAAATAAGAAAAAAATAGGTTCTATAAAATGCATTGCATGTAACTCATTTACCATACTGAAGATCTACACAACTTTGAGCCCAAGGGTACCTCAACAGAGAAACCTAAAACCTCAATTCCCATTTACTTTTTCTCCTCACTTACATAAACCCATGTCCCATGCTCTGACCATGAAATTAAAAGGACAACAGACAACATACAGCCCCCTAGATTATCAATGACTAAAATTCAAAATATGACCTTCATAATAATTACAGCCAACCCTCTACAAAACTTAAAAAAAAATTAAGGTGAGAAACAATAAAACTGCACCAATCTGTCACACGCATCATGTAGTGTTTTAGTCTTTGTAGCAACTGCCTGATGCTGCAATTGGAGTTCATTGAACAAATCAAGGGTGTCATCAACCTGCACAAGAGCAGAAAGTCCAAACAACAAATTACATGAGTAAACAAATAATCATAACCATAAGAGACTGCTGCACCATGCCTATAAATAAATAACTCGCCTGCTGGAGAATATCATCACATGTTTGTATGCGCTCTGTTAAAGTGTTCACATAGTGTTGATACTTCTCTTCTGTCTACATTAGGAGAATGAATTTGAGTATAATATGCAAAATTCATACAATTTGAACCTTTGGCACAGGGAATTGTTAATTATGATTACTAACCTCTGACTTCATGGCTGATTCAAGGTCTGTAAACCATTTGTAAAACTGCATGAAAGAGAAAATCACATATGTAAACTCGTGTCTTTATTATGTAGCTTAAGAAGGTTTAGTAATTATCAGTGTGGTCAGAAGAGTCATATTATAGAATGTTAAATAATCTTCATTAAAAAAAGGGGTAGACGCGGGGAACAAATCAATTAAAAATTCACCTGATTCGTATTGACCATAATCTCCTCAATAGCTCCAGAGTTATCCAAGGATTTATCCTTGGTGGAAACGGTCAAGCCAATTTCGTGCACTGCTGCATTATCTACAGCCTATAAATAAAGCTCAGATTATGTTAAAATGAATTGTAGTGATGTATCCATCAGAATTACAAGTATTAAAAAAAAAAAAACAGCGCATTCTGGCAGTAGCACAAAGCTTTACCAACTTGGCCGGCATTGCTCGCTCAGCAACCGCATGAGAAAGCGATACAATTGCAGTTTGTTGCTGCTCTGTTAAAGGAGCATTCTGCAAGCACATATCAAATAACATTCAGTATAATAACTTCAGGAGATTTCTTAGATCTGATCGAATAAAATGCAAAACAAATATATCATAGTAAAATCAAATGCAATTGAAGTTGGCAAGTACTGAGATCTACAAAATTCAGCCATTGCAGACAGAAGAACGGAAGAAAAAAAGAGCTCAAAATCAATTAATTCGATTCAAATCTTGAAATAAACAAAGATTGGCAAGCACAAGGGGATCTGCGAGTGAAACTATCATTAGAAAGGATGCAGGATGGAGGAGGAAGTGAACCTGTTCCCAAGTTGATGCGAAGTTGTAACCTCTAGAAATGGCAGCGTTTCTCGGAAGGCTTTGAGGTGGATTCCTGCTTCCCATTTTTCAGAACGGTGGTCGTCTCCTTCCTCTGGACGTCAGGCCCAGTGCTCCCTCCTCGCTCCTCCTCCTAACATGACATCCCACGGACAGTCGAAGAAAGAGCTACGATTTTTACGACAAAACGGTGCGTTCCCTTCTAAATACGTCCACCGTTTCCTTGATTCGCATTTGGCCTTTTACTTTTCTACTTATCCGACGTGAACGAATGTCGTAACTGGTGGGTTCGACCTGATATGTTTATTTGTTTAGTTCATGAATGAAATGCAAGAACGCCCAAATTTAAATTCCACTATCCAAAACAAAATTAGACAAATTATTGGCAGGATGTCATTGAAGAACCTGAAAATCAGTTTTTAGGTTAGTATTATTTTCCGGATTCTTTCAATTCAGTTAAATATTAATATTGCATAATAAAAAAATACCGTTAAAATTAAAAGGTGTTAATTATACATAGCTATTTGATCAAAACATAATATGAAATAAGGAAAATTACTTTGAAATCTCCTACAATATATTTGAATACTACAAGATCCATTGACAATTAAGTAAAGAAAAATAATAACATAATTTGTCATTTTTTTATGTTAAATTATCAATAAACTTTATAATATTTAATTGTATTGGTTGGACTACGTATAATTCCTCCTATAAAATATACAAAATTTTATATTTCTAAGTGTAGTCCTTATATTTATACTCTTTGCAAGTGTTTTGGCACGAAGCATGGGGTTTATTGTCTAATTTTACAAATAAATTTTTTTTGAATAACCACTTCTTTTGATATGTCTTAGTTTTAAAACACATCAACTTTAGCCAAAAAAAAAAAGAGTAATTTGTTTGTGCTTATGAGTTTAAGAAAAATATGGTTTTATGCTCTAATTGTTGTTTATGCAAGATCAGTGGCACAACTCATTCCAAATGATCATGATAAGTTTGATACCATGTTTAGATGCATAGGGATTTTGATTTGGGCTAAATCCATTGTTGGATGATTAAAAATATATGAATTTAGATTTGACCTAAACTCAATCAAATTCAAATCCAAGTTTTAACTTAAAATCCTTTTTAAACACATATTATTTTAAATCTTACCTCAATTTCTTTGTAATTTGATTGGCCCATTAGCAGTGTCGAAAAGGACAAGGTTTCTGGTGACAACCAGGACCGAATTGCAACCAAGATCGGACGACCAGCACCAACTGAGACTAGACAGAAGAATTCCATCGGGACCAAACTGCCAACATCAAGTAGGATCGAATGGCCAACTTTTACTGAGACCGAACTGCCAGCAACGACTGAGATTGAAACGTAGGTGACAATCAGGATCACACAATCAACTTCCAACAAGACTGGACTACTAGCATCGACTAGGATCCCACGTTCGACTTTCACCATGACTGAACCGCCAACATCGATTAAGACAGGACCTCATGGCAACTACCAAGATGGGACTGCTGGTGTCGACCAAAACTAGATAGCCCCCTGCAATCGAGATGTAACTATTAGATCCCACCATGACCAGGACCAATAACTTCAATGTAACATCTTAAAAAAAATTTCATGATTTATTAATCTAATAAAGGGTAATTATATAAATTTAAGTATAATTAAATTTGAAAATAGTTAGAGACTGCTATTGGGTTTGGCTTTAGCCTTTGGATTGGATCCGGAAGTAAATTGAGTCACTCAAGCTCAAATTGTAGCGAAAAATTAGATTTTCAACTCACTATGCATTATGCTGCAGCATAATTTCCTGAACTAGTTTTTTAAAAAAACTCAAAAACAGTCCAAGCCAGTGGTAGAGACTAGAAAATAGAGAGGGTACAACTAACAGAGTATGTTCTCTACTAGGACATCAACTTTTGAGAATTTTAGAGGTGTTTCGAGCTTGGTTTCACCTAAGTATGCCTTCCTTATCTCTTTTTCTTCTCTCTACACATTTTGAAAGTAAGATTTAAGGTTGGGAGATGATGATTTTTGGATGTGGGTTAACCCATTAGTCTAAATGGGACAAATGAAAATTATTTAAGTATTTTACATTTAGGTTAAAAGTTTTTGCACGCTTGTAAGCTTGAGTCATCTATTTTGGACGAACTCTAGACTTTCAAAGTGTGATTTTGAATTGTTAGGTGTTATATTAGTGATTATTTAAGTTAATGGAAGGTAAATGAAATTAATGAAAGTTAATAAACCTAATGGTTATGCTTAAGTGCAAGAGATTAGAATTTTAAGGAATTAAAGTATTGAATAATGGAAGTTGGAAGAGTGTTTATGATGATTTTAATGATGATTGGTATGATTAATTATAGATCGATCATCTTATGCACTATTCAAACTTTGGTATAGCCTGTGAAGAACTTTTATTGAGGGGTAAACTTTTAACCTCTCAAAAGTTTGAGGTAACTGGAAGAGAATCTAGTTTGTATAGTTGTTTGTTAATTATTTGTTAAATTAAATTGTTTAGAACTTGTTAAGTAATTGAAGACTCATTAATGCAAATTTTAGCAGTGTGATGGATTATGTGTGTTGGATTATTAAGAATAATATGCATGTTTATACATATGTGATTAATGATAATGATTGAGAGCATGTTATTATGAAAATGATGAATATGTAATATTTGGCATATGGAGTATAATGGAGAAAGAAAATTGTGTAAATATGATGTGATGTGATTAATGTTATTGAATGGCATGTAAATTGTCAATTTGTGCATGGCATTATCATTTAGGCGGGAGTTCTCCTATAAGAGGAGGAGTAGTTGTATTAAACCCATGTGTTAGTGGCGGCTTACCATTAGAATCAGGAGGTAGCCATTGTCTCATAGTTGATTAGGGACTATCTCACTTATTTTTCAAGGGACTCGAACCTAACTAATTTCTATTGGTTCATGAGGAGGCTAGATTAGGAATACGACACCTCATGATTGTTAGTATTGGGGGAAACCATGGATCACAAGTAAGTAGGTTTACCTTAACCCAGTAGCTCCTTATAAGTAGAAGGTTGGGTTAGTCAAGGTTGAGGATATAGCCACTGATTTCATGTTAGAGATATCAAGAGGATATAAGGTTGGCATTAATTATGCATTCTATTTTCAGCCAGATGGTTATTATTTTTGTGGTCCGACATGTTTTCTATTAGAGATGCATGGTTGTTATTATTGTGACACCATAATGTGTATTTTAAAATTATGTGATGATATATGTTTATACCTGATTACAAGGTTGTTAGTTTTGTAGCTAAGGCTATATTCAAAATATGTGCACATAATATTTGTGAAGTTATTAATTATCATTTGCATTTATAATTAATTGATATACAACTATATATGTTAGATTGACCTTAATTACTAAGTGGTTGTACACATTCCTCTCTCTTTAATATTACAGAAAATAGCTCATCAAGGCAAGCCGAGGGAAACAGTCAAAGGCTTAGGATTTTTATGTTAAATTTGTAGGCCTCATTTATTTAAGAGTTTATGTGTATAATTTATCTTGATAATGCCAACTAGGAGATTTCATGTTTTTGCTTACTTGCATTATTTGACTCTTGATCTAATTTGTGTATATTGGGCCCTAGGTTGTGTAACATCCTCGATTTTAAACTATATTAATTAAACCCAATTAGATTAATCAAGTATATTAGCAAGGTGTGTGGCCAAAGAAGCCTAACAAGCGTGTTTGGTTTTAATTTTAGCCCTAAATGTGAATCTAAAGAAAGTTACGTCACCTGGGAATGAAAAGAGAAAGAAAAATTGAACGGCAAGGTGATGTGCCAAGTGCCACTGCAATATGTGTGTCTTGACATGCCTGGAGGGATGCTATCTATGACATGTGCCATGGTGTATTGTGCGTCCACAACTGCACATGGACACTTTTCTGCTATAATAAAATCACGAAACTAATGCAACGGAAAAAAGAAACAAAGAAGAGGCAAAGAGAAATAGAAAGAGCAATTCTAGGACCTGAGCAAATCAACCTTTGGGAGTACTTTGGAGCTATAAAATATTAAAGGTAAACTTTCAACACTCAAATCTTTCTACCTTCTTCCATTTTCTTAGTATTAAAAGTTAAAGTTTGATTGATAATGTTGATTTTCAATTCATAGAGGCTATGAGTTTAAACCCATTGACTTAAATAGAGTTAATGAAAGTAGATTGAGCTAATAAAACTTGGTATTTATGGGTTTATAATGACTGGTAGTTAAGAAGCAATTAATATGTGAAATTCTAATAAATATGTTAATTAGGGACAATATGGTCCCATTAATGACCATTAAAGAGCTCAATAATATTAATGAGAGTTAAAGAAAGCTAAGAAACTTTATGGGTATTTTTATATGAGTAGAGAATGAATCTTGAGCATAAAAAAGTGTTGAGTTAGTAGTAAAAATTAGCCTAAATGTGAATATTATTGTGCTGCATTGAAAATGTTTGTAAAATGACTATCTTTGGCACCATTCAAGCTTCTCGGAAGCTTTGGGGGTGAGTGTTTAAGGGGTAAAATCTTTGACCTCTCAAAAGTTTGAGGTAATTGAAAAAATTATGTATTGTGCTTTTATTGTTTAATTAGTATATTGATTTATAATTGATCATTAAAATGTATAAAAGAAAATGAAATGCAAGTGTGGTAGAAAATACTTGAGAAATCCACTATCAAGATTTTGCAAATCTTAATGTTATGTGGTATGTAAATTTTATGAAATATGCCTAGTGAAGTTCTATGAATGAAATTCCTTGGAGTTTAATGATACAAAATGATAGTGAGTTTAATGACTTAATTGTGAATAATTCAAGGAAATGGGAATTTCTAAGTTTAATGAATTGATAATTGCATAGTTCAATGAAAAGTAAATTTGAGAAGTTCGATGAATACAAGGAGTTCAATGAAAAGTAAAGTTCAAGAGTTCGATGAGTATGAGGAGTTCAATGATTGAATTATATGAGTCAATGTGATTTTTATGTATGAGATGTGACGATGATGTGATTGTGCATGCTTGACATTCAGTAATTGCATGCCTCGAAAGATTGCATATCTATGCATTATATGATTTTAAGGGACGGGAGTTTGCCTAGGTAGAGAAGTAGAGGCTTAAATCCATATGGTAAAGCTTCTATCCAAGTTGATGGCTTGTCTAGATTGTTTATATGCATATTGTCCCACCTGTTCAACGAGGGACTGTCCCCTGATTCAACGAGGGACTTGAACTTAACTAGCTATCCATTAGTTCAATGAGGAAATTAGTATAAGGAGAATGACACCCCATAGTGTGAGAAAATAGAAAAAATCATGTTTCACAAGTGAGTTAGGAAAATCTTGGCTGGGTAACCTCTTACACGTGTTTAGACTAAGGAAGCCCAAGATCATAGACTATTCCAACATATTTTAGCTCACGATTTTGTGTCAGAGAAATAAAGAAGATATAAGGAAGGTATAATCATGCATATAGTGAAAAAAGGTACATAGTTGTCTGTATTATGACCATAATAAGGAAAATCATGAATTTAACCTTAATTCTTTGTGAATATGTGTCAATTGATCATGTGACAAATTCTCTTCCTATATGAAAACTATTGAAAGGAATTACTTCATGAGTGTGTGCTATTATGCCTGAAAATGTGCTATTGCAATTTAATTGTACTAGCCACTTGCATTTAAATTAATTGGCATACATTAATATGAGTTAATTGGACTTTAGTTATTAAGTAGTTATACTCACCCCATCTTCAATATTATAAGGAATAACTCAAGAGGATTAGACAGAAAAAAATAACCAAATGCATAAGACTGCGATCCTATTAATAGGCCTCTATATTTTTGAGTATTTATGTGTATATAATGATTGAAATTGCTAACTAGGAATCACCCATTTTTGTGTCTTAATTGCATTATGTGTTCTATGAGTTATGAGTGTATTTTAGGCCCTATGAAGTGTGTTGTGGAATGTGATATTTGTAATAAGGCCAAAATACTAATGCAAGTAAGAGTTAGGCATATTGTCTGATGTTTATGAAACATCTAATGAAATAGATAATTGAACTCTCCCTTCTATGTTTCTGAACTAAAGGGGTTGAGGATTGAAATTGTGAATTATAAGTGTTTGATATGATGTGCTGCATTATGCATGTTAGTTTTGGTGTATTTTATGTGGTCTAAGTGGTGTTAATGGCTTTTGATTTGTGGTGAATGATTTGGACATTTAGTTTTGTGACAAATATTGTAAAAGTGCAAGTTTTGAAAAGAGTATCAAAATCTTGAATGTGTAATAATTTGATATGAAACTAAGGCCATTAGTTAGAGCTCGAAAAGAGCTTTTCGTAGACACTTAGTTTATGTCAATTGGACGTCGGATGGAGGAATGGGGCATATCAAAAGTTGCCTAAGAAGCTATCATTTTGACAATAGAAATATGTTGTCTTCAAACGTGCAATGTGCCATGGCACATGGTGCCATGATCCGTGGCCTATGGTACAAAGGTAAACAAGCAGTGGCTCTTGTTCGACGAGTCACGGTGCATGCCCTTAAAAATCACAGAATTGTATTATTTTATGACTCTTAAGAAAATACACTAATTCCTAAAGTGATCTCATGCTTTCGCACAATTTTAAGCTCCAATTTGTGATATTGAGATCTTTTGAAATAGATTTAGTATTTGAAAACTTGGGACACTAACTTTATAACTTACTTGCATACTTAGTAAAGTTGTTTTTACCTTAATCCAATCTCTTAGTTAATGAAGATTTTGGAATTAATGAAGGTTTAGGAGGGATGATATTACATGTTGTATTTGAATTAAATGTGAAATCTAAATAGGGCTAAAATACTTGTACAAGTAAAAGTGAATATATTTGTAAATTTTGACCAAATATTGAGGTTCAGCCCTTATTGAAAGGGCTCAAGGCCTAGCCTAGAAGCTTAGTTTTGAAAAAATAAAAATAAAAATTAATATTATAATTTAATGTTATTCTTCTAGAAAATAATTTAATTCATCATAATATTTAATAGAAAAAATTAATCTTTTAATCTTTCAACTTTTAACTCACTTATAACTCAATCCCTCAACTATGACTCGCTGTGACTCAGTCCTTTAATTATAACTCGCTGCGACTCAGTCTCTTAACTTTTGATTCACCTATAACTCAGTCCTTATTTTTAAATTTTTAAAAAAAATTTCTTATCAAATAAGAGGAATAAAAAAATGCTCATATATTATTTTAAAATACCCTTCTTTTGCTTATTGATGTAAGATATAAGCTAACATGAAAAAAAATAACAAAAGTTAATGAACTGATTTGTAAGTAATTTAAAAGTTGAGGAATTGAGTTATATGTGAGTCATAGTTGAGGGACTGAGTCACAACGAGTCATAGTTAAGGGATTGAGTTACAAGTTGCTTAAAAGTTTGAGGATTAAAAGATTAATTTTCCCTATTTAATATTATAATTTAACTCTAAAATTCAATATAAACTAAATCAAGATCTCACATCATCTATAAAATAAGTAAAAGATTCAAAAGTATAAATAAATGTTAGTTGATGCCATCAGAATACATGAAAAAGTTCTAGAAATAAAATATACAAGGCATATCAATATAATCTTCACAAAATAAGGTAAAGATCAAAATTTTCAAATTAAATTGAAATCTTAAAGGCAAGTATCAAATTAAAATCTTGGATAGATGGCCTAAAAAAAGGGCTAATGTTGAAAGATGAATTACTTGAGAGTAAGGAAGTTAAAAAATCAAAGCAATAGAATGTTAAAAGATGAGAGGGAGAAGTGAATCAAGAGACAAAGAGAGCCAGAGGGTGTGTAAAGCTACGAGATGGGAAGGTGAAACAGCTGGAGGAAAGGAGAGAGCGAGAGGGAGAGGTTAAGTAGAGAGATAAAGAGAGCTAAAGAACTTAGATTGGTAGAATGCTTAGAGTTTTTTCTTATTTGCCAAATAATACGTTCTAATGTAAAAGAGAAAAAAATAGAATAGGGCTTGGAGGGCTGCCCAAGCTTGAACCCTTCTTTTAATGCTTGTCAAAGCTAAGGCTAGAAGTTTGGTTGCTCTAAAAATGCCTCATTTTTCAAGTACAAACCTTTATTTAAATAAAAACTTTAAGTTCAGCCCTTATTTTTGATGCTATTGCTAGTTTTCATCTCATTAATAGTCACCTTTCATTTTATGAGTAAAACCTAAGAGGTTTTCCATGCATTGCATAAAATTTCAAATAAGTCACATCATAAATAACTTATAAATTATAAAAGTATGCTTTAGTATGAATTTTACATTTTATATTAATACTTTTTCTTTTGTTAGTCATCCTGAATACATTTTGTGATTTCAATCTAGAGGATTTAAACTCTCAATGGCTTTGGCAGAGTTAAAAAATCACATCACACTTAACTTGTGACAATTGTCAAGACCCTAATTCAATGATGCAACATTTTTAAAATTAATAATTTAAAAAAATTAATATTTTTTTCAAAAAGTAGGTACATTCCTTCTTATTGCCCTATGTGTCTTAATGTTTTGAAATCGTTGAGCAATCATCTAATTATTAATGCTAAGGAAAATATCTTTTTTAATATAAGTTATTAAACAATTATTTATCAATAAATCTCTCTTATGATTTTGCCACTATTTTTCACAAACTTCTTGACAAAAAAAACTCCTTCCACCATTAACATGACAATCAATAAAATCGTTGCTAATTTCAAAAAGTATAAATTAAAAGATAAACTATATGTCTTCTTGCTTTCACCAATTTTTTTTTTTTTTGCAAGACTATCAATTTCTTTTAATCATACAAATTTAATATTGCTTGGCATATTAATGATATGAATCTCAAATTAATGATCAAGCATCATTAAATTAAAGAAAGAAAACTCACATGAATAAAATTTGGCAAATCCAGTTAACTTTTTAACCTTCAACTGAACATATTTAAAGTTTTCAAATATCTTTAAAACTGATCTAATGAATACAAAATATCTCAGGGATGCAAGGTAGTAAAATATATGACCCTTCCTTGTAATTTGCTCTAAGTCCAAGGATCTCGCGGGGGACTAACGTAGCGCCGCGTATGCGTTTAACGATAATTTAGCATTTCATAATCTGCACAAAAGTTTCAATAAAAAGATCTCTAGTTTACATCGCAACAGTGCTTTATCATCATTCATCAATAAAGCAGTACGATGAATACAAAAGGGCAGAAGAGATGATGTGGGGGACGAAACCTACAGAAGAATGCGAGATAGGATTGTAGGACCCTATACAGAACAAGAAAAGCATAATTGCATACTATTATTGTAAACCCACTTGCAGTTAAAGGATGAAATGATGAACAAAAAAGCAACATCAAATCTCAAAGCTACTGAAATGGGTCAGTCCTTAACATCAGTAACCCCTTCTGGAGAAATCTGAAACCTTGCCTCGGCTTCGGCCAAACAAGGAGAACTAATTACTTTACAAATTCTTTCTTCCCCTCTACCCTTCCGAAGATGTAGCCTGTGAAAGTAATAAACATCCAGATTCCAGACAAAAGTGAGAACAAGACTTTAATCGGGAATGTGGGGGGAAAGAAAACTTCATATTTTGAAGTCCAGACCTTGTCGTTGTAGCATGCGCCATAATGTTGCCACCAATAGGCTTGATTTGAGGTCCAGCAAAGACTGCAGAACCATCTACTTGTGAAACTACTTGGTTTGTTATCACAACAGCCACACCAAACTACACTTGGAACAACAGAACAAATATAATCAGCCTCAAGAATTTGTCTGCCACGTCGAGGAACCAAAGTAACTGTGTTACCAGCAAAGAATCGCTAATACCATCTATTATCTGCCAACCAAAACCAGAACTTTGCTCTATTTTAAACTATAAGATTGGCTGGAGTGGCACTAAGTCGTAGACTGTTACCTCATCTGCTAACTTTTGAAGGCTTCGAAGGAACTTTGCCAGATGCATTTGCCGGGCAGAAAGCTCCCCCCTTCCACTAAAATCTGTCCTGTAGAGAGCAGTAGCACTATCAACAATTACCAGAGCAAACCTGTGGATACAAGAATGCATAAGATCAAAGCTTAAATGCAATTTAGAATGCACTCAAAAGAAATAGCAAGAGTCTGATTCTGACACAGCAGAAAGCAGACATGTTGAAGTTTTAAGATTGACATGTGGTAGTTTTTTCATACAAAATTAATTAGTTGGATGGGTTCAGATCGGATTCTCCAAATTTCTAAAGGAGAAGAGAGCAACGAAATTCATCAAGAAAAGCAATAACATGTTACACTAATGCATACAATTAGATACCAACAGCAGTCACTAATTCAAGCCCTGTAAATTTTGTGTTGGATCTAAAAAAAAGAATTTGGCATCCTATAAACAAGGTTAAAAGTCCAAGCCTTCTTGATTAAAAAAACTCACATTGAAAAGGCTATTCTCATTTGAGCACAACTTGAAACCAGACTCCCCAATGCCGAATTGTAGAACAGAAAAGAGTTTCCTCACTCACCACACATAAAAGGTCAAGAAAATATTGATTAATGCATCTCACTTAGTACGACACATGGAAAACATCCGCCTAGTTTGGCATAACATGTTAAATAAAAGACAATCAATCTGGACTTTGGATTACACGAGTAAATACATTGAGCAAAACATCACTGCAGGCCAAACCTTGTTTCCACCATCATTGAAGCTGCTTCAAGCAGAAGCCGTGATTGATGATCAGTGTTATATGCTCTAGCATAGGCAACATTTTCCAACACATCAGCTCCATTTAGTCCAAACCTACATCATTTAGCATCAATGCAACATAAACATTGAATGCAACCTTAATGGAGTAGGCATTACGTGTTAAAAAAAAATGTCATACCTGTCTGCTATTTGTAAGAGTCGCTGTGGTCTAAATGTACCCTCTGCATCAATGTACATTGCTTTGCCCACAGCACCTCCTTGTTCAAGTGGCAGCTAAGATGTCAAGAAAACAAATGATAATCAGGCAATGCAATGGCTGAATTACATTGATAATTTTCACACTCTAGTTTGCATTTTTATATTTCATTTCCCCTTGTTCAAGTCGAGGGAAAAAAAAAAAAAAGTATGACGCAAATGTCTGTGTCCTCCCAATGTTAAGACTACTTTTCACCAAGCACTTGCACGACAGGTAATACCAAAATGAAAAACCACTTACTTGGCAAGTGACACAGAGAGTATGACACAACTGAGTCTTGCCAGATCGAAATTCACCATACAGCTCAGTTATAGATCCTGTCTCTACCCCTCCTGGTAGAAAGAGACAATAAGTCATGATCCATTAACAATGAAAAACATGAATTTATCAACAAACAAGTGAAGCTGCTCATGAATAAATTCAATTTTCTAAGCCTTTAAAGGTCTCACTCCTACCTTCCAATATCTTGTCTAGCTCTTCTGATCCTGATGTTATTTGAATAATTGCAAGCCTCTGTGAATGAAGTTGGGCAGCACTAGTGAAACCCAACGGCACCAATTTAGAAGCTGTCAACAAACAAGAGAGAACAAGCATGTAAGGGCATATATTGGATGGAGTTATCGAAGGAAACAATTGGAGGATGCATGCCTGCTTCAATGATCTTGTCAACTTTAGCGTCACTGATTCCTTTAATCTGCAGAAGGTCCTTTCTAGGAGAGAAAGCCACAGATTCAACCGTGCAAAGACCGGCATCTTTAAGTTTCTTAACGTCAGTAGCAGATATGCCCGATGCCTAAGATTGTGGTCAAAAGGAAAACGGTCAAATCGGAGGAGAACAAATTTACATTACAATGATTCTTGACATCAGCCGATGGCTGGATGAAGAGAAGAATGGCTATTCAATTATGATCAAGGCAATAGAGTCAAGCCCACCACAATAATAGATTCATGAACGGCATCTACGTACTTGATTGAGACTTCAGCAAGAAATTAGAACAAATCGGACATTAGAAACCAAAAAAGAAAGACTTTTCGAAAGCCCTCATAAAGATGACCAGACGAACAGAAAAGATAACCAAGAACCCTAATGTTGCTAGCAAGAACACCTCATTGGCCCAAGACTCCCATGTGGGTATCATTATTAGTTGGGAATTGAGGTGCCCAATTCGGGCAAAAGTATTCTCACTTCTTATTTATTTTCTTTTTCACAGAGAGAGGGGGGGGGGGGGGGGAGGGAGGGAGGGAGAGCGAGCGAGCCAAGATTCAATATGTTTCGAATGTGTCGATCACCTGAAGCTCTTCAACAGATAAAGGGCCATGTTGTAACTCTTCAGCTTCCTCCTCCCGTTGGGCTTCCTTTTGGTGCCTTTGCTGCTCCATTTCTGGCAAAGATTCAAATTCTTCCTGAGCCCTTTAGAGAGAGAAGCAGAGGAATGTGACGGAGAGGAAGACGAAGCTCACGAACTGTGCACAGTCGAAGAAGGATCGAATGGACGTCGATGAAGGGAAGAATCGGCGAAGTGCAGTCTTTTCAAAGGCGCTCAACGGGCGCCAAAACATTTGGCATTCGGTTCGAACAAAGCGTACCGAAGAAGTTTTGTTGAAAGCGTGCAGGTCACTTGGGTCCAAGCTCATTAGCCCACAAAAGTTGCCCACACCACAGTGTCGGCTAAATTGGCCCAACCCAGTGCTTGTTATTTTGGGAGAATTACATACAACTAGTCAAGACAATTGATTATCCTCGGAGGCGACATTGACCTTCATGATTATTATTCTGAGATTCAAGAGGCACGTGAGCTGCTACATCCGGAATGCAGAATGCATGGAGAATATATCCCCTCGGAAACGAAATGGAGGGGCGGACTTATGTTTTATTTGAGCCACCCTAAGCTGTTTGTTTTAGTTTTTAGTTTCTTGTGTTTATTTCCTTTCCTCTTCTATCAATAATGTTATTATCATCATCATCATTATCATTATTATTATTATCAAGTCCATTGATAGATAAATTTTGAAGAATGACAACACAAACTCAGGATAATTAATTATTTCCAAATCCATTAACAGTTAAGCTGAATAAAATGACAACACAATAGGCTTGAGAATAATTAATTATTTTGAGTGGGACCTTAAATAATTTTTCTTTGTTTTCATTTAGCAGGGCGATTTTTTTCATTAGTAAGCTTTTTTTCTTCTTCTTTTTTTTTTGGGCATCGGAAACGTTAATCAGCCTTGCTTTCATTCTTTTCTTCATTTTTAAATAATATACATGTGATTTGATTTTGGTGTTCAGTATCAAAACGCTGTCATTTTGGCAGCGTTATTTTTTTTTAACCACAAACTCATCATAATAATAATAAATAAATATTATAAAATTATTATTTTAATATTTAATAAATAAATAAATATTAAGAAGTTAAAATTGAAATTGAATAGTTTAAATAAAAATTTTAGTTTGAACAGTTCAGAACTATACTGAAAAAATAAAAAAAATAATTTGAAGAGTTTAAAATTGAAGTTAAATCTAGCAAAATGAACTGATTTCTTATACTGTAACAAATCAATATTTGAATTTCTATTAAGAAAAGTATTTATATTTAATATCCAACCATGCCTTGAATGATATTACCTCTCATAGATAGACAACTATGCAAAATCAATAAAATAAAAAATATCATTACAATTCTAATTTTTTTTAGTATATTTCTAAAATGTTCAAATCAAAATTTAATGAGTTAAACTATTTAAGTTCAATTTTCTTAATATTTATTTATTAAATATTAAAATAATAATGTTATAATATTTATTGTTTATTATTATATGAGTTTGTGGTTTAAAAAAAGCTATAAAAAAAAAAAAAACACTGCCAAACGGCAGTTTTTTTATGCTGAGCACCACGGTGCTGGTCTAACGAGTCCTGCTATACATGGACCTGCAGAAATCTCAATTAACTTTAGGGAGGTCAACAATTATACGATTATAAAAATAAAAATAAAACTATTATATGTAATACATTTTCCTTGACAAATAATCCCCAACAGTGCACAATCACATGGGAGTCGATTTGGTCTTTTCCAAACTTCTCTAATAGATGGAAAGCTGGAACACGTACGAGAACACCTTTTTTAGGCCTAATTTTTATCACTGGAGCCAGGAACAAACACACACTCACAGCCACACGCACAGAATCTCAAGCAAGAAATAAAAGAGTTTATAATAGATAGCGTTGAAATCAGTTGAGGCCTGAGGCGATGGTGACGCTCAGTGGAAGGAAGCCATATGAAGTTCCAGCAATGAAAGATTCAACAATGAACTTTACAGCCTCGTCAGCTCCAATAACATGAAACATATCAGGCCACTTCACGGCTGTTCCGGAACTAGGTCGTTGCTATGAGTACAAATTTAAAAAAAGTTCATAATAAAAGACTAATTTAATAAATAAAAAAGGCCTTTTAAACTTATAAAATATATTTCACTTGTGACATTCTTGATGCGAGCGGGACTCATAACAATATTATCCCGCGAATAGTTCTCTTTGTAGGAGAGGCCTCTCAACGAGACACTAATATTTCAAGCATAATTATATAAAAGAAGAGTCCACCTTAAAAAATTATCCTGTTAAGCAGGAGAACCCTTATACTTAGAAATTCCACCTCACAAGTGAGGCTGCCCACATGGCACTCGTAACAGCCTTCATTCCCATGCTCTGCAAAATACAGTATGCCTTGAGCATTGATGTCTCCAAACCAGGTCATTCTACCATCCTTCACCTGCAACGACTCATGACATCCCTCCACTGATATGTTGAATATAATAGACTTTCTTTAGGAGAATATGTATAACCAAACAACGTTTTACTGTAATTAAATTGGGTCGTGCGTCCATTTGACATGCATGCATGTACAGTATTCGGTCTAGCGAAACGAACAGACATTTAAATTTATCTAAGGCTCTTGCGAAATAAGTCAAATGCACAGATCATCATCAAATCCACAAAGCGGTGTGCTAGCCCCTCTCCCCAATATTTCCATGCAAATAACATGATGCAAAAAAAAAAAAAAAATCAAAGCTTAAATATGATATCATTGTAGTAGACATATGTTAGAGATATTGCGTGTCACTCTAACTTTTTGCGAAACTACAAAGAAACAAAATTTCGCACTTAAAAACCCCGCTAAAACTGAGTTGCTGTAATGCTCGTTAACCATGTGTGCATCTTCCACGAGTGAGACGACAACTGACGCTTTGATAGTTCAACTTTTTCAACGAAAAACAACAGAACTGTTTGTATATTATTTGACTTTACCTTGAAACGTTTAGGTGATGTAACGCAAAATTTTCTTACCCAACCATCATCGCAATAACCATAACAATATGCACATGATTCATCAAAATGGGGAAACAACAAATAATTGCTAGCAGTTCCGATCGATGGATTGAGCACGTACGAACGTACAGCATAAAAACCAGACTAAGACCCCACCGCCGCAGTACAGTGAACTGCACCACCCGATTAAGCTACCGCTTAGTTGTACAAGCCTCGCTGAACCGGTACGTTGATCCCGGAGATCCAATTACCGGCCAAGAAAGAGTCGACGGTGAAGTTGCTAGCCTCGTCCCTACTGATTTTTTTGTAGCCAGGCCACTTCACTCTATTATCAGTATTCGCGCCGGCTCCGGTATTGTTGAACTCAGCGTAGAACAAAGTGCTGAGTGCGAAGTCACCTTCCCATTCCATCCACCCTTCAGGGTCTATGATATCATCGATCTCGGATTCCATGACAACGGTTCTGGAGTATTCCTTCCACGGCCTGCCGAGGTAGCTCTTGAAATTGTCTTTCATGGGGGCGAGTGAGTCGTCGGCCTTGATCTGGCAGCCTTGCAGAACGATGGCCGTGGTTTCTCGTGGGTCCATTCTGCCTTGTGCTGTCACTATGTTCTGCTGGTTGTCTAAGGGTTTTCTTATGTTCATTATGCAGTTCTGGAAGATGGCGGCTGCGTCGCCGAAGATGAAGTCGACCGTGCCTGAGATCACACAGCTCCGGTAGAACTGCCTGTGGGCTAGGGCATAGAGAGTGTCTTGGAACGCTTCGAAACGACAATTGACAAACACCGCACGATCTCCTTGCACTCTTGCTGCAACCGCTTGGTGCTTCTCTGGACCTGCTGTGTTTCTGAACCCCATTGCTTTTCCTAGAAATCCATCTGCTTCTACGGCTGTAATGTCATAAACAAAGGCAAATTTGGCTTATATTAACTAACCCATATAATGGATTGGATTGAACACACATTTTTTGTCTAAGTCCGAAAAAAACTAAAATACTCTTACCAAATGATGCGGTTTGGAAAGTCCTTACTCCATCTACGAAGTTCTTGTTGCCGGTGATTATGCTTTTTTGTGATCCGTCACCGTAAAGGGTTAGGTTTACCATTCGCTCTTCTATTAACACTGTCTCGTCATATGTTCCTGCTTTAACATAAACCACATACCTACATTTCGCAGTACAAATGAGAAGCCTAATTACATGAGCAACCATAGTACAAATATAGTGCAACTCTCGCACACTCATACACGCACCCACTCATGAATTCAAGATACGTATAGTTCAGTTTTATTTAACTCTAACTTCGTTAGAAATCAAAATAAGTAACAAGTTGAAATCATAATTAGCATGATTAATAAGCTATATATATATAAATATATATATAATTAAGAGCATGCGCATGATATATATACCGCCCATCGTATTTTTGTGGTATGGCTTTCAAGGCTTCGGAGATGGTTTTGAAGTCTCCACTGCCATCGCCAGCCACCGTGACGTTAGGGGTAGGCTTATCATCTGCGGCCTTCAACATCCTTCGATCCTCATCGTTCATCCACTCCGGAAGACCTTTATCATCGGTCGACAGCAAGTGACGGTTAGCACCTTCCTTTAGCGCTGAAGAAACCACGGAGCCTAACTGCGATAGAATGGCAAGAGAATTGCTAACATACTCCATTGAATCCTGAAAAGCACTCTGCATTTCTGTCTTCAGTTTCCCTTCAGAAAACCCATCGAGGCAAGCTCCCTGGAACGAGATAACTGCACTTAGCCAACTATTCAAATCCGAAGAGGATAACGCGAGCTTGTTCATGTCAATGGATCCAACATGTGAGGATGAATTCCCGAGATCGTCTTTTGCGCGATCCAAAAGCTTCTTGCAATCTTCGTAAGCCCCTTTCTCTTTATCGGTTAGAAAGTTGAGGTCCTTGGTTTTATTTAGGGCCTTATTGAGCTCGTCCGCAGCAACGCCGATGGCAAGCTTGAGGACATCTCTGGGTTGTGCGATTTTAGGATCCTTTTTCACTTCCTTGTCAAGACTTGTCTCGCATTTGTCCTTGTAGTCGGTGATATCGCAAATGGTCTTCACGAGTTTCTCTGCTACAGAAATCTGGTTGGAGTTGCTGTTGGGGCTACCCTTGGAGGAAGATGGTGGGGATTTCTTGTTATGGTCATTGAGTTCGCTTTCTTCTTCATTATTATTGCTCACGATTACGAAAGCGGCTGCTCCTATTAGACCAATGATGACGATGGTGCAAACTGCGCCAATGGCGATTCTGCGCTTGAGCTTTTGTTTCCTATCATTTTTTCTTTTCTCGGTGATGAGATCGAAGTCTTGAAATGCCATAGTATATAAATTAGAATACAGGAGAAGGAGAAGAGAGGAGGAGGAGGAGGAAAATAGAGAACGATTTGTCTAAGGCAGAGAAGAGTCTCCCTGCCTTAGGAAGAAGCCAGGCACAGGGTGGGAAAAGAGAGGGTGGGGAAAGGTAAGAGAGAGATGGCGTTTAATTTTAGTAACGTTAATTCCTTTCCCTCTTCATTCTTGGTGTTTGATCATTGGAATTTTAACGTTGGTAGTTTGTTGGGGGGAGATTAAGGTGGTCCGGACGAGAGGCATTTCAGGGATTTCTATTTCTGGACTGCGTACGTTAATTTAGGTCTTCCAACAATGTTCGAGTTTCACGCTATAATATTCTGCCTCTTTTCTTCCTATTCAAACAAACTTCGAAATCCTTTTCGTCCTTTTTCTTAGGACTGGGAGTGCCAGAAAAAAGAAAGAGCCATGCAAATTAACCCAACGGTAGCGTTTCTCCTCAAAAAGATCGCTAAAGGAAAGGAGTTATATAGTGACGAGGACCTTCGCTTCCCGTACCTTCAATTTATCTTGCCCAATCGTTAGAAAAATGTACTTCAGCAATCAACCAAACAATCGGTTCTTATAGATCGATCCATATCAGAGAAGGACCTTAACGAGATGATCTGTGTTTGAAATTAAACAAGGTTACTTGTATATCTCTACTTTGTGGACAAACGTACAAGTACGCAAAGACTTGAGAAAACCCATATATAAGCCACATGCATGTTTATGGGTTTGGTTCAATTCTCCCCAAAAATATGTATCAAGTTCATCGCTTTTGAAAATCACGTGGAGTTAGATAGTCAACACTTTTCGCGCATCTCAAACTAGCCTCTGAATATATAACTGAGACATAATCCTAAGTATATATAGTACATATATAAGTTATCTCAAATAGTCACCCATATAAAACTGTCATGAAATTATTTATTACTCCAAAATTCATCTTCTCTAAAAAATAAGTGTGCCGCAATATATAAAGATATTTATTATATTCCTTGGAATGAATTAAATTAACGTAAAACTTTTTAACATTCATACAAGGCTTTAATGAATTGTGAATGTGGCTTTTGATTAATTTCAATATTTCATAGAGTTTGAGAAATAAAGATATAATATTTATAAATTAATATATCAATAATTTGCAAGTGTATTGTAGTTGATATATAATTTCTATCAATTAACATTCCCCGCAACCTTTTATTTTACGGTGTTGCCCCTCAATAAAGCAGGATCTCAAGCCACGACGAGAACATTAATTAATCACATTATCAGCAAGCAGTAAATTAGGCTAAATCTAATTGGTTCATGGTCAAATCCCAGCGTCATAGGGGAAAGAAGTGGACTGAAGCCAAGCATCACCCATAATGAACTGAGAAACGGTAAAATTATAAGCATCCTCATAACCCAGCACATGGTACCCAACCCAGTTCACCCTCCCACCAGTACCCGAACCCGGCCCATAATTGTCGTACTCCCCATAGTACAAAGTCTCCAAATCATCGCCATCAGAATCAGACCATTCCGTCCACCCCTTTGGGTCCACGAAGTCATCGATGTAAGACTCTAGATACACAGTCCGCGAGTAGGGCCTCCATGGGCGTCCGAGGTAGCTCTTGAAGCTTCTAGAATTCGAATACAGGTCCTGGGAGGCTATGATGGAGCAATTCTGGATTGAGATTCCGGTGTCCTCGTCAGGCGAGTCTCGGGATTGAGCCGTGATGATGGTGAACTGGTGAGGAAGCGGCTTTCTCGAAACGATGTCGCAGGCCTGGAAAACGGCGGCTGCGTTTCCGAAGATGAAGTCTATGGTGCCGTAGATGTCACATTCTCTGTAGAACTGTCGGAAGGAGTGAACGTAGAGGCTGTCTTGGTAGCCATAAACGGCGCATCTGTACAGCGCAATTAAGTCCGCGTTTACTCTCAACGCAACTGCTTGGTGCTTCTCTGGCCCTGCACTGTTTTCTATCGCTATGTCTCGTGCCAGAAAGCCGTCACCGGACACAGCTAAAAACAAAATCAGAATTATCACTGTGATTCTTCAGTAATTTAATGGTGAGAAAATATTATTATCTTGACCTACTACTCTGTTTCTATCATTTTTTACTTATTTTTTTATATAAATAAAATTATATGTTTTAATAAACATTTATTATATATTTTTTAAATCATCCTTCATAATTTATATTAATAAAAAATAATTAATACATATTTATATTGATTAATATAAAATATTTTCCTTCAATTTCTTTATTTTCAGGATTAATCAATTTTTTAAATTATGATATAATTTTTTTATATTTATAAAAATGAAGGGATTATATCTTAGATATATATAAAATATCAATGCTCTAAAAGCAAGTTCGATGTCAATCACAATCCCCTGATAGACTAGGCTTTAAGAATAATGTCATTCCTATCAAACAAGAGTATCGTGATGCCTTTAAGCATTCTATAGGAGAAGTCAGGGTTTCACAGTGTCGTCGCTGTTTATGAGAATGAAGGGTATAGCAAAGTACTCTTAAATGTCGTTTTCTTTCTCTTATCTGTTTTTAGAAAAATCACAAGGCGCCAACTAATGAATGAAGAGTTGAATGAAGACGAACAATGTAACAGTTGTTAGATAATGAGATAACGACCCCGTGAGTTTTCTGAAAAAGGTACAGCTCATAAACTAAAAAAGAAAGAGGAAAAAATAAAAGAAAAGGAAAGGGGGTAAAAAGAGCGAGCGAAATTAATGAGGGATCTAAATTCTGAGCTCTCTGAAGTGTTTACCTAGAGTTGCAGATCTGAAAGTGGTCCACGCATCGCCCACGCTTCTGTTACCGGTAATGAGAGTGACATCGCTTCCATCTCCAAGCAGAACAACGTTGGTCTTGTAACTTGGGATGTCCACATTTTCCTCGTAAACCCCTGACTTCACATAGATCACAGTCCTGTACAAGCTATTATTGGGAGCAAAGTTCACAGCTTCAGTAATGGTGCTGAAGTTCCCGGTTCCATCCGCCGCCACCACAAGCATCTCATCCGGATCGTATTCTTCCCCGTCCGAGCTCTCCAAGATCCGACGGTCCTTCCTCTTCAGCCACGCCGGAGCTCCCAGCAAGCGACGCCGGTTCTTATTGCCTCTGGAACCTCTTAACCCTGGTGATGTACAATGGCAATGATATATACCGAATAAGACTATTGAACTGAGAGAGTTATATGATATTGACATCGTGAGATTGTGGGTCACCTGGCTTAGGGAGCATGGACAGAGAATTGCTGACGTGTTTGTAGGTTTTGATGGTAGAGTGGACAAGAACAGGCTTAAGGGAGCCCGCAGTAGAGTCGAGACCTTCCAGGCAAGTGTTCTTGTTGGTCATGGCGGCGCTGAGGTAGGCTCTAGCATCGGCGAGCTTCCTGGCAGAAGTGGGAGAATCACGAACCCCAGAGAGGGATCTTTTGAGAGAAGTCAAGGTTGAGAGATGAAGCTCCCTACAGTCTTGAATTGACCCTCTCTGCTTCTCCACGAGGTTGGAACCTGGATGGCCTCCTGCATTGTGGAATAGATCGGAGAGATGGGTGGCTTCGGATATGGCAACTTGCAGAGACTGAAGCAGGTAGGTGAGGATGTTTGGGCTTATGTTGATAGAAATGCCGAGCTTCAGAGAATCGAAGCAAGCTTCTGGATATGGGGTGGTTCGGCAGAAAGATCTTATGGAAGTGAGATTTGGAGGTAGTTTTGTTGTAGGAGAGGCGCAAGCGGGTGAGATGAAGATTGGGAAGAGAAGGAGGAAGAGTTTGAGGGTGGAGGAAGCCATGGGAGCGACCTTAAAAAATGAAGAATTATTAGTATTTGAAGCGATGGAACGGGAAACTTGACTTGGGGAAGGTTAATAATCAATTACGAGAAAAAAGAAGAAGAAAAGAAATCGAGGAAGAGCAAAATATCAATGCGGCTTTTCAATTATAGGCCGAGCCGGGACGAGACATTACAGCGTGAGGTATTGCCCTCACTGATTAACCTTGGAACCAGCAAAGTTGTCGCGGCTAGCAAGGCACAAAAATTAATATCACCAAACTTTTTTTATTATTGTTTGTGAAAACTACACATATGTTATCTTCATGATATTATTAATATTAGAGTTTATGGCAACAAAAATAATACAAGTATAAATTATCAAGTAAGATTAACCAATATTCTACGTACTATATGATAAAATAGTGATATTGATATTGATAAAAAAAAAAACGTATATAACAAGGGCTGAATTATACCATGTAATGTGGGAACAAAAATAAGGAACTCCGATCCACGCAGGTTTAGTTCATGGAAATAAATGTCACGCCTCTTGAAATGTAGATCTCTTGGCAACATTAAGCTTTCGTTCGTGAGTATTTCACAAATATTTTTCGTAAGTGATATAATAAAAAAAAAAATCAAACCATTCATAAGATTTGTCCTAAAGCTTGTTAAGTTTCCAGGACGCAACCCACTGAAATCCCAGAAAAATTCATATTCTTGCAATTTGTATGGCAAAAATTCCATTCTAGGTTAATTTTCATAGTCTAGTCATTTTTATTATTTGCCAAAAATAAAAAAGTCATTCTAAATAATAATAATAATAATAAGAATAATTTATTATTATTTTTATATGACCGTATGACAATGTCATTATCAAGCTTAACTGAGATAGCTTTTTTAAAAGTATTTACTGTGTTTACACAAATTCAAATTCAAAATTTTGGTATACTTTGGTGGTTATTATAACCCTTTTTTTAAGGTCAGTGCTTTGTTGGTTAGTTTTTTTTTATTATTATTATCTTTACCATCATATGGTATGGCTGACCTGGGCTTACTCACTATACCTCTATACATAAGGTATTTTTTATAAACTTATTTTGTTTTTAAATATAAAAAGTGATAATAATATTTTTAAATAATTAAATAATTTTATCCTTGTCTTGAAAAATAAAATAAATCATTAATTGTATGTTTTCTTTATTACGAACATGATATTAATTAAGATATTATTAAGAATAAAACAGGAAAATTATTATATTTTTATATGAGTTCAACTAAATAATAAATATTTATTAATATGCGAAATTCAGTTAAAAACACTTTATGTATAAAAATGGAGAGAGTAACAGTTTAACTAGAAACTAGTGTGTGTAAGTTGAAAGGGCGTTATCCAATTACCCCTTCGTGCCATTCTCAGTTTCAGAAGCATTCCCCAAGTTTTGCAGCTAAATACCTAAACCCAAGCAAAAATACAACACGTTTCTGTCAGTGCTTGCCCCAAACAAGCCCCTATCCATTGGCTTTCCTTGAGGTCGGTTTGCGTTATTTAGTTTCTCTTCTGTGTCATAACATATTATGTATATATTCTTTGATATCTAGAAAACTGTGCGGTACGCACATTAAGTCTCATAGAGTGACTATGAGAGTGGACAGTGTATCATTTAAAAATTAACATCTCTTTTTCTTTGTTTGATAATTTTATGTGTATTATATTGATGATATGTATATTGATATTGATGGTGATGATTTTATATCACGCATTTACAAAACTCAAACTCAACTATCTGACGTTCCGTAACCTTCACGTTATTATTATTTAAGCCCTGTCATGAGCTTGAAGTCTTAAAATAAAGGACAATTTTGTTGACTGATTAAAGGTTTGATTTTTGGTCCCAAAACACTAAGAAAATGGGAAATTTGGGACGGATTTGCAATGATGACAGATTTGCGACGGATTTGAGTTTTTTACAATGAACATAACACGGATCTGTCTGTCACAGAATTTTTTTATTGCTAATTTTTCGCAACATGATTTCACAATTTCTTTGAAGATGCATGCATCAAGAAAAAAATTGTGACAAATTTGGGATGAAGACTAAATTTTTGCCCCACAAATTTATTGTTACAATAAGTTTCTTATTTTCTTAACCATCGGATATATATAGCTTATTAAAGAGACTGAATTACTCTTGATTAGTTACCCACGGGTTATAAACTTATGATAATAAGTATTTCAGCATGATAATCTTGTAATTCTTGATAATATTTTACCTTAGATGGGGGAAAACGATGAGGAGAGAGGATAATTAATTTAAAGAGCTTAAGCGTGAAAGTCTGAATTTTCTCCCATCCAACCTTTATTTCCCTCTTTTAAAACCCAACATATTAAAATCTTATAGCATAAAAAAGTTTTGGAAGATCCGAATTCAAAATAAACCGAAGTTAATAAAGGTTAGTGCAATAGATAAAAATAATTATTATTCTATAACTTATTATAAAATTATAAGTTCAAATCTCACTACTAATATAAAAACTTTGTTGATAAATGATTTGTAAATATGATGCACAGCATTCTTTGAATCCAAATACATATATATGTGTGTATGTGTGCCTAGACCTATTGAGTTTTCGAGATCACCTAAATTTTTTTCTATAAAAAACATAGACTGGAAAAATTAAAGTCCCATGACATTTTCTCGAAACAAGAAAACTTAGCATATTTTAGACGTCCATATTAATTCACAGTTGCGTATTGAATCTATACCGACATATATGCATGCTTGATGCTTTGAAGTGGAAGCATTGAATAAGTTGGATGCAGCCCGTGAAGTGGTTTTTCCATGGATACAAGGAATATGCGACCTTTTCCCGATATACCTGTGACCCCACACCCCAATATGTGTGTGTGTGTGGAGAGAGAAAGATATGGTTCATGGTTTCCAATTACCTTAATTATAATAGTTTCATTTCTAACGATATTAATTAATTGATGATTAAGGTTATAGCCAGTCCCCTTTGCAATTTATAATTAATTCGGCATATTTAAATGCGTGATCTTTCTCTTGAAGGCATGTTTTATCAGCAAAGCAACGTCTGCAACTTGACCCTTATTCGACAAATAATTTCACGAGACAAAGTCAGAATAATGTGCATGCCACTTCTTTGTCCTCAGCCCACCAAAATCTCACATGTTCAGATTCTTTGTTCAGGAATATTTTGTATTTATAACAATAAATAAATAAATTTTCATATGTTCAGACACACACACACATACAGCTTGTATCAGCTCTTATCCATTCACACGAAAAGAAATGAAGAAAAACAAAGGAACGTGTTGGAACAGATAGTTGATCACATATAGTACTTCAGTCACCCGTTCCTTTGTTTCTTTTTCTTTAATTATGTCTCAATTATTGATGAAATTGTATTAATTTAGCAAACTGTTTAGTTAAAAGATATTACCAAAAAAATGCTATATTCTTGCTCTAAAGAGTTGTGATTTCTTTGTCCTTGTTCTTGCAATGATAAAGGGCAGGTTCAACTGCCAAACTTAACTGGGTCGAATAAGTTAACATTCTTGCGAAAAATAAGTGTTGATCTATATAAAGAACTAATAAATGCACTAGCTACATCTAGTCTGTCATCATAAAAAAAATAAAAATAAAAATAAAAAGCACTAGTTAGAATTTGCTTGAGAATTTGCAAATACTTTGTGTTCCATAACACGTACACACATTCTCTCGGATTATATAAATTAGAATTAGGCCTTTTTTTTTTTTCTTTTTTGTCATAGGAGTTCGCTTTATTTTAAAAGTGCTTTAATTTCCACGAGACATATCAGCCAAAGCAATTTACTTGAACTTGTGTGTATCGTATATATTATAAACGATCCATGCCCATTACTACTAAATATAACACTTAATGACTTAGCTTGTTTATTTTATTGTATTTTAAAATATAAAATAAAAATAACATAAAAGAAAGAACATGCACTGACAGTGGGTCAAATGTCAACCATGTTTATATAGCATAAGGAGCCACCCCAAACGCTACTTTGGGCTTCATAGTCTTAAGCAGGCTTTTGGACTGAGTTATATAAGGCCGCTTATAACAAACTTGGATTAATATAGAAAGAATGATAATAAAATTTCAAAATATTAAATAATTAGGTTGTTGACAATTTTTTAAAAAATTAATTGATAAATATCAATTTAAATAGTCATAAATAAAAATCTCAACTATAAATTAAGAGTTACATTTGAAACATATATATTTGATTTACAATTGAAACCTTAAAATTTGTGATAGTTATTTTTTATTTTCAATTAATTTTAAAGAAAATGTTGTGGAAGACGTAACAATAATTAAGTTGATATTCGAGGACATAAATATCATTCTCCTATTTTTATATAATTTTATTGTATGCATTAATTATATCCATTGATAATTAAATGTTGGGTTTAGATTTGGTGAGATAAGCTCTTCAAAAAATTCAAGTCTTCATGATTATCCAAAGTCATTAATGCTAGCTGCCCACTTCTTAGAATGAGAAGGTTAATTTCTATAGCTGTATATGATAGATTCAATGCACCATATAGCGGTGTTTCTATAAATACTCTTTAATTAATAATTGCCATTTACATTTATAAACGACTGTTATTCGTTGGCAGTAATGAAGAGCTGGGGTTTATTAAGTTAATTCATGCCAAAAGGAGTCCTAGCAAAAGATTGATAAACCAGCTATGTTTATCTCCAAAAATAGGAACTTCTTCAACAATAATCGAATAACACAAACCAAACCCATCGTCAACAATTCTACATACTCTCGCAATTCTTTCATAGCATCTTTTCTTCTTTCTTACTCCTCTTTTTCTATACATAGCCACTAAAACATACTAGACGAGTAATTAGCAAGTACAAGAACAAATAGAAACAAGACGAGCCCAAAAGAGTCTCTCTCTTCATTAAGCACTTAAACCAGCTGTGTACATCACACCTGTGTGAGGCAGCCATAGATTACCTTGAATAAAATCAGCCACTGTGAAGTGATAAGCCTCCCTCGCGTCCTTCAACACATGGAACCCTGCCCATTTGACTCGGTTCTCCAGGGCAGCTCCTGGACCACCGTTCATGTACTCTGCGTAGTACAACGAAGATTCATCGCCGTTCCACTCGAGCCAGCCTCGTGGCGCCACCGCGTTGCTCATGTAGGTTTGCATGTAAACTGTTCGAGAGTATGCCCTCCAGGGCCTCCCAAGGTATGTTTCGATGGATCCGACGAAAGGAAGAAGGTCGGAATCTGCAGAAATGTTGCAGAATTGGAAGGAGAACCCTGTTGGTTCGTGTGGATCTTTTCTTCCTTGGGCTGTGATGGCGTTTTTCTGACCTGGAAGCCCTCTTTTGGCCTGAATCTGGCACTTTTGGAACACTGCTGCGGCATCTCCGAAGATGAAATCCACAGAACCTTTTATTCGACATTCTCTGTAGAATTGACGCATTGTGTGTGTGTAGAGGCTGTCTTGGTAGCCATAGATGCCGCAGCGGTAGAAGACAGATAGGTCAGAGTTTGATCTCAGTGCCACTGCTTGGTGCTTCTCTGGACCTGCCGTGTTCTGGAAAGTAATGTCTCGAGCTATGAATCCTCTCCCGCTAACAGCTACAGATCATGTCCACATTAGGCAGAATAAAGCAGGTCAAGAAAGGATAAAACCGATTAGCTGCAGAGTTCTTATTCTTATTCATATTTTCAAGGTTATGCGAGCTTCGTTTTAAAGATTTATTATAATCAGGTGGTTGGAGACCTGGATTATGTTGGTTTAATGTTAAACAAGGCCCTCCTCACCGTTGGATAGGGGTTCTTACAAGTTAAGGAAGACCCTGCTTACAGTTGAAAAGCCATGTTCTGACTTCAATGCCATTGACCCTTTTGAGAGTGTCACTATTATAAGCAATAGGATAGGATCACTTCACTGATTTTGTCTTGCATGTATACACATGAAAGGCACCCCTAATAAGTAATAACCCAACTTCATGGTGAAAGGAATCAAATTTGGCCTTGGATGGTAGATTCTATCATATCCATTCTTGATGCTTTTCATATCAGGTTAAAGAAATTCAGGAGGGGAATTACATAGAGGAAATTAGAAAAAGACAGAGCTTTGACGATTGGAAATATGAGAGTTCTTACCGAAAGTAGCCGAGCGGTATGTGGTCCACCCATCGTAGAAATTCCGATCACCGGAGATAACAGTGGCATCCATGCCTTCACCAATCATCATGATGTTCCATTTCTTCTTCTTGATCTCCACATTCTCTTTGTACAGGCCCCTCTTAACGTATATCACAAAACGTTTCATGCTATAATCAGGAGCTGCTTGCACTGCATCTGCCACACTGGTGAAAGTTCCAGTTCCATCTGCTGCTACTACAACATCCACATTAATCTCATCTGATTGTAGGACCTTCTGGTCCCTTGGTTTGATCCATGGAGGAAACTGTATTTCGCTTGCATGGAAGTCGTCAGGAACATGGTGAACCTGTGTTAAGAGATGCTGGATCGATGAGATCATTTGGCTTAGAAGAGATGATAACAGGTTATCTATAATGCTATTGATGCCTTCGAACCCTTCCATGCATGTCTGTGGATTTGCAAGTGCAGCACTCAGCCATGTTCTTAGATCGGAGCTCAGGTTTCCTGTGCCGTTTTGCTGGCCTGAAAGAACAATGTGTGTGTGTGTGTGTGTGTTCCCTTCATATTATTTTCCTTAAAATGGGAATTTTTACGTGACAATTTAGTTAAAGAAAAATTGAAACCGATTCGAGCTTGGAGATCCCCTGTTTTCAAATAACATAGAACAGAGGAAACATGACAGAGATAAAAGAGTGATCGAGAATGGTACCTGTGGGAATCTGAGTAGCAGAGGAAGACAACTGGAGGTCATCAAAAGACAAATCAAGCAAGTCAAGGCAGTCAAAAATGGCATTGGAGAGGCGAAAATCTCTCCCATTGGGAAACCTAGACAAGATGGAGGTAACACGCTGTAAAACCTGAATGACTCCTTGCACAGAGTCTCTGAAATCCGAAGAGGAAACCTTCAAGCACTCTAACCCCTTGAGATCACTTCCACGAGCATCACTAGTAGGAGTTAATACACCCAGAATCAGAATCACCGAGATAATGAATGAGAAGGAGGTGGGTGTTCCAGACTCCATTTTGGTTGAACATGAGAGAGCCATGAGTGTCTCTGTCTCAAGCTCTCACTGTTGCTACAGTGATATGTGTATGACTAGGAAAATGCTAAGAAATGACACAGAGATGAGGCCTATTTAAGATGGGAGAGAAGGAAGAGAAAGAGAGGTAGGAATATGTTGGTTAGAATGGCAGGTAATGGAATTTAAGAAAGGTTGGAGATGAAGTTTTATGAGAGGAGTTATCGTCTAAAAATAGGTTGGAGTTACAGACAACAGAGGTCTGAGGTTTGTTTCTGATTTGCGAGTGTCGGCGGTGATTATGCATGCCACTCTTCGAAAAGAAGGGAAATAGACCACACCATACCACGCCTAGTTCACTGTAAAAGTACTGATACTTAATATCGGATCCAATATGAGACAGTCTACGTTCAAATGTCAACTTTTGCAAGTCTTATTTGTAACTTTTTTTTTTTTGGTTTCTATTTGATAGGTTCATCTATGTTTATTCCTAGTGTCATCCAAGAGTCAAGGTCCCTCCATTTTATAAAATTTAATTTGACATGAGAGTAAACAAGTTTTAGCTTTTGGATTATGAGCTAAGGTTGCCATCCTTGTTCTTTAATATGCTGTGTGGTACTCGTTACGACAACTTTATCTTTTATTTATAAAATATTTTTAAATAAAATTTTATATATTAATAAATTTTATTAAATACATTTAACAATCTTATCTTTTTTAAATATATATATATACACTTTAAAAAATATCCATCATTTAATACATTAAAAAAAGGAATGAAAATTTATTATAAAAAGAAAAAAAATAATACTAAAATTAATATATTTAATAAAATTTTAATTTATTTAAAATATCTTATATTTTGAGTTCAAGAAATTTAATGTATTATAATTTAGAACAAGAAAAGTATTTCGTATTTGGGAAAGAAATATGAGAGGCTCATTCATGACTTTGTTCAGTGCCTTCTTTAACATCAATTACTGAAGCCAATCGTGGTCGTGCAGGCTCACATTTTGATGACATGGTTTCCGTCACCGTCATGCTCGCGATCTGTTTAATTTTAATTCAACGCCAATCATCAATATCATAATAAGCCATTTGATGTGACATTAGCTTAGATGAGCAAGGTGGGATAGTATAAATTAAACAGAAGCTCATGTGCAAACATGTAACAATTGATACTAAAATAAAATACAAAAATTTATAGTTTAAAGAATTTGGTGCATCGTTGAATTGAACATTTCATGAAACGAACGAGGGCTCATTTGGTTGTTGAAAGGACATATAATAAAATAAAATTAAACGAGTTAAAAAAATAATGTCATGGATTGATAAAGAGATGTAAATAATAGAGAGGAGATAGTTATAAAATGATAGAGGAGTGGCCAAGTAAAAATGAGGATAGATAATCTTATTAATGTTAATTCATATTCCCTTCCACCCCATGTATTTTCAAGAGACAAACGAGCATTGAATATTGAATGATACAACATGAAAAAGATAGCTGTAAACATTTAAAATTATTATGGTTAAAATTAAAATTACTTTTTAATTGTTGGATAATATTATTTTGTGTTAAAGTATATTTTTGTCCCTATACTTTCTTTAGAGGAGTGCTGAGGATCTTGTACTAATAAATAGAGCATTTTTTCTTAAACCATTTGTCATAAAAGTAAAAATTCCCATACATTAATACATAATTTCCAGCATTGTTTAAAGAAAAGTATAAAAGCATAAATACATTTTAATAGAAAAATAAATTTTAGTGACTACTTTAATTTAATTAAGATTACTTTTTTACTTTCAAATTATATAGTAAAAGTTATAATTGATTATTTTATTTTGATCACTGTGAGAAGAAAAGTAATCATTATTTAAATTAAAGTAGTCATGATTATTTATACTATTTTGACTTTAATGAATAAAAAATTTGCATAAAAAAAATTATAATTGATTGTTTTATTTTAGTCATTATTAAAAAAATTAATCATTATTTAAATTAAAGTAGTTACTAATAAATAAAGCTAAAGGTTCACTCAATAATCCCACCATTTCATGGACAAGGAGTTAGTAAAAGTGAAGCAGACCAAATTTTTTAGTTAAAATATGCCTAAAATAAAATGCTTCCCCCTCCCCCCCCCCCCCTCTCTCTCTCTCTCTCTTATTTTCCTAATTTGAACTTATTAACCCAATCAGTTAATTTACCTGTTCATGTTTGTGTCATGTGTCTTAATCAAAAGGGACAATATGAATAGTTGTAGGAGTGCAACCTCTTCGTGTGGTTACACCCAAAAAAGAAAAAGAAAAATAAATTGAAAGACAAGGAGATCAATGATATATATGAGATTCTAGTCCGTTTCATCCAATTTAATGCTCTTCTTATAAGCCAATTTGCTTGCCCTCCAATTATTCCAAAAGGACAGCTTTCTGAATGACATCTTCACATAATGCCAATCCGAATGAAGTCTCACGCTGGCCTAAAATAGTGAAGTGTTCATATTTTGGACGCGTCGAGGTTGAGATGATAGTTCAATGTTCATTTGAAGTTGGACAAAATCAATTAATTTTTGACACCGGCCTGCAAACAACAATGCCAATTTAGGACTTGGTTTGGCCATAGCTGAATTCTTTGAGAATTATCATTTTTAACTTTGATGAGGAATAGTCTCTAGAAATGCCAGTACTAGAGATTTCACAAATTAATCCAACTTTTGTATCCTATACATTTTTTTATGACTCGTAAATATAATTGAGGTTTGAAGTTGTCATAAATCTCACCTAAAAAATGGGATTTATAGATTCAGAGGGTTTTCTCACATCAAGAATACATAGGCTCTGCTTTTAAATTTATAACAAGAAGTTCGACCATACTAATTACTATGATCCAGTTTTTTTATACTTCAGTCAATTAACCACTGTTAAAGAATAAACTATACAGCCTTTATTAATCCGTGTGACTAAAATTATTGGCAGATGTGGAAGCCCTTTTTTTTTTTAATGTTACAGAGATAAATCAAATTGCCATCATGGGGTAATTGACAGGATCGCCGTCCAAAGTAAAAAAAAAAAAAAAAACGAGTGAAGAAAATATGGTATAGCTTTTCAACTTTGACGTTCTGTCTAGTCGTTGATATTTTTCAAACCATTACGCGGCACGCACAAAAAAGGGTATTTTATCTTTTAATTATTTTTTCAGTTAGGCAGTTAGCTATTAAAAAAAATTGAATTGAGTAAAAAGTTAATACCCTATCTATCTCAAATTATAAAATATTTTAAATTTTTTTAATATTTTAAAATATATGATACTTTGAAAAAAATTAATATTTTATTAAATATGCTTATTTAAATATTACAATTTCTCTCTTCATTTAATTTACTTCCTTATCTCTTTTCATTTTATTAAATGAAGGACAATTTTAAAATTTTTATTTTTATTTTAAAAAATAAAGTTGTTAACTATATTTAATTAAATTTATTGATAAGTGAGGTTTTTATCTAAAAATATTTTATAATTTAAGATAGAGGGAGTATATGATAAGTAATGGCCATTAACTCTTATACTTATTTTATAACATTTATCAATAGATACAATAATACTTCTTTGATTCTATTTACAGGGTAGGAAGAGAAAATTAATTTTGATTCTTTTTATAGAACAATTCACTATTTTTAATTTATCTTTACCTTTCTACCCTTATAAAATGTTAGAAAAATTATTAAAAATATTTTTTATCCTTATTAATGATAAAGGTGAAAACTTGTTAAGTTTTAAAATAAAATTAATAAAATTTAAAGTTTTTCTTAATTATAATAAATATATTAAAATTAAATTATAAATAGGATAGGAGAAGTAAAATGCAATAACTTTCCTCCTGTTTTATTAAAATTATAAAGACATTCTCTCTATTTTCAAAACATATACGTTTCTCCAATCATTAGCACCATTAGCAATATTCTGATTCTAGTATACTCTAATCTTTTATTTTTAATTATGTTAAACAAAAACTTAAGATTACTAACTTGTTCTTATAATCTAGTTGCCTACTCTTTTGCCCCTCAATTTAAGAAACTAAGTATGAAAAACACTAAAATATAAACTATTTAAAATGTTGTTTTCTAATTAATAAAATTTAAAGAAAAATAAATATAAATTATACTAATTTTTTGTTTTTATGCATTACATCTCTATTTTATTAATTTTTTTACATAATTGTCTGAAATATTATTTAAGACAACTTATCTATTTATATTTTAAAAAATTACTAAATAAATAAGCTTGTAAAAGTAAAAAGTTTAAAATATGAATAAAAAGTTACGTCTGTGTGTGTAATTTTTTTTTTGAATATGTTGAATGATTTTTAGAAAACATATTTATTTAAAGAAGATATTTTAGTCCAATATACAGAAGAGTATAAAAAGATTAGACCTCTATCAGATAGCTTACGTCCTAGCCTGTTTGGTTAAATGGGCTTGGCCTATTATTTCAAGACCTAACATTTAAGCCTATAAGCCAGGCGTATTTTGACCTTTATATATATATATATATATATATATTAAATGCATTTAATTTTCATTATTATATTGTAAGTTATATTTTCTTTGGTTGATGATTAAGTCTTATTAATGATTTAAGTATGTTTAAAATTTAGTAAAAGCTCTTCAAAATCTTTTTCTTGAACCTTTTTAAAAATACACTTAATTTTTAAAGATATATTAGACTCCGTTAGGTTTATAATAAGTTTAGACCTAAACCTTAAAACAAGTTTGTATACAGGTTTAGGCTTATTTAAGTAAGGCTTGATTTAGAGAGGGAGAGAGAGAGACTTAATGATCAACTAACAATTAGTGTATAAAAATAAAGTTTTAAAGATAGAAGAGAAGAACTATATATTGAGGTCAATGTATTTTAATATAAATGCAAACATTGGATGGCCAAATTATGCCTGCATTTTTCATATGAATTTAAATAAATCCCGTTTAAGTTTTCAAAGACGACTTTTGTTAGAGGGGAAGTTTACTAGAGAAGCTAGTTTATACTTTTGATAACTTAGCATTTGGCATAGTACTATAATGTTGTAGCATTAAAGTCACGAGTAGTTCTGGTTTTTATAAACGACCTTCATTATTCTTAAACGATTAAAACAGCTTTTTAAAGAATATGATGAAGAATCAATTTATTTTTAAAAGTCATAGCATTAATTGGCAGTTAAATGCGGAGCTATGACAACATAAAATAAACACTGAATTGGCTGTTACCATTTGGGAAAAAATGTTGAAGAACATTTTTGAAATTTAGAAAATTTTAAAAATAACTTTGGAATATTATGAAGATAAAATTGAAAGGATTAAGATCTCACTTGAAAATAACCAATCCGGATAGTATACACATGGCATAGTATAATAAATGTATTGTCATTATATCAACTTATCTTAAAATTTCAGATTCAAGTTCTATAATATATAATCACTTTAAATAAATATGTCATGTGATTAAGGTGTCTATGAAATTGCTATTGGTACTGATGGTCCCACCCAACGGTGGTTTGAATTACTTTGACTAGAAGCATTCTCAAGGCATTTATAAAACTGTCGTTAAAAATAATAGTTCTATATAACATGGGCTCGAATTAGTCTTAACAAGTGATAATAATATTACTAGATTTTTCTAGATATTGAGCGATGGAATAAAAAAATAGAATAAAGGTATTATCAAAAGAAAATGGGAGAATTTATGTCCCAAACAAAAAACTAATTACTTATAAATCCATTATCCATGCATTTACAAATACTGAAATTTCATGTGTAAACTGAATATAAATGTTTAACTTACAAATGAACTAGAAAAAAATTAAATAAAAAATGATGGAGAATATTTAAATGAGGTCCCACTAACGTACCTCCCCCATAAAGCCATGAAGTGCAACAACACGCACCTTTAATACTCATCAGTTGGAGATTTCCCAAAAATTAACTATTTAAATTTCATAAATTATACTCTTTCTGTTATAAATTATAAAATATATTTAAATAAAATTTCATATACCAATAAAATTTATTAAATATATTTTATAATCTTATTTTTTTAAGAAAAAAATATAACCTTTTTAAAAAATATATTTCATTTAATACTTCATTAATAATAGAATATTAAAAAGAGAGAATATATGAGAAGATAATATTAAAAAATATTATTTATAAAACTTTAGTTTTATTAAAATATTTTATATTTTAGGATGTTAAATTTTTTTAAAAAATATCTTAAAACTTAGGACAGAAAGAGTGCAACGTAATATATACATACATACATATAATATTATTATTATATGGAATGAATTTTACATGTAATACAAAATTTTCTTTTGCATGGCATTATTTACGAATCGTTGATAGTGTGAATTATCAGTCTTAACTGAGACTACTCATTATTTCAAAATTAACCCTTTATCCTAAGGATGCATATGTCGCATCAAAATATTTGAAATGAACTATCCAATCGACCAATCTTGACGGTCACTCACATTTGCATCCTCGGTCAATAATCCAATTTCTCCGAGTCATGTCATTTCCCTGTATGGGTTTTGAATCATGGTCAAATTATCAATCTTCATGCATTATGATAAAAATTATCACTCTTTTGAATATTCCAACTGGTGATAAATATTTTCAATGTAATTTGTTAGTGGCTCGAATTTAAATTTAAATATTTTGCATTACTTTATAAGTATGTAATATACATTCCGGGACATAAAATGAAATAGAATTTATAAAATATATATCTGCCATGATTAATAATAATGCTTGATATACATTAATCAAGGTTATTTTATATGCTCAATAAATGCATGATTCCAAGACTTTGTCTTGCATGCTCTTGTGCTTCTTGTCCTTTCATAAAAATAGGTAAAAATTATTTTAGTCCTGAAAATCATTAAATGTCACAGGAATGCTAGGAAATTAGCTATATGTATATAAGGTCATTATCATAAACAACCAAAAATCTAGAAAAACAGCGAACAAGATTTAGTTTTTTTATTCAGAAAATCCAAGTCAGGAATTTCGTCATTTAATCAAACTGTTTTGGCAAATATATAGAAAGTCAATACGATACAAATTAATATTGAGAGACTCTTTAACTACTTTCTCATAAAACAAAAATATTACGTATACGAGAAGTATTGGCTTCAATCAATTTATCTCTGCAGCATGTGTATGCAAAAAATCCGTTTGTCAACATATTTATAAAATATGTCTTCATAAAATTTAATTTATCTCAAATTTCAGGCAAGGTCACATTAATTATTATAATTTTAACACATTGACATGATGAAAAAGAACTGTCATCAATATCAATAGAAGATAATTACTCTAATAAAAGATGTTAGTCTTTCAAAACTTAACAAGTCATATTCGAATTGTTAAAAGAAATATTTATATTTAGTGTTCAATCATTCTACAAGATTTCTTTTAATATGGTACACAATTAAAAGTGTCGCCAAATAATTATGATCACTGCCGCTAAATTTGAAAAGATTCAACATATATCGAACAAGTTAATGAAGACCCCAAGAATCATGCATATGATATTCATATTTTTTATTTTCCATATTAATTATTTTCCTTGAAATGAGTATAATTCTCAATGAATTTTGCTAGTGGATGCTGAATGGGGGAGGCATTTTAGGAAGACAAATCAATGTGGCGTACTTGTGACGAAAGAGAGGTATCACCAAATCACTCTTGTCCTGGCCACCCACTTTAGTAGCAACCGACGATTCTGATGCCAAATCTGACGTGACCTGGCCATCAACACTAGACACCTTTACACAAAAAAGAAATTAAAGAAGCTATCTATGGACAAGCTTCCGAGTGACTGATCAATAATTTCAAAGTTGTCATCACACTTAAAACCAGAAATTAAAACTCGAGTTAACGTAATTACCTACCTTCACATCGTACATGACTGTACGAAATTTAGGAAAACATGCATAAAATTGGTCAAGCTCGAACATTTTAAACTTAATACTTTCTTTGCTTTTTTCTTGTGGAACTGGATTTTTTAAAAATGCTAAAAATGATGTAAGAGTCCTAAGTTCTAAGAAAAACTTTCTGAAAGAGACTTGCAAATGTTTGCTGAAATATCTAGAAGGAAAGTTGCAAAATCATCTTTTAAAATGAAGGCTCTCTGGTTAGTGATATTGCCTTTACTTATACCGAAAATAATATTAATGATCTCAATTTTTAATTAAGACTCAATCAAATGTTTTTGAAATATGAAAGGTTTCGAGTAAAATGGTGCTCACCTAATCTTGATTGGTTTAGATTTGATGTTGACAGCTCAATTGATGTCAACGGAGCTACCTCTTGTAGGGAGATTCATATGAGATGACCAAAATGATTGGATAAAAGATTTTTCCAAATGCCTTGGTTACTATCTTAGCATTGTTTCTAAGTTTTTGGATATCTTAGAAACTCTCACCTTTTGTTGGGATAATAAATTTATCAAAATTAATATCTATTCAGATTCATTGAAAGCCCTTACGCTTATTCAGCGAGACTTCACCTATAACTACCCTTTCATTGTTATTGTCAACAAGATCAAATACTGAAAAGTAACTTTTTTGGTTGATCGTAGGTCTTTAGGAAAGTAAATAAATATGCGGATTGGCTCATTTGACAAGCAACCGATGATAGTTTGGATGCCAAGATTTTTGTTGATTCATCCTTAGAGTGTATAAGACTTGTAGCTCTGACACAAACTTATTGTTGCCTCTCACACGGTTTACTAAGGCCATGTATTAAAAAGAAAGCATAATTATTCACTAGAGTGCTTCTATTTAAAAATGTTATTGTGGAATTTTCAAGATTTTTTTAATATCTACAAAAACGTTATTTTAAAAAGCGCTCGGATAAGTATGTGTCTGTAAGAGTGTTTGTATCTAAAAACACTTCACTTGCTTCACATTTATATTTTTGAGCGTTTTATCTCATAAATATTTTGATATAAATAATTTTGTAGTTTTTTTTTGTAGCAGTGAAATTTTAATATCTAATGTATTTTTGCCGTATACACTCTCAATGCAACTAATTAAATGGTCTAATAGTGAGATTATATTGATCTGGGCCTGAGGTGGAGATTTAATGATTAAATAGTTAGCTATTGTTGTTTGAATGTTTCAAGAGTTGAGATGCATTTTGACTGAAGGTGTAAAAAAAAAGATTCATTTTGACTTGCAAATATAAAATTTTTACTTAATGTAAATGTGTAGCACAGAAAAAAAAATACTAGACATTTAGAACATACTTCACAAGTATTATCCAGATTCAGATTATTCGATAGCAACTTTTCTGTGTAAATAAATTTTCATAATATTTGTGATGCTCCAAGTATGAACATCTTAATATGCACGTATGTAGTATGTGTATAAAGGCATCAGCGTCTTATGATCTTCATGGAAGTTTTTGAATCTTATCTTTAGGATACCATGTTTAAAACAAGTGTTGAAGCGTCACAATTATTAAAATTGTCGAGATCAATAAAAAAAATAAAAAGATAATTTATTCCGCAAGTTAAGTGAGTAAGTGCATATAAACTTAATCTCAACTAAACCATAAGTGTCGTGCATCATATGAAGTCTGGATGAGCATTGTTAAAGCAGTTAATCCAACAACTCTAAAGTGTGTTTGATTTCATGTGGTTTTAGTGATTTTCTAATGCGACTAATTTATTTCAAAGATTTAGGTCTCAGTTTCACTATATGGTTCGAATTTTATAGAATGTCTCTTGAGGGAAATATTGTACGGCTCTCAAAGTCTCGCGTTGATTTCTTCTTCTTTTTATTGGTTTCCCTTCCTTCTGGGTTTGCTCTAATAAGGGCCTGGCAGTCAGAATGCCAAGGACCCAATCAGCCGAGAATGATCCAATTGAGATGGGCTTTGCTGTCAAATCCATGGCCCATTTTGAAATCCATCAAATAGATTGGGTCATTGGAAAGACCAAATATTTTTTTTAAAAAAAAACTGGAATGTCCAAAATAAAAGACCCAAGTCTTCACCATTTCATTCCATTCCGCTTTCAGCTCTTTTATTTTTTCCCATCAAACCAATACAATCATATACTCACTTCAGTCTAAAATGTCATTTTTTCTCTACTGACCTTGGTTTTAAATATACTCAACTTGATATCTATATTTTTTTTTTCATTTTATCTATTATATTTATTAACCTGATTATTGTGTTTATTGTGAATTTGTAATCATTTTCTCACTCGTTATAAATCAAGATTAAAGGTAAAGAAATTTTGTATTTTTGGGAGAATAAGAATTTTATTGACATGCAAGTTATCATTGAAAGTTGCTTATATTTTTGGATTAGAATGAGTATATAATAACATACATGGAAATTTATATATGAAAATACTTTTTATTTAATTAATAGATGATTCTACCTATGATTAATTAAAGTGTTATTTTTTCCAAATAGTTAATAATAAATGTTAAACATAACGAAAATAAAATAACAATTTTCTTTGCACAGGATCCACCCCTGCAGACCAAGCAAGCATCACTTTCACTACACATTGATGCCAAGGAATTAATTAAAATGCATGCAGGATATTCATTTGATCAGAAAGTAGTATTAGTATTTTGTTCCCCGGGATCTAGAAAGTTGTTTGAAAAAAAGGAGTTGTATTATCGCTGGAAGTTTTTTTTTTATCCAAAAAGCTGTAAATTTCTGTAGCGTGTTTAAATTTCGTTGGGTAAAATTAATTAAAAAGTAATTATCAAATGAAATTTTAGAATAAGATGGAATTTCAAATAACTTCTCAGTAAAATTTCAAAGCTTAAATAGAATTTTAGGAGTCATAATCATTTTAAAGTGATATTCAAACATTTTCTTTTCATTTTTATTTATAAAGCACGTTTTAAAATATTTATTTATTTCATTTATAAATTAAATATATTTTTAGATAATATTTATAATATATTTTAAAATTTTTTTATAAAAAAATAATTATTTTTTGAATTTATTATATAAATATATATTTAAAATTTTATATACTTTTATATTTTATTTTTTATTTTTTATATTAATATTAATGAAATTGGTAAAAGTCACCTGTAAAGGTTGAGGAGCAGACATTACGTGAAATGAAAGCAAACACGATCTTAGCTGACGCAGCACGGCACGACACCTCTTGTGATCAACCAGTGATTCTCTCTCCTCACAGTCATAGACTCGTAGTTATCATCATCCACGTGTCAGTTTTCACCTCTGAATATAAATATAAAATTATCTAAAAGATCGTTACAATTAAATGATTGCATGAAATTAATCAACACGTAATAGGATTGGTTCAAGGAAAGATATATATATATATATATATTTTTTTTTTTTTTGGGTAGGAAGCCAAGATAATTTTAACAAATGGCCAAATGTACTTACCAATGACATGCAATTATTTAATTATCATTTTATATAAAACATTCAATTTAAAATTTGAAAGACCAATTACAAATTCTTATAATTTAATACTCTTTCTATCTCAAATTATAAATATTTTTAGATAAAATTTTACACATCAATAAAACTCATTAAATATACTTTATAACCTACTTTTTTGCAATAAAAATATAAACTTTTAAAAATACTTTTCACTTAATTCTCTATTAATAAAAAATATTGAAGAGGGATGATATATGGAAAGGATAATATTAAAAAACTATTATTAATGAAATCTTATTTTTATTAACGTGTCTTATATTTTGAAACGTTGAATTTTTCCTGAAAGTGTTTATAATTTGAGATGGAAGGAGCAGTAAATAATAGAATATGAATATAAAATTTTTGCAGCAAATGCTTTCGAAATTTCTCCCTGACTTCCCAAATTTAACGTTAGTATGTGAAAAATTTGAAACCATGCTTCAACTTTAAACATAAAAATATATAATTTTTTTAACTAATACTTCTTCTAGTCTCATTTATAAGGCACATGTTAAAAGGTTCATTTGATCTTATTTATAAATTATGATATGGATTTTTAGGTAATATTTAAAAGGTATTTTTAAAATTATTTTTTATGAGAGAGAAAAAATAACATGACATCACTTTTTAAATTTATTATATAATAATATATTGAGAATTTTACATACTTTTATCATTGGTATTAATGAAATTTGTAAGAATAATTTATAAAGAGGAAGGGACGAGTAAATATGGGTGACTGGGCGTGCATTAATTCTGCGCTGAGTTTTCGAAATTTGACAGCGATATTTAATAAATTTATTGGCAGTATTCCAATTTTCAATGAAAGATTTTTATTCATTAACATGAAAGATTGAAAAAAAGACTTGTTTGTAAATATTTTTAACACTGAGATTGAATATCTTGACCTTTGCTTCCTGCAATTCACTTCATTAATCACTTTTTTTAAAAAATAAAGTAATTTAATTTATAAATTATTGAATTTTAAATCATTAAATTAATAATAATATTTTATTTTAAATAAAATATTTAAATTATCTCTGAATAAGAAAGGAAACAGAAGAATAATATTTATAGTTTATTTATTTTTTAAAAATTTTATTTATAATTTTATTTATAATTTTATAAAATTTTATTTTTATTATATTAATATTGATAAAGTTAATAAAAATAATTTATAAATAGGATATTATGAGAGAATTTTACAATTTCTGTTTCTGGGACAAAATGCGGCGCCAGCGCCATGGCCATGTCCCACCAAACTCTATTCCTTACGGGGATCCATGCCTCCCAAACACAGCCGATTGTCTGCTTGCGTGCGCTTTTGTCATCGTCCTTATCAGTGCAACGGCCATATGCAGATTGCCGTATCATCGTCGCCAGGCTCCAAAAAACTTTGCAAATTTCCGCTTAGCTGGGCCCTCCTCTCCTCAGGTGACGTGACGGTTCACTATTAATAAACAAATACTTCATTATCATCAGCACATTCATCATTTTCAAATTCTCCTCATTATCATCGCGTCACTGACTGTGACCCGGATATACGAAGCTTTCTGTTCTGCGATTATAGGAGCTGAGTCGCTGACCTGATCGACAGGCATTAGCAGTTTTAAATCTTTAAATCTGTCAGAATCACCTCTTTTCACGTTAACCTTTTCCTTCTAGGATCTCGGGCGGGGTTATAAGTTCACGATATCCCTCCATTTCTGGGTTTTCGGCCTACAGATAAGAGGGACGATGCTTGGAAACGGAGTTGTTGGGATACTTGCGGAGTCTGTGAATAAATGGGAGAGAAGGGCGCCTTTGACTCCGTTACACTGTGCTCGTCTACTTCACGGTGGAAGGGATAATACAGGGGTGTCTCGAATCATCGTGCAGCCATCCACGAAGCGAATTTATCATGATGCATTGTACGAGGATGTTGGCTGTGAAATTTCGGAAGACTTGTCGGAATGTGGTCTCATTTTGGGTATTAAGCAACCAAAGGTGAATTTTCTTATTTCTTTGACTTATATTCCTCCCCACGTAATTTCGTGCTTGTCTGTGCTTTTGTGATTTTGAACAAGCTATTCAGCATTTTGCACTGAAATTCTTGATACTTCATATGGATTCATGCAGTTAGAGTCTATTTTACCTGACAGAGCTTACGCCTTTTTCTCCCATACTCATAAAGCTCAGAAAGAGAACATGCCTTTGCTGAATAAGGTATCTATAGTTCTTTATTTTCGGATTGTGAATTCAAATTTCTAATAGATGTCTCGTGACTAATTATAGTTATTGTTTTTTTATCTTTAGATCCTAGCTGAGAGGGTATCGTTATATGACTATGAATTGATTGTTGGGAACGAAGGAAAGAGGTTGATTGCATTTGGTAAATTTGCTGGTAGAGCTGGAATGATCGACTTCCTAAGTGCGTTGGGACAGCGTATGTTCTTCCCTTGATCTTTGTTGTACATTGGGCGGGTATATAATTTGCTTGAGTGTTGGAATCTTTTTTTTTTTTTTTGAGTAACAATGGAATCATATTCATAAAGAACCCCTGGCAACATGCAGCCTGTTCAAACTTCAAACTAGTACAAACAAAAGTAAAAGATAAAGCAGGCAATCAAAAAACCCCTTGCTAATCAAGTGATGGGAGGTTGAAGAGTGTTTGAATCTTAAACGTTCAAATCAGCCTCTCTCTCTCTCTCTGTTTTTTTTTTTTTTTTTGGGTATGTCCTCATCTAATTTTCCTGCTTTTTGCCTGTTAGATATTATGATGAAAAAATTCACTAGCTTTTATTTTAGAGCTTAAGCTTTTTTTTTTTTTTTTTTTCCAAAACTGAACTAGTTGTATGATCTTGAACTTGACTTTTTCTCTGTTCATAATTGTACAGGGTTTTTAAGCCTTGGATACTCCACGCCTTTCTTATCACTGGGATCATCTTACATGTACCCTTCATTGGCTGCTGCAAAGGCTGCTGTGATTTCTGTTGGCGAAGCAATTGCTGCTGATGGGTTGCCATTGGGAATCTGTCCATTGGTCTTTGTATTTACTGGTTCAGGAAATGGTGTGGTGATAACATTTGTAGTTTTGCTTGGAAATTGTGCTTTAACTTTGCAGCTTAAATCTCTCTCCTTTCTTGAAGATAATAATGCAAACTGAAATTATAAAAGTCACTCTGTCCTTGCACCAAGTTTTCTGATATCTCATTCTGTTTACTTATTAATTTTTCACTCTGCTGGAATAACGTTCAGTCTCTCTGATCACTCACTTATCAGCAGTGACTCAGTCTTTTTCTTGTCATTAAATTACATATATTAATTTAATATTGAAAGTAAACCCTCTGTTTTTTGTAGTTTCTACTGGCGCACAAGAGATTCTTAAGCTACTTCCTCACACCTTTGTGGATCCATGTAGACTTAGCGAACTTCATAAAATGGTAAATTATCAGCATTAGACTAAATTTAGAACTGTAATTTTTTTTTTCTCTGGTTTATGTGGAGAAAGAGTGCAATACTTTTTTCACAAGTTCAACACATTAGTATTCATATGGAATTAATATGTAGAACCTTTATGCGACAAACACTTGTGAAAAAAGAGAAATTCAAATATTGATTCTACATTGTAATCAAATTATAGTACATTGAAAATGTTATATCATCGTGTTGCTTCTAAGGTTCCTAATGTCTTGCACTCAATCTCAGAATAGTGTTTTGGTTGCATTTTGACGTGGATTTCCATTCCATGGCATGCATTTTTTGTGTGTTCAATTCTCCTGTGTCTTGAAGTTATAATATTTTTGTTGGTCAGGGCAATGATCAATCAGCGTTTACATCAAAAAGAGTTCTCCAAGTTTATGGTTGTGTTGTGACTGCCCAAGACATGGTTGAACCCAAAGACCCTGCAAAAGCCTTTGACAAAGTGAGTTGGCTAATATTGTGATTGAGTTTTGGCATCATTTTTAGCTGCATCCCATTTGTTCAATTTAGGAGTAGTAGTTTCCTTTTACCATGAGCTGAAATAAGTCTTGGCTTGCTGTTTGGATTCACTTAGCTCTAGAATGCAAGCTCCAGTTTCGATAGCATGCATGGACTGACATTCGCTGTCATTGTCATCGTAGTTTATGTGTAAAACAGCGATTCAGTTCAAAGTAAAATATTAAAACAATGCAGTAAAAATCATTACTCATAGTGTATATGACCATTTTTTCAAAGAAAGAAATATAGACTGTTTATTAGCAGTCCTCTTGGATGACTCTGGCATCTAAAAATTAATTTCTACTATCATTTTATTGCCGCACTGTTTCATGTGTTGATCAAAGGTCAACATTCTAGTCAGCATCTGATGGAGTCCCACATTGCATGGGCTTAAGTTATCAGCATTGTCCGTGATGTTCCAATTGTTAAAATTATTTGAAAGCGACTTTTTGGACTGTCATGCTGCACTAATCATTGTCATTTTTGCTTCTGCTTTTTTATTATTTATTTATTTATTTTTCCCCTAAATGGTTGCATTAATTTAAAAATCTTTACTATTTCTCTTTCATTGATGTTCTTTATTTTTTTCTCTTAATATTTATGTATAAAATGATTCTGCTGTTTCGCTTTTTAGTCATATCTTCTTCGAAGTTGAGTGATTCAAAAACATTGGTGTCTTCTGTTAGTCTGATGGTGAGATTTGGAACTATTACTGACCTTACATGGTATTTCAGGCTGACTATTATTCACATCCAGAACATTACAACCCTGTTTTCCATGAAAAAGTGGCTCCATATGCATCTGTGATTGGTAGGTTGCTTCTTGCTTTCAATGTTGAGCTAACTTACATGCTTTATATAATTAGCTGGTCTTTTCAATTTGGCTTGGCCTTCATTTGTCATGAGCTGATAAAATGGCTTTAAATGTATTTAGTACTCTATTGCTTGTAATTTGAAAGTTTTGTTGTTATTTCTTCCAAAAAAAAACACTCGTTCTGCTTTGTTTTCAATAATATGATTTGTAAATTAACATGATTTTGAACTATCTCAAGTTAACCCACCAAAAATATGAAGTTCTGTTTTTGATGCATTTAATTTTGATAAATTGCTTTCATTTTGTTCTTTTCATTTCCTCTTCCACAGCTTGTGTGTTTGTGTTTGTGTATGTACTTCATGATCAATAAGCACTACTTACATTTACATCTCTTAGTCAATTGCATGTATTGGGAGAATAGATTTCCTCGGTTGTTAAGTACAAAGCAGCTTCAAGATTTGATGAGAAAAGGGTGTCCACTTGTTGGAATATCAGACATTACATGTGATATAGGGGGATCAATAGAGTTTGTTAACCAAACCACATCAATTGATTCGCCTTTCTTCAGGTATACCATTGGTAGTACCATGATACTGATTTAGAATTTTAACTATTTACTCCTGTTTGTTCATTTACCCATTTGCTTTTTTCTTGAGAAAGTAATGGTAGTTATGCATTGGCATTATTGAATATTACTGCAATTCTGATTCTTTGCTTAAATAATATTCTATAACTTAGAAAAACATTGATTATATAAACATATGTCCCAGTTAATGAATTACAAAGTCATCATCTGGTGACTATCCTGGCTGAGATGTTTGTGAAAATTAGGTGAATGGAAAGGAAACTGTCAGAGTATAGAAATGAATCAGAAATTAATTTTTAAGATACCCTTTATCTATTTCTGATAACACATGCATGAATTTGGAAGAGAACAAAACATATGCATAACATTGCAGCTTACTGAAAAAAGTTGGATGAAGATGCACCAAGAGACCTTTAAAATTTGTGTTTCATTCGACAAGAAAGAGCAAACCGTCATCCCTTTGCTGCATGAAACTTCTCGTTGCTGTCTTTCTAGCTGCATTATCTCATTTGAAGTTGGCCCATGTTTTTCTTTTGGATGGGTTGGACGCGTGTCGTTGACTTGATTGTCAATATTACTTTATTCCAGCTGCAATTTTTATGCATTAGACTAAGCATGAGGTTCCTATGATTGGGAATTTAGAGGGCTCTTCTGGAAGGGGAGGTGGCTAAAAGTTCGAAATAAGAATTATCGCCCCCTAGTCTCCAATCATCAATGATGCAATCAATAGTACCGTCCTTACCGAAAATTGTTATTAATGTGAAAGTATGACAGGAAGTAACCCTCATGTTTCAAGAGTATACTTAACTGAGAACATACTAGCTTCATAAAATTTTATTTTACAATTGGATTACAGTTTTTTTTTTTCTTTTTAATTGGTGGCTTGTGAACCTTCTGTAGCTATGAGAGTTCCTTAATTTTATATCAACATGTTTGGAATTAAATGAAATAGGGAGGAGAGGGAGAGGAAAAAATTGAGGGCGTGAAACGCTATCATATTTGGTTTTACCCTTTTAGCCATGACATCCAAATATGGGTAAGCGTTATGCTCAAATGTTGCATTATAGATTCTGCCCAATAACAGTGAAGTGAAGTTCGAATCCGCTTTCATTCTCTTCTTGTAAATATTTTTTATACATTAATGTTAACACTAAGACGGCACATGACATAATGACATTTCATCTGTTATTGAGAACTTTTGTACCCTTTTATAATGATGCGATTAAACATTGCTTTTAGATACGATCCCTTAACTGATTCCTGCTATGACCACATGGATGGGAGTGGCGTGGTATGTTTAGCTGTAGACATCCTCCCAACAGAATTTGCAAAAGAGGTTGGAGTGTTGTTATCTGGGAATTTCTTTTGTAGTGTTACATGAGAGAATTCTGTAATTTTGCAAATTATTGAACATGTGATTTCTCTATGGCTAGGCCTCCGAACATTTTGGAAACATACTGTCCCAATTTGTAAAAAAATTGGCTTCTACTTCAGACATCTCAGAATTGCCGGAACACTTAAGGAGAGCTTGCATAACCCATGGAGGAGGGCTAACCTCTTTATTCGAATATATACCGCGCATGCGGAAGTCTGGTGGAGAGTATGTTTCTAATCTATCATTCTAGACTATCTTAATATTTTACTGCTAATGTTTAGAATACACAGTCTGCTTCTAATAGTATAAATTTATCTCCTTGAATCTAACTCCTGCCGCAGGGCATTTGCTCTTTATGAAATAGCAATCTTCGACAACTGTATCAGGCTTTGAGCATATTTTGGTTGAAAATGTGCAGTACCACTGCACAATCTGTAGTATAATTGTACTCTACATGTATAAATATCTTTGGAAAACCTTTCACTAAACCTTCCGTATTCAAATGATGAATAATATAATAATTTCATTAAATTGACATTGGAGGCTTAGGTGGAGGACATTTTTGGAAGGTTATTTTCATTTGTGACAAAATTAAGAGGCCCAACTGATGTCGACCATTTTTCTTTGATATTTGTGAGTTAGTTTTTCATCTCTTGTATTCAAGACTGTAGCGAATATTATAACTGAAATTATAGCTCCTGACAAGAATTATTGCATAGCTTCTTGGCTTTCAGGTAGGATAAAGTTAGGATAAAGTTACTTGAGATCTTGTGATGGAAGTTAACACCTGTGTCTCTGAATTGAGAACTTGAATGACAGCACATACGAAATTGATTCAATATATTACCTCAAAAGCAATCCTTCTCATGCATGGCAGCAGGTTCATGCCCAAGCATCCCTAATTACTATAGTTCCTCTTCTCCACTTAAATTTGTACAACATTTCTGATTTTATCAAGCTGGAATTATCGGTCTTCTGATCTCCTTTTAAGGAAATTGTACTTAATTTAACACTATTTTATGAACTTACTAGTTTTATTAAATGGAATCTTAATATACATATATTCATTTTTTGTTTGTCTAAGTAGTTTATTTCCTTATTTTTAGTGTGATTGTTGTACAAATTATACACTATCTGTCATTTGATTTGCAGAGAATTATCAGGAAGTTTAGCAAGTTCTTCATCTCATAATACCGAATACAAGATATTGGTATGTTATTTGGTTTAGTGTTTTTAGACACCAATTATGTTTTAAAAGCTGAGCTTGACTTGAGTTGTATGTGGTCGGGGCAGTCAATATAGTTGCTACTTAATTTCTTGATCAAGATGGTTGGATATAAATTTCAGGTTTCTCTGAGTGGTCACTTATTTGATCAGTTTCTGATAAATGAGGCTTTAGATATTATTGAAGCTTTGGGAGGTTCCTTCCACTTAGTCAGGTGTCAAGTGGGTCAGAGTGCTGATGCTATGTCATACTCAGAACTTGAAGTAAGTAGTCATCTGATTTAAACTAAGATGTTTATTGTGGTGCCTTAAAAGTTAAAAGCGAGTAATTCGAGTAATTAAAATGAGAAGCTGATTGTTATTGAAGTGAGTTAATGAATATTTCCCGTTAAATGGATGGAAAAATTTGTTGTTAATTTGAGTGAATTCCAATGGAATGCAAATCTGGATCTCTACCGAAGCATATATTTTTGGTCAAAGTCAAAAGGTTGTGCCGCTCAAAAGCAGTTTATTTCATCTTAGTATTTCTCTTCTCTGTCTCTATAGAATTCTGACGAAAGCATATCTACCTGGTCATATTGAAAGCGCGCTGATAAAAGCAGTTTATTGACTTTTGGACCAAAAAACAATCTCATCTCTCTCTCTCTCTCTCTCACACCCACACGCGCGCGCGCGCGCGCGCGCACACACGCGCGCACACGCGCACACACGCACACACACACTCACTCGTAATTATTTGGCTGTCTTAAGGAAAGCTATTGTGGTATAGTTTTCTTTTCTCACGTGAATGTAGTTTAAGTAGATTTATCCCAAGATTTACATATATATGTTTCCTTTTCCTTTAGACATTTACTTTTGAAATTATACATATAAACTACATGTGAGTGGATTTTTATGTTGGTTCAAGCATAATTTTATTATATGCTGTTCGTGATCAGGTTGGTGCAAATGATAGGGAAGTTCTGGATCAGATCATTGATAATTTAACTTCTCTTAAGATTTCACTGAGACTTGGCAAAGTCCAACAGAGTATTTTAAAGAATGGACCTGAGCCAAAAAATAAGGCTGCAGTTTTGATTCTTGGTGCTGGTCGGGTATGTCGACCAGCTGCAGAGGTGTTATCATCACTTGGAAGTTTTTCATCCAGTCAATGGTATAAACCATTGTTTGAATATGACTATGAAGAACATACTGATATTGAAGTCATTGTGGGATCTCTTTATCTGGAGGATGCGGAACAGGTATGTTGACTAAAATACTGTGCTTTTCCATAAGTTCAGTTAAGGAAGCAGAGCCAGGTTTGATGCAGGGATGCCTGATATGATATCGATGTTGTTCAAAGCAGATTGTTGAAGGTATTCCAGGTGCAACTGGAATTCAAGTTGACGTGATGGATCATGCCAGTCTTTGTAAGTATATTTCACAGGTACAATCTTATAGTCTCTTGGAAGGTAGTTTCTACAATAGTTATATCAATTGATGCTTCCAAAAGTATCTTGCTGAGGCCCTTAGTTTATGCTTTATGAAGACATGCAAATGAAATTTGAAAGGTGATCTTGCCCTATCTAATGCTGTAATATGATAAACTCATATGCTTGCTTCATGCTTTAATGATGACTATGGTCTTTTACTCGGTCATCTACCATTTTCTACTATAATGTGCCACTTTTGCACAAGCTTCCAGCAAACTGATCTCTGCCCATGTTCTTAGGGCTTGAGGGCTGTCTCATCAGAATCTTGTTTTTATATTTGTTGACAGGTTAACGTTGTTATAAGTCTTCTGCCCCCTAGTTGTCACATTTTGGTGGCAAATGCTTGTATAGAGGTACTTCACAGTATCTAATATTAATGATTGTTGAAATAATGTGATTTTTATTCTGGACCACAACCAAATCCAATTCATAAAGGAACGGAATGATTCTATGAACTTTTTAAGAGAACTATCGAGCTTTCTTGAGTTTTAATGAAGTTACATGGATCTTCTCTATATTTTTTATGAAGAGTATTCAAGTTTAAAAAAAAAATTAGGCAAAATTGGGTATTTTGGAAAATCAAGGGGAGTTCTATGTAATTTATTCATTTTTAATGGACTGAGAATGATTTAATTCACATTGACCAAAATGATTTGCTTTAAGTCACTTCTTTAGATTGGTCTTCATGTGGGGGAAAATAATAGAAGCCATCAAATACAACTGCTCCCTTCTGCCCAAATGTTTTCCCTTGTCTTCTAGCCCAGAATGAGAGAAGTAACTTGTGCTATGAATTGGGAAGAAATTTTTCTTTCTTTCTTGCAGCTACGTTAATGACTTTTACTTCTTGCAGCTTAAAAGACATCTTGTCACTGCTAGCTATGTTGATAGCTCCATTACAATGTTAGATGATAAGGCAAAAGAAGTTGGTATAACAATCCTTGGTGAGATGGGCTTGGACCCAGGCATAGGTAAGACTTATTTTGATGGTATCAGTTCCCAGGACTTCAGTAGCATAAAATAGGTTATAGTTGTGCACTTATACCTGGTATTTGTTTTTGGACCTTAGTTTACTGGGGAATTTCCATAACCTTATGTTTCATTTCTGATGGTATGATGCTTATGGCTGAAGGGAGTCATTAAAAATCGTTTATTTAATGAATGAATATCATTTTGCAATTATTTACATCTCATTATATATTAATACAAATTTTCCCGGAGCATTTGAAAATTAATTATTCTTTAGTTTTTCCATAAATGAACTTTCACATTGAGTGTGGATGAAACGAGCTTCTGGAAATTCAAGAAAGTCCACAGCAAGTATTTTCAATAGATAATGCAATAAGCTTATTGTTGGAGATTGTGCTTGTTTGGCCAGATTGTCTTTGGTTACATCTTCTGTTCATAATTTTTCCTCTTTTGTGTAGTTACTTTTAAGTTTTTTTCAGGATTAGTTGTTCCTAATATTTTATTTTGCTAGTTTCCCATTATGCTTAGGTGGGTTATGTGCTTAGCGTTTTTCCTACCCGTACCCTAGTTTTAGTCCTATTGTTTATGGAGAGTCAGACAAAATTTCAGCTCTGACCTATTCAGCAAAAATACAAACTAGCGATGGTTTTATGTTCCAGATCATATGATGGCGATGAAGATGATTGACCAAGCACATATGAGGAATGGGAAAATAAAGTCTTTCACTTCTTACTGCGGTGGACTCCCATCTCCAGCGGCTGCTAACAATCCATTAGCATATAAATTTAGGTAGTTCATGAAATGTCTTATCTGCACAGTTGTAGATTGTTCGTAAAAGTGACAGTTACCTTTGCTTATCTAAAATTGGGTTTTGTTGCAACTTATTGGTAAAGTGATGAATTGAAAATCACCTTTCAAACTAGCACGATATGATATTATGAAGCTGACTTCCTTAAGGAGAAGTGATCAATTACTTGTTGATTCTGTGTGATGACTTGATAAATAACTGTTGTCACAATGAATTATGCTATGATTTGTGTGAAGGCATAATTTTCTATTTCTAATTTTAGATATATGATGTCATTATTAATCAGTGGGATAAGGCTTCTTCTTGTTGATGATGATGCCATTATTGATCAATAATGTGTTTGTATATTTTTTTTAATAAAAAATGTATTTCAATTTTGGCAAGAACATTCAACTTTGATCATATAATAGACTCTGGGTCTTTGGAGCTGTATACAGCAGACTGTCAGAAACTATTTTGGCACCAATAAAATTTATGATTACCTAATAATTCTAGCCTATCTGGGGACCCTGGTATATGGAAGATATATGCTGTTCATGGGGGTGGTCTAAGGGGGACTCCAGTAATAATAATGATGTGGCGTCCCAGAGTGAGTTCTCTCCTATCCTAACTAGTTCTCATACGCTTCATGGGGTCGAGTGAAGAGGAGAGGACAATTCTGAATATCTGATTCATGCACAATTCAGTCTGTTTTTCTCCAACTGTCCTTAAAAGAAAATGTCCTATTTTCACGAGGAAATAGTAGAAAATAGCCTATTGGTTAGCTTCTCGCCTCCTTACCCATAGGACTTGTGAAATGGTATGTGTGGGTTGTTTGAACTAGTAAAGCTCTGTCTTTTTGGCCCAAAATCTATCAGATGCTCTGAAAAGGGCCTGTGAAGCCATAAGACATCAAACTATATAAAATCATGCAATGAAAGCCCAAAATTGTCATATTGTAGCACAAATTATAGTCTAAATATGGATATTTTATATCTATGAAAATAGACATATCATCTATGTACTCTGCTTATAGGGGTACTTTGATGGTTATTTTGTGGCCATTGATGCTGTAAGAACTTATAATTTGCTAATTTTTCAGTTGGAATCCAGCTGGTGCTATTCGAGCTGGGCGTAATCCTGCCACCTACAGATCTTGTGGTGAAACTGTGAATGTAGATGGTGAGCTTTTAGTAAGTTGTAGATTTGATTTCATGAAAGTAGTTGGATGTGTGCTCGGGCCTATTCTTTTTCTTGTTCATCTTCTCTTTTGTTTTCACTGGATTATGTAATCTTGCATGCACCCATTTGTTCTGTTTTTTGAGCCATTCCCCATCTCTCCTCTGCGCCAGTTTGTTATGTCAGTAGCTGTTCCCTTTCAGTCTCACTCTATTACACTTTATTTTTTTCGCAGGGGACAGTCTTTATGATTCAGCTTCGAGACTACAGATACCTGATCTTCCAGCTTTTTCTTTGGAGTGTCTTCCAAATCGGAACTCCTTAATTTATGGAGATTTGTATGGAATAGGATCTGAAGCATCAACCATTTTCCGTGGAACCCTCCGTTATGAAGGCATGGCATATATATATATATATATATACGTTTATGAAAAAAATAATTTACGTTAACGGTTGAGAAGGGTTGATCACATTATCTAAACATGAATGTATATAGTTTTTGTTTGGCAAATATCACAAGTATTATGACCGTAATGTAATGCCGCTAGTGGATTCACCGAGTTGAATACGAAAAATATGATCACTTGTTCTTGCACTGCACAGGTTTTAGCAAGATCATGGGGACTCTTTCTAGGATTGGCTTCTTTAACCATGAAGCTCATCCATTTCTTAAGAATGAAGAGAGACCCACTTTCAGAGCATTTTTGTTTGGACTTCTGAAAATTCCAATTGAAGATCCAAGTGGGCCTCTAATTGGAGAGAAAAACATTATGGAAAGGATATTTTCCTTAGGACATTGCAAGGAGCAAGGAACTGCATCAAAGACTGCCAAAACTATCATGTATGTAGACCTTTCCCCTTTCTTTGTTATCATTTCATTCGGTGGATTATCTTTTTAATCGTGAATTGGGTCCTATCTCCTAGATTTTTGGGGCTTCATGAGCAAACAGAAATCCCTGTTTCCTGCCAAAGTGCTTTTGACGTCATCTGTTTGCGCATGGAGGAAAGGTTAGCCTATTCCAGCACAGAACAGGTATGTTTTAAGCAACAATATAAAATGTTGAAGTCAAGGCGATTGAATATTCTTTTGAAGCTTCTTGATATTTCAAGTAGCCAAGTTTTTTGAAAACAAGTCATGGGTGGCTTGCTATGATTTATGCGCCATATTATGGACCAGAAAATTGCCTATCCTCTGCCAGAAACGACGTGTTATTGTAATATGTAGTGCAATAGAGTTATAGATGTACTTAAGTTTGATCTGACAAACAATCAGGATATGGTGCTTTTGTACCATGAAGTGGAGATAGAATTCCCAGACAGCCAACAGACAGAGAACCATAGAGCAACATTGCTTGAATTTGGAAGGACTATTGATGGAAAAACCACAAGTGCCATGGCCATCACTGTTGGAATTCCAGCGGCTGCTGGAGCTCTGGTACCTGTTTTGTATTTCTGTTCCTTTACACTGTAATCCCGGCTATTAGTGTTAAGAAAACTTTCTCTATCTATTTTCACAGCTCTTGCTTAAGGACAAGATTCAAACAAGAGGTGTCTTGAGGCCTATAAAACCTGAAGTATACAATCCAGGTCAATGCAATGTATATTTATCTGGTGTTGATTTATTGCCCATGCCAGAAAAGAGATGACTATAGTACATATATGGTCCGCACAAATTAAAATAAATCTCAAAAAAAAAAAATTTACTTTACCAGTTTTAATAGTATGTGCATGTGAAGCTAATATGGTATACATTTCATCTAGTGTTTCTAACTAAATCAAACTTGTTTTTGCAGCTCTGGATATTATACAAGCCTGTGGCATCAAGTTGATAGAGAAGAATGATTGATTTGGGCGACGGCTTTCATATTTGGTTTACAAAAGCGTATTGTGCTATTCAACGTTTTTTCAAATTTCAACAGCTTCATGCCACTGTAAATGCCTGTAAATGATGCTGTAACTAGCATTTACTTCCCCATGCAATGCACTTAAATATTGATTAAATATAGTGATTAAACATAGGAAACCTTTTCTTCCATCCAATTATGTGTTAACGTGATATATTAACACATAATTATTGCATGTAAAGATATAGAAGGAAAATGCTTTGAAGTGAACACACTTCACTGTGGAGAGTACGTGTTTTCGCCACTGTTGAAAGCTTGTGCAGGTTGAACAAAATTAACTGATTGAGAATTAAAATAAATGAGATTGAATATTTTGTTATGAGAGATTGGCCAATCACTTTTAATAATATTTTTAGAGGCGCAAATAAATGCAGATTTTATTCACCAAACACCTAGAGATAACTTAATATTATAATCTATCATGATTCCCTGGTAGGATGGGAGAACCTTGTTGTTTTTTATATGACCTAATTTTCTTGTTTCTTATTAGGTTTATGTGTGACCTTGTATTAAAAAGAATTGAACCAATGGATCATTAAAGTAAATCTTGATGAACAACAGCAAAGTGATCACATAACTATATTAGACAGGAATTTGAATTCCTATAATATATAGAGAAATAATGAGTTCGGTTGAAGATGATGAACTGTAGATGGGTCATGGGTGGTGAGCTTCCTGACATTGCTAGAGGAAGAAGCGTCAAAACCACGAAAAGGACTTTCAGGTTCGAAGTACTTTGTTTTTTTCTCCTCCACAAGTATCGATAGGCTTCATTTTGAACTCAGGTTTTTCCTGTGATTGCACTCCAAGTTCGTCTTTAGGTGGCCATGCTAATGGTTCTTGACCTCGTTGTCAGCTCTCCCTGGCGATCTTTCCTCAATCAAAGACCATCTGCGACGACAAATATCAAATATATATTAGGTATGAAATAATCTTACACGCTTTTAGTTGATGTCTAAAGCACTTAAACTTTGAAGTTAATTATTGATTCTTTGACATGTAAATGTTCGATCATCTAACTTAATTTCCACGCTTAATTCGATGCGTGTGGATCAAAGTAATAAACAAATGATATGTGAAATGGAAATGACGTTAGTTCACAAACAGAACCGGCACGACCTCCGGCTAGAATTCTTGGCATCGACTTCTGGTCAACGAATCCCACAAGACTTCAATCGCAACTTTGACTCTAGTCAACAATGGTTGCACCCTCTTCCCCGCCGAGCTCTGCCGCGTCATGTCTTACCAAGTCAACAGCTACTGTCGCCTCGCCTCTCATATAAACTCCTCCTCAAACCACTCTCTCTGCCATTGGAGACAGAGTGGCGTCATTTGCGCTGAGGATGAGAGAAAGAAACGTGACGACCATGATGATGTCGATGAACCTGAGCGAACCTTTCAATAACGTGAGGCTACTTCTCCAAGCTTCAAGAACATGATCATGGAACATGGAAGCCCTACGGTTGATTTCTCAGCAGAAATTGAAAAGTAATATGTGAGCTCCCACCAATGGATATGAAGAAGAAAAAGAAGAAGAACCAGGGAATAAAATGTGAAGGCAAGACAAGAAAGTGAGCAGGTCGAAGAAGACCACAAAGTTGGGAGAAGAAGCAGAACGAGCAGTTTTAGAGAAGTTGCGCTGGTACAAGCCACCAACTCTTGCCCCATCAAAAACTATACCTCAGCTCTATGAACAGTAAAATGAGTGTGAAGCCACATCACATTGTTATCGGCCCATGGCTCCCCGTGGAACACTTGTTGATGATATGTTGATGACATGATGATTAGGGCAAATTGTAAATTCACAACTCATCGCGAGTGTTGTAGATGAGAAATCAGAAATGCTACGAATGGACATTACACGCGTATCTTTCCTTTAAAAAATATTAAAAATTTAATTTTTCAACAAGAGCTAATAATTGAGAGAAGTATAAAAGAGATCAGCAAGTTAAGCCATCTCCTACCCATTTTTTGGTTTGACACGTAACCACCTACCGATAGAGTTGGTAATTCGGGGAGATAGAATACCTGAATACCTACAAGAATAAATCCAATCCGGACAAACCCAAACTCCCTAAAAAGCCTAAATGATTAAGCACAGCCAGCATTTTTATTTTTAAAATTAAATTTAATTTATTTTTTTATTTTCAAAATTAATTATTTTTATTTTTTAAAAAATAAATGATGTATAAGACTCAATTTTTTTTTAAAAAAATGAGGGTCTTGAAATTTAAAAATCATATTAAAATACATTTTAAATATTAATTTAAGATATTTTGTAGATTAAAAAATAAAAATATGACAGTATAAATATTTTTAATTTTTTTAAAAAATATCTATAGCAATTCACTTAAATATATGGTATCTTATTATAAAATGATCTAAAACTTAATGAATTAATTAATATCTATCATATTTTATATTTTATAAAATACAATTTTTTATTTAGGAATTCAGGGATTAAAAATATATTATTTTACTAAACCCAACCTTAAATTTTTTATAACTTATTCGGCCTGGCTTGTTGGGTTTGACTTGAATTACTGACTCTACCCACTAATATCACAAAATAAAAAATATGTATTTATTTCCTCAAAGCTTAATCCAACAATTTTTTTGGGTTACATAGAATTGTAGGTGAGATTAACCCATAACCTTCCACTACTTGGATGAGTTAAGTGTGTCATTAAACCACGTGGTTAAGGGTGAGCAAAACTGAATCGAAACTAAAAATTGAATTAAATTTTATCTATTTGATTCGGTCTATTTGATTTTTTGATTCGATTTAATTTTTTTATTTAAAAAATTTTGGTTGATCTGTTCGATTCGGTTAGTAAAATTTAAAATTAAATAGACCAAACTGATCGAATTACATATAATTTATTAATTTATAATTATATTTAATTTATAAATTATTTTATTTTATTTTATTTTTATTTTAATAAAGAATAAAAAATAATAACATCACTTAAAATCCTATTTCGGTCAATCACTCTCAATTCTATTTTTTATAAATTATTTATTTGATTATTCATGCCTTTATAATATTTGGGCTCTATGTTATATGAGTGTAATTAAAATGGGCTCATATTGAAAAATAAATAAAAAAGGCCTAATTTTGCAGTGCTGTTTGTTTTAATTTTTAAAAAAATGGGCCCAATTTCAATAGTCCAATATAAAACAAAAAATTGAATTAATCGATGGAATCGAATTATCAAATTTTGATTTTTTCCTTGTTTGGTTTGATTAGTTTGTTCAATTCAATTCGGTTTTCATTTTCAGTGTTATTCGGTCGATTGATTCTATATATTTTGAGACCGAATCGAATTGAACCAATCGATGCTCACCCCTACATGTGGCTATTGGTAGACATTCTCTTCAGTCCACAAGATAGCTTGCTCGGTCTAAGATATATGACATTAGGTAAATTTTATAATTATTTTTTAACTATATCCCTACTTTATTTTTTCTTTTAGAAAAAGGTGCATTGTAATTTTAGTTGTTATTGTCGAAACACTTTTTGGGATATCCAACGACAGTATAATTTGAAAGATGCACTCCCCTTATTAAAACATGTAAGATTTTTTTTTATGGGTTGGATATTAAATAAATTAACGTATTTTTAGAGTTTCAAATATGTTTCAAATATAATTGATGTGTTTTTTTTAATGCCAATACTAAATAAATTATTTTATGTTTATTTTAAAATAAAATGCTATTAAATAAGTATAAATATAAAAAGATGACATTAGTTTGAAAACAAATAAGTATTTTATTAAGAGGCAAGATTTAATTAAAAATGTCTAATATTTTTTGATGGAGGAGGTAACATTTTTTAAGAGATGAAAGCTTTAACTAACTTTTTTTTTTTTTTAATGGTGAAGTGGTCACCAATATCCGATATAGTATTCCAGAGAGCAAAAAATTTACAAAATGCTCATATTAATCCAATATCCAAAACCCATACATGCTTTAGCAATCCAGCTTGTCCCAGTTAAGTTATGGCAAGTGAAACACACGTTATTAAGCTCACTCGACAAACACGGCGGCGGCCTAATTGCCAAAACATGATTAGGATAAAGGGTGTATTTGGGTAATTCACTTTTAACTTTTGAGATGTATTTTTTCACATCTGAGATGTGAAATGTTGCTTGGTGGAAAAAAAAAAAAAGAGATGAAAGTGTGTTCTAAAATTGCTTTGAGAATGTTATTGAAAGTAGATTTGATGGATATAAAATGATAAATTTTTTAAAACGTGAATTTAAAAAATGAGATTTTATTTGACTATACTATCTCAAATTTAATATCCTATTCTTTTATTTAAAAAATAGTTAATTATTAAAAATATAATTATCATTTAAATAATAATCATTAGATAGAAATTTTTTTGTATTATAAATTAAATAATTACTCATATTAATTTTTAGCATTAATTTATAATAAAAATTATAAATCTTTATCATGTTTTTTAAAATTACAAATTAAAAAAGTACAAATAATTAAAGATTAAATTTTTTACATTATAGATCAAATTTTATATTATTTAAAATCTTTATCATACTTTTTAAATATTTTATATATATCATATTTATATAATAAAAATTTTAAGTTATCATAAACCAATGTCATTTTAATAATTATACATTCAAAAACACATTTAATTATCACAATCCAAATAATTTTTAATTTATCAAATTAACTTTTAAAAAAATATATCCAAATACAAATTTTATTATAACAATTAATTTTTACTAAATTAACTTTTACTAAATAAATTTTTAACAAACTAAAAACTAAATACACACATAATTGTCCTATGACGTGTTCACTTCACAAGTCTACATGCATCTCATAACTAGGCCCATCTTCTTCACATGTCCTATTCTGATTTTTAGCTTGTTGAAGTTCAAAAGCTCACAAAATGAAGAAGCCCATAGGATTTACCTACCGTACTCCTAACAATATTTTAAGTTGTACTTCATCATTACTTCCAATTGAAAATATTATCTAATCTGGACTTGCGTACAAGTGGTATGAGTTGATGAGAAATGTTTTTCATAGCAAAAAGATGCCTTAAATTTCAGTCTGTTGAACAAAAGCCGAGCATCTTAAGCTTAACAGCAGCGCACCTCATTTTACGATTCCAATATTTTTCAGACTACTAAACTATTTCGGGCTTTGGAAGTAAAATGCCCACAGAAGCCCCCTGATCCAACATGATTTTCTCACAGGATAAACCAACATGCTTTGATGATATTGTTACATCAATACACCATCAATATCAATATATCATCAATCATCAAGCAATATTGATGGGAATAAGAAAATATATAACATAAAACACAACAAACTGTACTATCAGCTCATTCTAGATTCCATGCAATGCACGGAGAAAGGCGTCTTCAAATTTCCTTAATTGTTGTACAACGACCCAAGTAAATGGTTCGACTTCTATATCCATAACGGAATTGTAAAAGGATTCTTTGCCAACAAATCATAGGAGAATTTCCACTTGAACAACTTCATGTTCCACTCTTGCATGGTGCTGCTCAAAAGTGGAGAAAAGAATGTAAATGTGAGCAATTTTATACTTCTCCTACCCCAGCCCGGCCCTCCCAGGCAAGTGCTCTAACTCTAGCAGCTTCAAATGATCTCACCTCCTCCATACACATTGTAGGCCTACTAATTAGAACAATACTTCTAGCAAAAGGGTGGTGTCACAAAAAAGGTTACCAGCAGGAATTAGAGACTATGAAGCTGTCAATGACATTATTTGTTGCTCCACTTCTTCCCAGTTCTTAACTTTAGTCACCAGAGGATGCTGATCAACAGATTCAATCTTGCACCAAGGATACGAGTTCTCGTAATCAAAAAGCAGGACCCTGATTCCGACTTCAGCACATTCTATAGCATATCTTGGGTTATCATCAATTAGAACTTGAGCATCTAAAGACCTATCAGTTTCAGTGAGGAATATCTTTATCAACAAAAATCTCTGAAACTGACAAAGATCGCAGCTTATAAAGTGAAAACAGAAATGAGATTGAGAGGCAATTGATCACTACAACAAGTATAGTTCACAACACTGTTCAAAAAGTTGATATAAAAGCATTATTCTCCCACAAAGTCATCAGAATACAATTGAACAGGACCAGGGGGCATACCTACAAATCTCTGACTTGGGTCTAGGCACCCCATCAAGAGCAAAGTGGTTTCCAAAGTGAATTTCCTGAAAAAGTCCCGGAAAATTCTTCTCTAGCCACTCAATTGTCTGGTCCTTGATTGCATTCTGCCGTGATCTGATCACAAACATACACAAGCAGCTCCAATTAGTTGAAGCTAAAAAGATTTATTACAGGTTGAAGAAGGTCTAACACAGTAAGCATACGTTACAACTGATAGGTTACAAAATCTTGATAACTTCTGAAGGGCTGTCTGAGCACCTGGGAGAGGGTGGATCCCTGTCTTGAAATATGGTGTCTTAAAAAACTCATGCACACGGGCAGCAGCTGCAAAACAATAAGGTCAGTTGTCAATTAGTATTATGAAGAGAAAAAAAGAGAAATAAAAAAATCTTTTATAATAATGATAATTCATACGCTAAATTTGTTAAGCTGTTTGACAGCTTCAGCCTTCAAGGGACTTTTACCCCTCCACCAGCCCAATAAAAAGTCAGTTCAATGTTAAAAATAAAATGCAAATGACAACTTGTTTATAATTATATATCTTCTAGCATGAGTCTATGACGATAATGCATTGATATTTTGGTAGTATCCCATATTATACTCTGCCGAGGCTTTCTTTTACTTTCCATGTTCAGGTTGCTACCAGTAGGCACCATGTCTTTTGGGAAAATTGCTACTCGTCAAAGATCAAAGAATCAATTCAGGCTGAATAGTTCAAGAACGAAGAAATCATATAATCAGCATCAGAATAGGCTTTTCTTATCAAAAAGTGTCAATACAATCATGAAACTACTAGAATTTGATTCATTTTGAGAATTACATTTTCATGGGATCCAACTTCAAAAATATTCAAATTCTATAACACAAGACACTTGATCCAACGAGCATCGCAAGAAAAAAAGAAGGGAAGGAATAATTGAAATCATCCTATAGGTTCTCAAAAGAAGGTGAGAGCAATAAAACTGTCCACGAAATGCAATCTAAGTGTAATGGAGACACTTAGCGTTTACCTTCATCACGAGAACAATTCCATATCTGTAACAGAAATGAAGGGTGCATCAGCACTAGATGAAAAGATGGAAAATTTCAAAATGATACCACAGACTGAGTGGGTTGTTAAAAGTACTAATTTTCTACAGCAATGAAATTTTGTTAAATAGAGCCAAAAGGCCCTTGATGCATACAACAATCTGCTTGCTGCAGTAAGCAAGAGAAGATAAAAAAAATGTCCTAGAAAAGTGGATGCAAAAACTCAGAAGATCCAACAAAACCATTGGAAAAAAACAAATAAAAATTAAGAAAACTTAACCAAGGGTGCAACTTATTGATAATACTCCATCACATTACACCAGGGAATCATCCTGCTCATGATATATTGGAAAATGGGAAGAAAAAGAAGAAAGGAAAGCACTGAATAGTACACAACATATTCATGCGCCCAAAGACTTCTGTCCTTAAAAGCTGGGTGCATATCATTATCAATGGTACGTTAAGTGCATAATGTCAAAATTCATGTTATGGAATATTACCAAAGAACCAGCTCAGCCCAGATGTTCCAACAACATATTGTTTTTACAAACCCTTTAGTCAATGCTTAAGCTTAAAAAAATTACGAAATAGTTATTAAAGCAATGAGTTTTAGTTTATGATAACTATAAGGGAAACATGACTTATTATGTATAAATTTTTGATAGCTTGCATATATTTATCAATCCAATAGAAATAATGCAGTTAAGAAGATATGTATTTCTTACAAATTTTGATTTAATGTGTAAATATGAGAACTTGACTTCTTTCAGAACTGGAATTAAATTGTGCCAATACTTGTTTTGGTTTTATGTTAAAGACAAAGAATCCACAAATAATTGTGTATTGAAATAATTACATATTTAAATTCGGAGGACTGAATTTTTTTAAAGGGGGGAAGAATATAATAACCCCAGAATTTTGAGGGAAAAAATAATAATGATAAATTAAATATATAATAATTTGTTTTGAGTGTATTTTATTAATGTTTGGAATAACTATAATAAGGAGGAGTGTTGGTGTAGTGAAAGTGTACAAATAATGTAATAGCCCAGGAGTTTAAATTAAAATTAAAAATTATGATTGAGCATTTGATTATATTTTAATAATTCTAGGAGCAAATATATCAAGAGGGAATGTTGGTTTATTTAAGATTGGTGAAAAAGGGGAATAAATGAGTCTCCAAATGAGTATGACAATTGTTATAATGATTGTTATTTTTAGGGAAAAAAAAAAGAACAATAAAGCAGCATTTGCATGACCAGCCACTCATAATAAATGTCGGGAATACTAAAGCAGCAACAAAGAATTACCCTGAAGAACTCATACACATGATATTCAGAAACTGAATAATTTGATGAGTATCGATCTGCAATGAACCTGTTCAAAGCTGACACGAAGTTCCCTAATACTGGTCATCAGAAAAGCAGATAGAAAATAAAGGTTAGAAGAAAAGAGGAGCATAATCCTACATTTTTACAAGATATCAACAAACAGTAAATTGAGATGTCTAGAGTGAGGTGTAGCCTTATGTTAGATAAAATTTCACTACATGACATATTTCAGATTAAGGTGCCTAATGTATTGTGATCAAAATTGATAGGTATTGGTATCTTGTATACTACGGTAAGAGATACCATGGCATTCATGATAACTATATAGGTGGTATATTATGTTACAATAACGGAAGATAAAAAATATTAGATTGCATACATTAGGCATTGTTATTTACTTCCTGGATTTCCAAATATACTCTTATAGGGTTAAATAAATTACTGGGTGAACCGTTATCTGCATTCATATTTAATTTAATCAGTTATAAACAGAATACAGAACAGGCTATTTATGAGATAAGATAAAGAGAGGCATCTGCATTGATACCTTCATCAACGTCAACCGCAACAACAAGTTTCTTGGACAAATGGCAATCCTGAAAATTCAGAGGTTTAGTGGGACTCCTATTTAACGATGTATTTATAGTAGCATTGCGATTATTATCCCGGACAGTAACATCCTCTATATCCGCTAACGATGGCGGGCGAGGGAAAGCTGCAAAGCCACGGGCCTTTGGCTTGATAAAAAGCTTATTATTATTGTTATTGGTATCGAAGCAACCTTGAAGAGTGAATCCTATGCATCTATTAACTTGGAAAACATTAGCATACAGCTGCTTCCGAAGAAATGGGAAAGATAGGTTGCAGCCGAGGCTACTGCCACGGCCAAAAGAAAGAGATGAATACTCCGAAAAGGCCTTGGTAAAGTTGGAAGAAGGGTCGTAGCCAACCATAAGAGCCATGAGAAGATAATGGTGGTGGTGGTGGTGGTGGTGCAGAGCTTGCTGAAACAAGGAGCGCACAGAGCCTTGGCTATTCTTCAATTTAAACAACATAATATCCGTAGAATCTTACAATCACATCGCGACATCAGCATGAACCAAGAAAGAACCCGATCATAAATTTGGATGAAAAGCAATATCCCTAGAGCAATGGCAAAATTCTCAACCCCGAAAACTAATCAAGCTGATCAAACAGAGAACAACTTCACAGCCAATTGTTGCGAAGACAAAGCAACTAAACCGAAAGAAACCCTAGGAATAAATTAGGATGAGGAAGCCAATCCCTCTACGGATTAAAAAGGGAAGCCTCCGCTTTATAATATGATAATGTCCCAGTTCGGAAAAATCAATCTAGGCACTACACATCAGATCCCGTCAAAAATAGACCCAGAAGAGAAAACTTCGAAAAGGAGCATCAGTTGAGGGAAATGACGGAAAACCTAAGAAAAATCGTTCGGCTTGAGAAGAATTTCTAGGCTCAGAATGGAATATGCATCAAGACAAGAAATCCAAACCAATGAAATCGCCACCAGAGATCGTTCTTCACGGTCTCACACTTTCGTTCAGTTAAAACTCTTCAAAAACTCGGTATGGCATGGCACGGCTGGCGTTTTGATTACGCTTATGTGATATACACAGTATATAATAATAATAATAATAATCATAATAATAATAATAATATATCGAAAAAAATAAGCAAATACATGATTATTGGTTTATCGAAAATTCTGCCGGAATTTCGATTGTCCTTGTCTTTTATCATCAATCCATTTAAAGAATCTGGCAAAAATAAATAAATAAATCTATTTAAAGAATCCTGCATCAAATTCACCTTTTCCCACCGTTGTGCTTTTCTTCTCGAGAATGTAACGCATCTTTAATAAAATTTTATTTTTTAATAAAATAATTATTTATTTTTAAATTAATTTTATTTTTTTATATTTATCATTATAAAAATTTGAAAATAAATATAAAATAATTTATTCCCTCTATTTAAAAATATAAGATATTTTTTGAGAAGTTAAATATTTAAAAATGTAATATGTTTTTAATCTTTTAAAGTATAATCATTGTCTTTTTTAAAAAGTATTTGATAATGACTTTACATTTATTGTAGAGTATTTAATAGAGATAAATATGAAAAGATAAAGTTAGTTGAAAGCAATAATTACTTTATTGAGAAGTGAGATTTGATTAAAAATATCTTATATTTTTAAACGGAGAGAATATTTAATAGAGGCACTTATTGAGAAGTGAGATTTGATTAAAAATATCTTATATTTTTAACGGAGAGAATATTTAATAGAGGCACTTAAAAAAAAGGTAACGGTTGTAACTTAAAATATTTAAAAATATTTATATTTTTAAACATCTAACCCGTTTATATTTTTTAACTGAGGAAGTACAAATGTGTAATTTTTATTACATTTAAAATAATTATATAAATTTTATAATAATAATAATGAAATTTTATACTCTCCCTAACCGCAAGTTGTAATTAATAATGTAAGAATTTAATTTAGTGTCAACTTGTTAAATCAAAATATATAGAGTTATTGGTTTTTTTTGTTTTGTTTTAAACAACTTAAGGTTGAAGGGAATGGCCCAAAATAATAATAATAATAATAATAAGTAGCTGCAGTTGGACTTATCTCAATTTCGGTGAATTTTTTTATTTAAATTAATTTTTTTATTTTTTAGAGGTCTGGCACTTTACTGAGAAAAATAAAAATATACTTTTAACAGGATTATAAATATAAAAAAATATTATTTGACATCAAAATAAAGATCTAATAGTAAATCATTATGCACTGACGAAAAATGTGGAGTCTCGTCTTAAACGATATAAATAAAAGTGGGGCACAAAATGCCTTGTTCTCTCTAATCTTTATCTTTTGCTGAATTATTTTTATTGTTTTGGAAATTGTAATTTTTCTCAATCAGAATAAATTCCCTACAGTCGCGTGCCTTTTTAAAAAAAGAAGAAGAAGAGGTAATTGAGGAATTTCTTTTTTTTTTTAAGACACAAAATCCTACATATTTAGGTTGGATATATTGGTCATTCAAATGCTGTTGCTCTTGCCAATTGAACTAAAAATCTAGTGGTATGCTAGTATTATCTTTTGACATGATGAAGTAGAATAAAATGACGTATTGAATAAGACATTTAAATAATTAATATAATATATATTTTACATATAATAAATCACATCTTATCTTATCTCACTATATTATAAAGTGCATTGGAGAATTGTAGATCAACAATTCTTTAAATAGTGTATTTTTTTTTTTTTTACCCTTGGCCATTATATAAATAATTTCAAGAAACTAAAAATCAAAACTTCGTACCCCCAACCTAAGATTCTCATATTCATTTGAAATCTTGAATTAGAATCTTCATGAGCATCGATCCGCAGCCACCGACGACAATATCTACATATTAGTTTTTTCTATCTTCTTTTCTTGGAAGATGATGATGACAATGGGGACTCCATTAAAACCTTTCGAAACCATTGAATTCAAAATGGAGTCATGACTCCATTGAAACCTAGATCTTGATTTGCTATGATCACCATCATTTGGAGTCACAAATTGATTCGTTCATGACTTGCTTGGAGAATTGATGCTAGAGAAACACCTAAATTGTGAAAGACTATCATAATTTTTGCTTGTCCAAATAACCTATATAGATGGATCTTTCAAGGCTTGGGGTGTTCTGTAGATAGAGATGGAGATGAATCTTTAAGGACTTGGGGCATTTACTAATCAAGGGACGCATTGAAATAACAGAGCAAGAGAAAGACCATGGGGCAAGATGAGAAATGAAAGAGGGGGAGCATGGAGTAACATGAGCAAGCCACAGAGATTGAGAAAAATTAAGAAAGTGAGACATGGTAGATGAGAGACGATGGTGTTTTAAAGAGAGCCAGAGAAGGGGCTTGTGAAGTTAACATTGTGTTTGTTTATTAAAGGATGCAAAGTTTAGATTAAAAATCAAATCTTAACTAATCTTATTTTACTATATTCTTATCTTACCCTTACTATATTGTAAAGTGCATTAGTGATGTCACCAATTCTTTAAATAGTGTATTTCTTTTGTTTTTTTTTTTGTACCCTTGGCTACTATATAAATAATTTCAAAAAATTTAAAAACTAAAATTAAAAAAGTGTGAAAAACAAACACAATAAGGAGAAAGTAAAAGAAAAGAGTAAAAACAAATCACAATCAACGAATTAAATTAGATCAACCAAAATCAAAACCAAATCAATTAAGAAAAATAGATAAACCAAAATCAAAATACAACCAGAAACAAATAAGAAAAAATAACGGATAACAAATTTCAAGAAAACGGTAGAAACTCAAATTAGAATCAAATGAGAAAAGTAGATCAACTACATCAAAATACAATCAGGAACAAAAAAGGAACAAGATGATAGATTTCAAAAATAAGATCAACCCCAAGTATTTTTACACAAATAAAAATATAAAATGAAAATAGTAGCATATCACAACAAAAAATCAGAAAGATGTCATAAATACTTTTTGAAAATTATTGTTTTGTTTATAAAAAATAACAACAACTCATATGAAAATTTTGCTTATATTTATTAATGGAGGAAATATATAGTAAATTTTGTCAATGCATTATGATAGAATTACAATGATTTTGTGAAATACATCAAATTTGGATTTAATGACTAAAATAAATCCTATCACTCAATGAGTATTATATATAGCACGATGACAATTGTTCTGTTTAATTAGACTTTTTTAAGATATTTTATCATGCAATACTAAAAAAATCATTAAATCTTAAATTTTTAAAGGAAACAACAAATGTAAAGAGCATTTGGATTGAGAGTTTTATTTTAATATCTTATAAAAAATGTATCTTGATAATTTTCAAGTATCAATATAATTTAATAGGTATAATTGATATTCTTATTGAATAAGTAGATTTAGATTATTTAATGAATATAAATTCAAAATAAATCACTATAATTTTACAATGTTCTAACTATTTTTACAAAAACAATTAAAACTTTATTTTAAAAGGTTGAGATTGCTAGCATTGAATGCTACAAACAACCATAGTCAATCATGGTTTAAAAAAATATGTTTTTATCTATCTACTTTATTATTATAAATGTGGTCGTAAGTGGTAAATATTGAACATGTAATAAAAATATAAATGAAAAACTTAGAATAAAATTATAAATTTAATTTTCACAAATTATGAAAATTCATGTCTACGTCCATTAAAATTTAGGTCTACATGTACAAGGTAATAAATTGTAGAATAAAACAAATTTTTGTAAAAATAAATTGTTTTTTAATGCATAAGATATATTTTTAATTTGTTACTCAATACAGTAAATTTTAAATTATAATAGGTTAGTGTTCACATATTCAATATTCACGAGGTAATGAGTTTTAGAATAAAGTACATGTTTATTTTAAAGGGACAATGAAACTTTAAATCCCTCAAATTTGCTTAACTATTGATTTAGTTTCTTAATTTTAATTTTTTATCAATTTAATTTCTTACATTTTCTTAAATGGGAGAATTTCAGTTAAGTACCTTTGTAGAGACTTAATTTTAGGTGGGTTCAAAAAAATTTTAAAATTTCAGTTTAGTTTAAGGGAGAAAAGTTAAAAAAAAAAAAATTATCGGTGAAAAAACCAAAACACCCTTCACTTGTTATGCAAAATTACTAATTATTAATTTTCTTACTTTATTTGTTACTTTATGAATATGAGTTACAAATTATACAAGTTGATATATTAATAATTATATAAGACTTAACATCAATTTTTTAATTATAAGCAGCAACATTAATTGTTAAATTATAAATTCTACTTTTTAATTTACCAACATCAGTTGTAAATTATTGATAAGTCTTGTAATTTATAAATATTAATTGTAAATTATTGATAGATTTTGTAATTTACGACTGATGTTAGTAAATTAATAAGTAAAGTTAGTAAACTAATAACTAACGTTATTGATTGTTTGGCAAACAGATGCAATTTATAGGTGATACTGGTCAATTAATAAGTGCAGTAAAAAAATTAATAACTAATAATCTTGCATAATAAGTAAAGGGTATTTTGATTTTTTCACTAGCAAAATTTTTTTTACTTTTCTCCCTTAGGTTGAACTAAAATTTCAAATTTTTTTTTGAACCCACATGAAATTAAGTTTCTATAAAGGTACTTAATTAAAATTCTCCCTTCTTAAATTGTTACTTTAATCTTTTAGGTTTCAAAACAAAATTTGACCCTTAAATTAATTTGATATATAAAATATATGAAATAAAGAATAGAGAATTGTGGCTAGAAAGTTTTAAATTATTTTTTTTACATCTCTTAATTAAAAGTTTATAACATATTTGTCCATTTTTTTTAAAAAATGAAATTGTTAAAATATGTTTCCTTTTTATTTATTTCAAACAAAAAATAAGGATTAATCACGGGTATAAAATCTAGTTGTTTGTAAATTCAGGCCTACCAAAAATATATGTAAACTTAGAAAATCATTAACAGCACTGGACATAAAATTAAAAAAAAATGATTTTTGTTTTTAAATAATGAATAATAAAACTTATTTTAAACTCTATGCAATTTAGCCACACATGCTTTTATCATTTCCCTCGCTAATTGAAATGACAAGGAAAATGTTTGCCAATGAAAAATAAAGAATCTTTAGAGCCCATCCATTAAGAGAAACCTCACCATCAAACCAAAGAAAAGCAGCAGCAGCTTCGCCCTCGCTTTTGATGAAACCATGTCAGCCACTAGCTTATGATAAATGCATATAAAAGTAAAGCTAAAACTAAAAAGTTAAAGTGACTTTGATAAGCTATTTAACTTTTAAATTTGATCTAAAACCCCAATTGACAAATTGTCAAATAGTTACTACATAATACAATAGCCCCAGGTAAAGAAAAACATATTTTTGTACAAAATTCTATTTCATAGTTTATTTATTATTAAATTAGTATTCATTTAATAAAATTTTAATCCAAAAAATTATATATTTTTTAAATTACGGAGTTATCTAAAATTTGGATATCTACGAGTTTAACATATGTTGGTTAATTTTCTTGTACTATCAATAATAATGCGGACAATTAATCTAACATTACAACACATAAGAGACATGTTACCGTTTATGTACATGAAAATGAAATAATATATACTTTTGAATATTTTTTTTAACTCAATTGGAGGTAGTTCTTTTAAAAATATTTTTTATGTCCATGCAAAATTTAAATTTGAAACCTTGTAGTTTAATAATTTTAACTTTTTTTTACTATCGATCAACACCTATTAATACATTTTCTATTATCTCTAATATTGGACCTTTCGGCCAATTATATATGCTTGGGTGTACTTCAATTATTATTTGGTATCAAATATAATTTTTTTTATAAAATACAATAGAATACGTCACATGAATGAATATTGTTATCCTATCATAAAATTATTTTTCAAGGCTCCGTGCCCCCTTTTCTTTTTATATATTCCTTTAAGTATTTTTTTTTCATATTTTTCAACAAAATTTAAACATTAAGAATGGACTCAATTTTAGAAAAAATAATTTGATATTTTTTACAATTTTTAAATTTATTAATTATTTTGTACATAACATGGAGAAATATAGTATATAATTTGTACTATCCAAAACGAGAGCTCATGCTTTTTATTAAATGAAGAAAAGTGTACATGCATGATGCATGTCTATATTGATTCTTGATTCATTGGGATGATTCCTTTTTTTCCGTTTATTTTTGATAAACTGCTTGTGATGATTTTTAATTATTAATAATTGTACGCTAACATCATGAGTATTGAGTTTAGTTGCTGCGTTGCACAGACACGATTCATTAGATCCATTGGTACCATTAATTATTAGTGTATGATGGCCATTTTTTTTAAGCCACCAATGTTAGATGGTGATGAGTCTTTGTTTGTGACAAATATTGTTAAACCGTTGAACTTTACATTCATTTTTATTCTGGTCAATGCCTTGAATCATGCTTATTATGAAGCTTGATCTCTGGTCCTATGTATATCATTCATCTTCACCCACTTGCACTTGATGCTAATTCCATCGCGGACAGTGGCAATGCCAGGACTTCGGCCATGGGATGCTACACTATTTAAATTAATAATTTAAAAAAACTTAATAATTTTAAGAAAATTGTACCTTGCATGACTTCATGTTATGGAATCATTAAACAATCATCTCATTGTTGATGTTAAAAAAATTGATTTTTCACAAATTTCATTAAAAAAAATTCTCTTTTTACCTTTGTTGTGACAATTGTTAATATCATTACTAACTTTAAGAGAGTATAAAATTTTTTGAAATTCAAATATATTTAAAGTTGGACTAAGGGGTGCAAAATATTTGATTCAAGAGGGGTAAAGTATTAGGATAATGAACACTCTTTGTATTATTTTTTTTTTTTGTCCAAGGGGTGCATTTGCCCCCATGATTTATATGTGGCGCCACCCATGATCATCGAAATTTTAGTTAAAGAAGCTTAAAAATGATTTCGTTGATGTCTCTTACACAATTCACTTGTCTTTGTTTGTCACAAATTAGACACTAGAGAAATACAAAACTGTAGTTATTAGCCAAAACATAGTTTTAGTACCCTAATCTATCAGCAACCAGATTTTAAGTGTCATTGTTCAAACACAAGAAACTCGACCAACAACCATCTTTCGATCTACCATCGTTGAAAACCTTGATGAAAATGAAACCATTCAAAAGAAAATAGCGATGATGTGCAAGAGCAAACTCTGCATAACACTAAAAACAACAATGAATAGATAAATTTAAATCCAGAGAGTGAGCGGAATGATGACTATGAAGCTTGATACCAGCATGCTGACCATTGAGTTCATCTTCATCATTGGGGTTGCCAGAGAAGTGGAGGCATTCTCATCCTTCCCTAGATCAATCATGGTAATAAATTCACAGCCGTGTAAAAAAGGTGAAGGATTATCATTAGTTGTCCTTGCAAGACTGTTAAAGTTGCACAAACTTTCATTCTGATTCATGGTTTGAAAGTACATGTTAAATGCATAAGAAGCATTGGTCCTAGCGTCCAAATTCCCACAAGAAGATCCAGGAGAAATGCTAGTGCAATCAGCATATGTGCAGGCAATTCTCACACTCTCAGCTAAATCTGGTTCTGAGGTACTTGCCAAATCTGACATTACACACCATTGGTCTGACAAATGCTTGACCTCTTCTGCACCAACTAGTGATTTCCCGCTACCCAAGTCCAAGTCATATTTCAGAGACCCATCATACTTGAAAATCCCCCAATGTCTCTCAAAGTTTCCTGGTTCAGTACTCTTACGATCTTCATCTAGAAGTCCAAACACATAGATATCGGGTGGGGTTGATCTCTTTGGGCTTCCTTGGCCCTTAAGGATACGACCAAATAACCCTTCGTAGAACCTCGAGGCACTCTGTATATTGGCATTTGGGCCTCCATCTGTAGGCCAACCTACCTCCCCAATTATGATGGGCATTGAGCCAAAACCATTTTTTTCAAGAGCAGAAACAAGGGTATCAAAGCTCAAGTCTAGGACATTGGTGTAAATTAAAGAACCATCAAGAACTGGTTTTGCAGAGCCATTGAAGAAGGCAAATTCTTGTGTGAAGTTTGTGTTATTAGCATTAAGGCTTAGGAAAGGATGGATGTTGATGGTGAGAGGAGCAGCATTTTGGTTCAGAAGCTTGAGAATGGGCATCATTTGGTCATGGATATCAGGCCTGAAGTCTCCTCCTGATGGAAGACCTGTGTGACTCTGATACACATCAACATTCAGAGGGATTGTGACCTTTACTCGCCGCCCAAATCCAGCTTTTTTGAGGGCTGATTGGATGTTCCGAAGAGCTGGAAATGTGGATTTCGCAAACGTACCATTGTAGGATTTTAGAAAAGGTTCATTACCCACAGCAACATACCTGGGGACATTCAGAGACACTTTTGTGAGGGATGCAGTTCAGTTGAAACTTTTATCAAGCAAATATAAGACCAGAATGAGGATCTGGGTTCATGATTCATTTGCAACTTCGTTGAAAAGTGGTTTCTTGTATTAATTATGCTGTGCCTCCGGACACTACGTTAGAGGAGAAAAGAAAGGAGGAAAATACATTTTACACAAATAAATCATTATTTTATTATCACATGTAATAAAGAAAAATATAATTTTCAGGGGGCATCTTTAGCGTGTTTTTTTAAATGTAAAACACGCTAGATTTAAAATTGTAAATGAGATTAAACTTATAATTTTTCACTTTTTGAGGAGCTTTCATAGCGATATACCATAAAGATATTGGCATTATTCCTTCCCAAAGATTACAAATTTAACAGTCATATATTATTAATTTACTAGTTCACCTGTGAGTATTTAATTACTACCAAAAGAGTATAATTTACAAGTATAACAATATTTATCATTCAAATAACATAAATTTACAAGTAAAATTATGAATATTTATCATTAGGGATCTTTATGGATCAACAAAATTTGTGAATTAAGTGATTGGGAATAATTTTCCTAACTTTAATTATCTTCCAAGCTATTATATATATGTACATTCTCTCCGTCCTGACAAATTTTGAAAGCCTTTTTTCCTCTTAATATACATGAGGTAATTTAACCCCTTTTATTTATCATGGCTTGAACTCTTGGATAGGAATTTATTATAGTTTTTATTATTAATTGCAAATAAGAACGAAAATAAAAAGTAACACATATTTTTAACCATTTTAAAGATACAATGACCATTTCTTAATAAATATAAACTTGATTAAGCCTTATATATTAAGGAACGCAGAGTGTATAATAATAAGGAAAAATTAATTATTTAATTTTTATATTTTTAACTTAATTGTAATTTAATTCCTAAATTTTAATTTGATATACTCAATCCTATAATTCAACTATATTATAACTTAGTTCATAAACTTTAACTTAATATAACTCAATTTTTATAATTTTAACTATTTAAAATATTAGTCCCAAGGTTCCAAGGATTGATAATAATTTTGTTCTTTATAATTTTATTTTTTAAATTGTAAAAACCAATATTTTATACTAATAAAATTATATGGACTAGGTTATAAGTGTGTAAGTTTAGAGATTGAATCATTGCACTAACCTTCAAATTTAAAGATTGAATTTTAATTAAAGAAGAAACATAAAGATGAAATGATTAATTTTTCCTAATATTAATGATAATTGTAAGTTGACGGGTTGAGATACTCTCATAATCTATTCTCCCTTCTTTCTTCTCCTCATGTCATCTATATCCTTAAATAAGAAAATGAATGGTCCAAATTGAATTATTTTTACCAACAAATTTAATTATTTTATAAAATAATTATCACATAAAAATAGATAAATTCAAATTGTTAAAATTTCACTTGCATAATTTACAGTTGTATAACATTATTAATTTTTTTATAAATTAAATTATTTATTTATTTATTTTATTGTAGTTATACATTGTGCATATTGAATTTTAACAGTTTAAAATTATTGCCTATTTTATCAAGTGACACTTGAAGTTAAATCAACTTATCATGTAATCTCTAGTTCAAGTTTTAAGATATGTAGTTAAATTAAATGAATATTACTAAAATATTCTTAAAATAACCATAAGATCTCATTGATAATAGAAGTCGGCTTTCCTTCATTGAGGGAAGCTTTCTCTATCTCTTCATTGAGGTAGAGAAAAATTTAGACCTTTTAAATTAAATCTGGATGGTTCAGATAAATATTTTTAATTTTTATTTTAAAGTTATATTTTTAAAATAAAAATATATAAAAATTATAAAAAATAATAAATATAATTATCAATCTAATAGTCTAGATTTAATATAAATAGTCTAAATTTAATATTAAATTTTTTTAATAAGTTTATTGCTCTATTTAGAATATAACAGTATTGTCCAGAATATATTTAAAAAATCAATTTAAATTTTTAATATTAAATTTATACTATTTATATAAAACCTGAATTTTCAAATTAATAAATATATTTATTAAATTTTTTTATATTTTTATTTTAAAAATATAAATTTAAAATAAAAATTATAAAAATTTAATCTGGACCGTCCAGATTAAATATTAAATCTGGACGGTCTGCCTCTCATCGAGGCAGAGGAGGCTTCCTCTGACTCTTTGATAATAACGGTTTGATACAGTAGGGTTGAGACTAATCTAGACATTCCTTATCTAATCATTAAGGGCGGAGATGAGATGAGAAAAAACAAAAGGAAAGAAAAAGAAAAAAAAAAAAAAAAAAGGTGCCGCGGAGGACGCTGAGGGGATCTGCTTGCGTGAGTTGACACACAAGGACAAGGCAGTGAAGAGTGAAAAACACGCATTTGGGGAAAAGGAAAACAGAGCAAAATGAGGAAGCAAGATTACCTTATGTTGACCCCGTATCTGGTAATGTAAGTGGTTACATTTTTGGAGACCCAAGCCACAGCATGATAGGCATTACTCGCGAGCGTAGCCAAGAGGTCATTGGGTATGCCAACCATTACCTCAGTACTTGTATTTTGCAGAGCCTTGAGTGCCGCAAAATCTGCCTCATATAGCCTCACTTTTTTGAACCCATTGTCCTTCAGCAGCTGCACCACTATCTCTGGTGGAAGGGGATGCGAAGAGTTTCTCCCCCAGTTGCAACCAAACCCAGACATACCCTTTGACAACAAACCTTGTCCTGCAATGCAAACCCAGAACACAAGCAACGACATAGTATAGTTGCGCGATCCCATGTTGTCTCTCTGCTTGCTCTGTTCCTCTCTGTTTAGCCTGTCACCCAACACAACACAAGCAGGGGTGTGAACTGTGAAGCTGCTAAGGATGGATCTGCGTCCTTTGATTCTGAAGAAAGTTATGGCGCAAATAGTTGCTTAATAGTTCGACAAAGAACTAGATTCTAGGAGGATTCCGCTTGAAGACAGGAACCCGGATTGCTTCATGTTTTTGACCTTTTTTTATTTTTATTCTTAGTGTGTATGTTTAGACAGGGTGTCTTGTCAAATTCTGTCTCAACTTTAGATTTCACCCACTCTCAAAAAAGCGTAGTTATTGGCATGGATCACCTATAATATATGGATGCAATCTAAGACTCATCATTGTGGATCCAAATATGGGTTAAACACTGGTTACAACATTAAAACAGCATCCAACCATTCACCCCCTTCCAGATAATTAAGAGAATCTTGAGACAGCCAATAGCTATGTGGCCTAGTGACATGAAAGCTTCTCAGTAAGTGACAAGTCACGGGTATGATCTTGTTTGTAACTCCAAATCATCCATACTTACTCTTCTAAATAAATTAATTAAAAAAAAATTAAGACAACATGACAATGAGATGAAACTTCAAATTCCCAATTGTAACATATCAACCTATTCTATGCGAAATTTCGTTGTTGGCAAACCTAATGAGACAATTTACACTGTCCATGAAACAATCCCCCCTACATGATCAAGTTTTCCAAGATAACAGAAAATACACCAAAATCCATCAGACGACTATGGTAAAAGGTGAAAGAAAGTCATTCCTATCTTGCTCAATATTCTCAAATGCACTCTCAACAATGGATTCCAATTCACCATCTACAACAGCTGTAAAAATTATAAAGATATCATATGTCTACCTGCTGACATTGACTCTATAAAGAATAAGATCATTTCAACAATCAACCGATTACACAGGGACTGAAAATCTTGATGAACATAAAACTGCACAAAAGGAAACCGTGATGATGTGCAAGAGCAACTGTGCACAACAATAAAAACAACAACGAGTAAATAAATTCAGATCCACAGAGATAGTGGAATGATGATCATGAAGCTTGATACCAGCATGACCATTGAGTTCATCTTTATCGTTGGGGCAGCCAATGAAGTGGATTTAGTGTCATGTTTCCCCAGATCAATCATGATTTGAAATTTGCAGGCACTTTGAGAGGGAGAAGGATCTATCTTAGTGATCATTGAAAGATTGTTAAACTGGCAAGCATCCTTGCGCTGATCCATGGTTTGGTAGTACATGTTAAAGGCATAAGAAGCATTGGCCCTAGTGTCCAAATTCCCACAAGAAGATCCAGGAGAAATGCTTGTGCAATCAGCATATGTGCAGGCATTGCTCATACTCTTAGCGAAATTTGGGTCTAAAATACTTGCTTGCGGTGACATTACACACCATTGTTTTGGCAAATACTTGACCCCTTTTGCAGCAACTAGTGATTTCCCACTACCCAAGTCCAAGGAGTACTTCAGAGACCCATCATAGTTGAAAATCCCCCAATGTCTCTCAAAGTTTCCTGGTTCAGTACTCTTAGCATCTTCATCTAGAAGTCCAAACACATAGATATCCGGCGGGGTTGATCTCTTTGGGGTACCTTGCCCTTTAACAATACGATCAAATAACCCTTGATTGAACCTCTGGGCATTCTGTACATTGGCATTGGAGTTTCCATCCGTAGGCCACCCTACCTCCCCAATTATGATGGGCATTGAGCCAAAACCATTCTTTTCAAGAGCGGAAACAAGGGTATCAAAGTTGGCATCTAGAACATTGGTGTAAGTTTTGGAGCCATCAACTACTGGTTGTGCAGAGCCATTAAAGAAGGCAAATTCTTTTGGGAAGTTTGGATCAGCGTCAAGGCTTAGGAAAGGATAGATGTTGATGGTGAGAGGAGCACCATTTTGGTTCAGAAACTTGATAATGGCCATCATTTGGTCATGAATATCAGGCCTAAAGTCTCCTCCTGATGGCAGACCACTATCACTCTGATACACATCAGCATTTAGAGGGACAGTTGCTTTCACTTGCCTCCCTAACCCAGCTTTTATAAGAGCTGCTTGAATGTTCTGGAGGGCTGGAAATGTGGATCGCACAAACATACCATTGTAGGACTTAAGAAAAGGTTCATTACCCACTGCAACGTACCTGGAATATTCACAGATAGTTTTGTCAGGGATTTAGTTCATTTGGAACTTTGATCAAGCACATAGAACAGAATGAGGGTTTGGGCCTTGGGTAAGGGATTCATTTGCAACTTCGCTGAAACGTTTGACAAGTAAAAAAGAGCATTTCCGAAAACGGTTTCTTAAATGAACTATGTTGTGCCTCAAGAAACCACGTTAAAGTAGAAAAGAGGGCCATTCATCAGGAAGAGACGAGGAAAGTCGCTTTCTTGATGGACATACAAATTAGAAAAATCATGCTTTAGTATATAATGCAATCAGTGGCATCCGTTAGGATAGCCCAGCCCAAATGTAAAGTTGGTTATGTTAGAACATGGCCCATTAAGAACCGGCACTGATCACGCATTGTGTCATATTCTTATCCCAATTATTTTTAATCTTACTTTATATATTCAAATATATCATATGAAGGAGTCGAATATTTTTTCCCCAAAGAGTAAAATAATTTCTTTCTTCGTTTTTACCTGGAAAAAAACTTAGCCGCGGATCATCTCCGAACCCATCATGCCTTGGTCATTAAATAAGGTATTAATTTATGGTTCAGTAGTCAAATTATGGTCTAAAATATGGTATAACCAGTCATAAATGAATTAATACGTTCTAAATAATATATACTTAAAATATTTATATATAAGAAAAATAAATTTTTAAATTTCAAGTAAAATAACATGAAATAAAAAAAGTAATATCCATCACTATTTCATTATTTTAATCCAATATGTATACTAATTTTGTACTTTATAATTTATAATTTTAAAATATCTGCATAAATACATATTCCGTGCATATTTTTTGCATATTTATTTATTTTCTTTCATTTATCAATGCTTATTAGATATAGATATGAATAAATTATAACTTAGAAATATAAATTAAAATTTAAAAAATAATAAGATTGGTTTAACTAGTTTACCCATTGGTTCTATGGGTGCTCAATCAGTTCTTGGTCGGTTTTTAGCTGTAACTGAATTGGTTTTAGGATTAGTTCAATTAAATAAACTCCAGTTTGGTCTAATTTTCAGCACTACTACTAAGAAGTGAAAAACAAGCATTTATAAAAAAGGATTGATTTGCAAACAGCAGGAAGCAAGCAGAGCAAAAACATGGAAGCGAATAGGTAACAAAAAGATTACCTTATATTAACACCATTTTTGGAGATGAAAGTGGATACGTTTTGGGAGACCCAAGCCACAGCACTATTGACATTACTTGCAAGAGAAGCCAGGAGGTCATTGGGTATGCCAACCATCACCTCAATGCTTGAATGACCCAGAGCCTTGAGTGCCACAGGATCTGCCTCAAACAGCTTCACTTTGTTGAACCCATTGTCCTTTAGCAGCTGCACTACTATTTTTGGCGGAAGGGGATGCGTAGAGCGAGTTCCCCAATTCCCAGCAAACCCACCCACGCCCTTCCACAAAAAACCTTGGCTTGCAATACAAACCCAAAACATTAGCAACATACTATACCTGTGCAATCCCATGTTGTCTCCACTTGCTCTGTCTATCTTTGTCTAGCCTGCTACACAACACAAGCAGGGATGTAAAGCTGATAAGGGTGTATTTAATGGGGAAGGATTTGTGTCCTTTGATTCTGAAGAAAGTTACGTAAAGCATTGCATAGAAGGTCGACAAAGAACTGGATTCTACGGGAATACCGCATGAAGACAAGAACCCAGAAAGCTACCTGTTTTTGTTTGGTCCGAAATGCGTATGTGGGAGGACAGGAAGAACAATCTAGGAAAGAAAGGAAGAATCAAGCTAAAAGATAACTTTGTGTTTGACCTGAGACCTCATACAGAAGCAATGCACCTTTTTAATCCTTCCAAGTGTTGCTGAAAATGAAAGCCACTTTTGACTATATTATTCCCCTTCCTCTGATGCATTCAGTTAAGATAAATGAGTTCGCAATCCTTCTCTCTTTTATAAAAAAATAAAATAGGATATGTATTATGTTTTTACCATCATTGTTAATTATATTTTTCATTTTCATGCCTGCAATCTTTTTAACTTTTTTCAAATTCAACGAAATATTTCTAGCCTATGTAGGAGTAGCAAATATAAATATTAAGCATTTTGCCATGCATGGATTCCTTTTTATTCTCTGGTTGCAGGGTTTAGAAATGCTCACGGTTCTCGACAATGTTTTATGTGGTTGTGATTATTCAATTTTCATGCATTATATAGCATATAATGATAGAAGTTATTTAGGAAAATCACTTTGATCTCCTATACAAGTAATCTAAATATATAAAGGTTTGTAGGCATGACAAAATAGGAGGTCATAAGAACTGGCGAACTAGTTAAATTAATCTCAAATTATTAAAAAAAAAAAAAGTGGTTCAACTTATTGAACTAGTTATTTTCTATTTTTTTTTAATTTTAATTCATGCTTCAAAGTTACACATATTTATACTTAATCAGCATTGAAAGGTGAAGAGAACAAATAAAAAAGAAACATGCATGGTATATACATATTTATTATATATATATATATATTAAAAATTGTAAATTATAAGACAATTATATATATTTTTTGGATAAAAACTACAAGATATTACTGAATACTGCCATTTCCATTGTTATATATTACTTTTCTTTGAATTTAAAAATTTTTATTTTTTTGAAGGAAAAAAGCAAACTTCATTAAAAAAAATTATTATTATAAATAATCATTTCTTTTTATTTTAAATATGGCCCGACTATTTTAATCACTATTTTCCTATTCATGAGTCACAACATTGATCAAAACTAAATAATCTTATTATATATATAAAGAAGTTACATATTCAAATCCATGCTTTAATGTATGCTTAAATTTTCACAATGACGTAGTCTGTTCATTTTTTTTTAATAAGAAATTTCTATATAAAATATAAAATATACAAAATAACGTCGGGCAAAATTTGAATTGACAATCTAGTTTCAATCCCGTGATACTGTGAATCAAAAGGCGTAAGCTCTTGCTTTTGTCCTCCAATTCCTGTATCCCACCACATTCAAAACAGTTGAAACAAATTTGCAATAGTTGGGGCAAAAGGGAAGTGTTTACTTGGTCTTCTTGAATGATTGAAGAAAAAAAATTAAATATTTGACACCTCATGAATAAAAGGGCTTACCAGCGTATACAACTATTATCATACAACAACCAAAAACTGATTCGAGATGGTTATCGATCAGAGCTTGTGCTAACGTGCAAACAACTGGACGCGCAAACTGCTATAGGGAGATAGATGAAGAAACTGATTATCACATTTGTATAGCCTGTCTTCTATAGATCTGCCATGTCTAGGCGAACACAAATTTCCCTGTAGAAGATTAAATCCAAAAGAATATAGTATTTCCCGCTTCCAGGTCGAAGAAACCTAGATAGTATTTTCCGTTCGAAGAAAATTGGAGACCAAAGTGCCGAAACGGATCTTCCGAGAATCAGCGACATTTAGCAGAAGCTACGGTAAGAGTGCTTTCAATTGTGCTTGAAATAGATCGCCCAGGGCTCCCCGAATGTCCATCTGATCGAATCAAATAAAAGTCAGCATATCAGGGGGCATTTCCCTCAACTTGCTACTCTTGCAAGCGTCGAAATCAAGAAAAGAGAAGCCCTAGTAGTTTTTTTAAATCGTGTTCGTGAATAATGTTACAATGAAAAAAGCGACTGGTTGAGACTTGATATTTAAATCTTACTAGTATTCCAGACTTTAGTTATCCTGCAATTGCGCTCTATAATGGCCTTAAAGCTTTTTATTTCCATTTTATTTTTGGACATGCAGTTCGTCAAATGCCAGGTTTGAATCACCCTAATTTACCAAGCAAATCCGCCTTTCAATGACTGTAAAATTAAGAAATTACCTGGTCGCAGCATACAAGTTTTGTCAGCAAGGGATAGAAATCCCTGAGGTGTCTTCTGAAAATCTTATTATTCATGTAACACATGTTTTTAGCACCTGAGAGAGCAAACAATAATGAATACGTAAATGAAAATATCTCATGATACGAACCACCAAATGAAAAGGTGAAATGCATTGAAATCAACAGCTATTAATAAACCACGTTCTTGCTGACTGAAATCTTAAAAGTCACAACTGCATGTGAAAGTAATTTGCAAGCTAAAGATGAAAACATAAAACAGATAGTCCAATTCTCTCGTCAAAGGAAACACAAGCTGAACAAATTTTATCTACTACAATAGTTTACAAGCTCCTTAAGTAGATGAAAAAAGTTTTGAAGGGAATGCATGGAAAGTACATAGTAAGTAATTAAGACAGCTATAGAACTTTTCCTCCAGGCCCAGGGAAATAATAAGATGCAGAATTTGTTAGGAGAAAACCCAAGGCAAAATTTCACTACACAGGCTGTAATAATACATGATGCTTTTAGCAAGAACATCAAGCGTGAGAACAGAAATGAAGAAAATATATTTTAATTTTCATATAAATCATGAAGGGTAAATTTTGTACCTTAACTATGATAGGAGCACGCAGCTCCAAGACACGATGAATATCCATATTAGGGGTTTCTCCAGCAGTAGATTGGAGATCAGATGCCTCCCTGAGTACCAGTTCACAGAAAGAAACCAGTTTCTCCTCAGCTATTCTTTCAAATTTCTCTTCAGCCTCAGAAATTTGGGCAATATTGGAGCCATCATCCACTTTACTATCAGCTTCTTGAAGGCTGTCAGATTGCAGAATTTGCTCTTTCTTTGTATCAAGTCCATAAGTTGATTTCTGTAAGATTTCCAAATATATGCTAGTACCAGCTAATTCCTGGCGAAGAAGATTGATGGGTGGCCTGCTCAAGAATAATTGAGGTGATTTAGAGCTCCATTCCAATGATAGAGGAATTTCAACACAATCAGCAAAGAAAAACAGATTAATTTATTGACTACCTATCCTCAGGCATCTGGTGCATCCGGGTTCTAAGGTTGGTGGATGAGTTATATGAAGCAGCAAACTCCAACAGAGACACCAAAATGTCCATTACAGCAATTTTCTGCTGTGCTTTTAACTTGCTCCAGTATTTCTTCTGCAAACAAATAGAACTGTTCACTAGGGAAGTACCAAACCCACCCCTCTCCCCTTCATTGACACTGAACTTCACTGTATGGTTAATGACAAGAACTTCATAGAACTCTCAACCCAAATTTCAAAACTTCTGCTCCAGCCTATAATAGATAATAAAGCTTCCCACACCAACCATCCAATTACAAAATCCATGATGGGTCTTGAAGTACAACCACTCTTACATAAATATGCACTTCGAAGTTTAAGTTCAACCTTCACTAAGTAAACAAATAATAGGAAGACCAATAGAGAAATTATATCCTATTTCAAATACTGAAACCTTCAAAATGAATGTTACCAGTCATTTTAATTAAATAAATCAGTTATATAGCTATTAAAGGGAACCCAAAAATGTGAGATTTACCCCAGGAAAAACAATTGTAGACAAACCTGAATACCATCGACTGCACCAAGAAGCAGTAATTGAGTAATGCACTTGCCCCTGACAGTAACTAGCAAAGGACTCTCTTCATCCTTGGTATCAGGTTCTACAGCGTCAGTAACCTAAAATGGTATCAAAAATCAAAATAATTAAACCATATACAATAATTCTAAAACAGATGAGAAGAGCAGAGATAATCATATCTAGCATAATACCACAGCTGGAGAAGGAGGCTGAGAAGCATCTGAAGTTCTGCTTTGAGATTTGGAAGTAAGATTTCTGAGGAAGAGATTGTCCATCATATTTCCCATAATACGTTGACCCAATGTTTGATTCCGCTTGAGGCCTCCAGCATCTGCCAGTCTGGGAGATCTTCCAGATGGTGATGGTAGGCCTACAGTAATAAAGTCAGCTCTAAAGTCAGTTCAATGTAGAAAGAAAGTTGAAATTAGTGATTTCACATCCATCATGGCTTTCCATTTTCAAAAGGGAAAATAGCAATCAAGGACCACTGGCCAAAATTTATATAAGTCAAAGACCATTGTTGTCAAAACCCACAGCAGTCAAAGACCATTTTCAAAAGGGAAAATAGCAATCCATCATGTTAAAAATGCATACCATGTCCATTTAATGTCATTCTGATAATCCCCAAAAAGCAAAGCATGCATAAATATGAAGTTTACTGTATATTTTGAAGAACCTGACCTTCAGATCTGTCTGAATTTGTTTGCAACACTGAACCTTCAACTCCATCAACATTTGTACTTGAGTAAGCTCGAGGGGATAGTTTTCCATTATCATTGACATTAAGCTGACGGACACCCACCGCCTCAATGTCAATAGACTTTACAGTAAGACTATCACCTGCATTGGTATCTGAATTTCTATCTATGCCTCCATAATTTCTCAGATTTTCAATGCTGAAGTTATTAAGCAGCTCAAGCGGTTGTGTTGTATATGCAGCATCGCTGAAGATCAAAGTTAAATAGACAGACCCTATTAATAAGGGTTTTTCATCACAGAACATCTTCAGAAAACAAAACAAAAAGTACCTTATGCTTTTCAGCAGTGTATTCCAGTCAGCTTCGCTGAACTGATGTCCCCCAACTTCAATTAGATGAACCAAGGCACCAAGAGATATTGAGACCACAGTTTGATCAGGCTTCTTGGCACAATCTAACAGCAAAGCCAGGAGAGGTGGCAGCATAAAACAAACTTCCTGGAAGAAAGTTGTCTCATGGGTAATCTTTTTAAACACAACCACAGTAAAATAATTGACAAGAAAATTTGAAAAACTGAACTCAAATTCCTCGTTTCATTTGAAGATGTTAATAGATCCTTCAAGTTTAAGGCATCAATGATGTAAGTGCATTAAGTCTTCAAGCAGCAAATGTACATGTTAAAAAACAGTATTTCAAAGAAGAACCTTCAATGGTCCCCAATAATGAAACTCTAACAAGTAAATCAACTGTTTTGATATATAATTTCTTGTTCACAAGTTTCCATGATACATATTCATCATCTGTAGTAAACGATTCAGAATATCTAGTTTTCTTTTTTCACCTCTCAACTGAACAAATCTCCTCACTGGAAGCACATCTTAATTCATTTCAAAGAACTTCAGTAGTGTTATTCTTCACTTTCCGAGAAATTCAGAGTCTCGCTAATCTGAAGAAAGTACCAACTAGCAAAAAGACACATTGGTTTCAAGCTGTTTTTAATATTGCTATTTGAACAATGAAAGGAACCAAATAGGTCCTGGCAGCTGTCATACTGAGTTTACCATATTAAAACTTAGCATCAAGATGAACAACCCCAATTACATATCTAGAACTAGAATACCCAGCTAAGAAGCAGTCGAGTCACAAGGAAAATAATGTTCTTAGTTCTCTAGTTTACCTTGTAGAAAGTGTTGAAAAGGTTGCAGAGCAGCTGAAGGGAATGTATGATTGTTTCACGAAGCCATGCATCATCAGAAAAACAACGCCGTCCTTTCCAGCTTGTCTCACATGATCAAAAATGGGAAATAGAACACGATGGAATATGTTCTCCCAAAATGATGAAGAGAACTTGCTGCCTCTTTCATTCAGTAAATCAAACAGGACTTCAAGCGCACAGCTTCTCACCTCTGGTCTCATATCTGATGTTAAATCAGATAAACCAGCCAACATTGGGAACCAATAATGCTCAGTCACATCAAAAGTTGCATCTGCGTCTGTGTTAATAGGCTTCAAAGCACCTCCAGGAATAAGACCCTAAAGCATACAAGCAATTTAAAACATTGTGCATGATTTTGTAACAAGCAAACGCTAAGAGTGATGACTTGAAAAGAAACCAATTGATAAAAGATAAGTAAAATTTCCACATTGTGAATCCTTATGCCCAGGCTTCTAGAACATTGCTAAAAATCTAGTGCATTCTACAGGTCAGATAGTGCACTGCACAACATGGTACCAATGCCAAAGGTTGTTTTGTCTTACCATAAACACAAAAGATCAACAGAAGTTAGAACTTCTTGTTTACAAAATTGTATCTTCGTGGAATTATCGAGCAAATCAACATACCACAACCAATATATATATATATATATATATAGCAGAGAGCAGACAGCAAGAAGTAGAAACAAGGGTGTATGCTAGAAGAGTAATGGAGAAAAGAAAAGATATTAATTATTTGTGAACGTAAATTAGGGATTAAAGACAAATATGGGAAATGATAGTTTAATTAAGATGATGATCAGGAAGTAAAACCTAATACCTTTTGTTTCATTTAAACAGCATTAGTTATTAGCTAAATTATCTCTTACTAGGATTTAACATTATCTTTCATCTATACACTATTGAAAGCTATCCCAAGAGCTATATATCTATAAATCTTAGTCATTAGGGTCAAGGTTGCTAGCTTTTGATTGGTTATTGTAGCAGGAAAATAGGTAGATATTGATTTGGGAAATGTCGATCAGTTCAAAAGGAAGACACTGACCAGGTTCATCTTATTCCGATGATAAAAGCAAAAGATAAAAAGCGAGCTATAAGAGGCTAAAGTCATCCTTCCTAAATCCCTACCCATCAGGGAGTAACATTTTAAAATCAAATAACCAGATAACAATTAAATGATAACAAAATCAAAATAGATAAAATAAAGTAGGGAGAAAGAGAATGACATTTGAGTCTCTTGTGAGGGAATTATTAACATTTTGGTCCCTACCAAAAAAAAAAAAGAGAGAGAGAGAGAGAGAGAGAGAGAGTTGTTTTTTTTTTTTTGGCCAAAGAGAGAGCTGTTAATATATCATGGTTGTCAATCTCAAAAGGGTCATTGTTTCAAGAGACCAAAGTGTCAATAATTCCCACAGAACACCCGAATGTCATTCTACCAATAAATTAACAGAAATACCAAACAAGCCCACTAATTGTAAGCCCAAAACCATGTGCACGAGGTTACTAATAAGTTGTCTCCAGCAGTTGCTAATAAAATTATTTTGGCTTGTTAACCATTAATCATCCTCCCTTTTCCTCCCCCTCTATTTCTTCCAAATCTCCCTCCTTTTCCTTCTCTCTGCCTCTGTTCCTCCATTATTTGTAGTGTCCTACATCCAAGAGTCAGTGGAACAGGGAGAAAGGAGGATCTCAAGCTGCAATGGTCAGAAGGGGTGGTCAAGAGAGTATTTCAGTAGAGATTACCAGCTTTATTACAGAGGAGAACTTTTTGGTAGGAAGAGTTGGGACAGTGCTGGGTTCTCAAAAAGTTAGCTTCTCCTTGTTTTATCAACTCTCTTTGCGGTTGTGCTGTGTAACTGCGGTGTGTTTTGGCTTGAATCAGTTTCTGAGTTGAATTGTTTGAACTGTAGAACACATTCTCTCAGGTCCATCAAGTGTTTGAGCTTCCACTGCCATTACAGACCTTTTTATTTTCATTCTTGGAGCTGTTAGTGTGTGTTAAGCCAGGGTGTCTTATCATGTTCTTTCTAAAATCTAAACTTCAGATTCTATACACTCAGAAAGGCAAAGATATTGGCATGGATCACGGATCACCCATAATATAGGATGCAGTCTGAGACTATGCATCATCATGGATACAAAGATTGGTTAAACAATACTGGCTGTGATGATGAAACAACATCCACACATTCAGCCTCCTTTGGATAATTAGAATCTCAAGACATGACAATGATATAAAATTTCAAATTCCCAATAAAAACAAACAAACCTCTGCAAGGCGATCCTCACAGATACGCAGGAGTGCAATGGCCTTCAAACTTATCCGATGTGAAACTTTGTTGTTGGCAAACCTAATAAGACAATTTACGCAGTCCATGAAACAATCCCCAACTACTTGATCAAAGTGTTCCAAGATAACTGCAAACACACCAAGAGTCAAAATACACAAAAATGCAACATGCAACCATGATGGCAAGATCAAAGAAAGTCATTCCTACCCTGCTCAACATTCTCAAATGCACTCTCAACAATTGATTCCAATTCATCATCTGCAGCAGCTGTAAAAATCATAAAGACACTACGCCATCCAGACTTTATGCTCCCAACCTTAGATTTGATCATCTGAAATAAAAACAACCACCAACTGTGTTTAGCAAATATGTCACAAATAAGGAGGAAGCCAATTTTAAAAAATAACCAAAATAAAAAAGAAACGATGTGGGAAAACCAATGAAGACAGACCTGAACAATGCAGTCAACAATCAGGCTCCTTAAGGTTTCGTTTTGACTATTACGCATGAGGACAACAAATGGTTTGAGAATGTCATTTTGGAAGGTGAAATTGGCCAGCTCATCACGCTCCAAATACTTCATACTAAGCTGTCTTAGAGAATCTATGGCATACATAGCAATTTTCTCATCATGATGACTCCCAGCTGATATAAAGTGATTTGCCAGAACATTCCATATTCTAGCCCAGACCTGGAAGATAAATCAATAAGAATTTTCAAATTTCTTAGTTATACCCCAGCACGTTCACAGCAGCATCAAAAGACTCCACAGTTACATGGAAGCACGCAATAGGCTCACAATTTAATGTGAAGAATAAGATTTCATTCATCTTAAAGGTGATAAAAGGTTTGAGCAAAATCACACTCCGTATCATTCCACAATGAGAGGCTTTCAAATGCATGTGTGCACGTGTATGATCAGGAAATGTACCACAGGAGAAAGGTATGCAATCATCACCACAAATTGATGATCCAAATTAAAACAAAAGCCACCATAAATAATTTTCACATCATGATATTTGCATTAATACCATTAATTAGTAATCTAATGTTGACACAAGCTAAAGTTGGAGAGTGGTATTTCTAAGAACCAATTCGGATTCAAGCTAAGAAGGGCTACAACACAAGCGATTTATTTGCTAAGGGAATTAATAGAAATGTACCAAAGCAACGAAAGAGATTTACACATGTTTTTTCAGTGATGCGGAAAAAGCTTATGATTATGCATCAAGAGAAGTACTTTTGAAAGCCTTAAAAAAGATAAGTGTCCGTGTTGCATATATTAAAGCCATACAAAATATATATAAGGAGGAAACAACTAGTGTAAGAACATATGGCGTTGAAACAAAGAAGTTTTTTATAAGGATTGGCCTATATCAAGGATCATCTTTGAGCTCTTATTTTAGATGTTCTAACTAAGCATATACAAAAGGGAATCCCCAAATGCATGCCTTTTGCGAATGATATAATTCTCATTGTAAAGTCAAGAGAAGACTCCAAACTTGAGTTATGAAAAAGAATCTAGGAGTCCAAGGGTTTCTGCTTGAATTGAAGTAAAACAAAAGATATGCATTGTAATTTTCATAAGAGACCAGTTAGTTGTGATTTAGAGGTTACATTTTGAGATGGATCATACCAAAGCATTGTAATTTTCATAAGAGGCCAGTTAGTTGTGATTTAGAGGTTACATTTAGAGATGGATCATACCAATAGTGAAAAAGTTTAGATATTGTAAGTAATTATTCAAAATGACACTGAAATTGATGAGAACGCTATGCATAAGACAATTCAGGTGGTTCAAATGGAGAAAGGCTATGCATTATTTGTTCAAAAAAGACCAATGCACTGGTGAGAAGGGTGGAATAGACAATTCTAAGTCTTGTGAAGAGAGGAGTTGAGAAAGACCAAAGACAACACTAAATGAAATTATTAAAAGGGATATTCTTATTAACAATATTTATAGAGATTTGGTCATTAATAGAGTACAATGCTGTCATGCAATTCATATAATCAACCCCACCTAGTGGGATCAAACTTCTTGTTGAAAAGTGCACAATAAACTTAAAAGGAAAGGTTTATTAAATTGCTATAAGACTAGTTGTATTATATGGTAGTAAATGTTAACAGTTTTAAAGGGATAACAAAAACAAAAAGTTAGAGTAGCAAAGATGAAGGTGTTGAAATAGATGTGCCAGCATACTAGAAAACCTAAAATTCGTAATGAGCAATTGAGCATATATGAAAAAAAGTAGGCATGACATCTATTAAGAAGAAAATGATAGAAAATTGTTTAAGATGGTATGGACACATACAAAGAAGGCTATGGAAGGCATCGGTGAGGAGGGTGAAACATATGGTCTTCAGTCCTATGAAGGGTAGAGGAAGATCAAAAAGGACTTAATGAAGTTGTTAAATGAGACCTATTAGTTAACGATATACCAAAAAGTATGGTTGTTGATAGAGCATAATGACATCGTGTAATCCATGAAACTAACCCCACCTAATGAGGCTAAACTTGATGTTGTTGTTATAGTGATATAATGTTGATCAGCTACCCATCTCACCTCTCACTTAAGAGCTATTATGTCAAAAGATTTGAGTCAATACATAGAAAACAAGGAACAAACAATAGCTTGTGATAAACAATTTGAAAGGTAAACTAAGTAGAAGATCATACCAAAATCAATTTATGCTAGACCACAACAAATAAAGAAAAAGAAAAGACATACAACTTCATTTGATAAAAGACATACCATACGTATACGAGCCATATTGTAGTAGCTAATCTCAACAAGTTTTTGAAGGCTGAAAACACGAGCTGGCGTTTGTTTTAGTTCTTCAGCTGATACACCACAAAGAGCAGTGAAGAATTCCACAACTGAATCACCAGGCAGCTTAACACTATTAACAAATACTTTTTCAGCAGGTTTTCCAGCCAACTCTTTTAGAGATTGAACTACAGCATCCTTGGAGATTTGATTTGACCCAAGCATCACAGTGGAAGATATTGCTGGAGTTGATACTATGAATTCAAGGCGAGAAACACATTCCAAAACTGCATTCCATGTGTCTTGAAGGGCATCTGTGTTTGAGTCGCAAAGAACCAACAATGTCCGCATGGCTTCCACATTTTTACTACGCATTTCCTTTGGGGCATGTAAGAAAGTAAACCTGAAGTATCAACTAAGGAACTAAATGAATATGTTCTACTTTCATAAACATCAAGGTTGCCATACGGCATGCCAATGCACCAAGCATGATATAAGTCAAAATAAAGAATTACACAATTATTTAAAATGGCAGGAGAGCAAGTTGAAAGGATCATTTACCGGACAAGAGATGTTAAAAAAGCATAGCGCATGGTATCCATTCCAAGCACGTACGTAATATGAATGCCAGCTTTAAAACCCTCCATGCATAGAAGAACACGAGGCTTATTCTCACCTTCTTCCATAGTTACAGAGAATGTAGCAAGCAATGGCCACCCAACAGCTTCTACCATGGGCCTTACAAGTTCAATCTGCTGAGAAGTGTAAAATACCCCCTTTTTAACACCCTTATTTCTGAATATAGCCTGTGTTTTCTTAACGATTTCTTCACTCTCAGCTTTGGCATCTACAGATGACATCCTTTTGGGGAGAGCCAGATTAAGAATACTGACAAGACGTCCCTCTTCATTTTCTGGCTTTTGCCTGCTGCTTTTTCCCATAAGAGATGCATCTTCTTTCATTTTAATCTCTTCTTTGACTATGGAATCATAAATGTCTTCCAGCATTTCTGTAGGAGCACATTCTTCAGCATCATTCATGGCATTCATACGTATAAAATCAGACTTGGACATTTTAGGCCACACCATTGGGTTATGTGCATCAGTATTCAACAAAATAATAGCATATGCAAGAACATATGCTGTATCTGCATTTTTGAAAAGACCTGGATTATCTGCACAATATCTGCCACAGACAAGAGATGCAAATAAATTATCACCTCAATCAGTACAAAGTATCAAATTATCCGGCACATGTACTGTAGAATGCCCATAATACACAAATCTAACTTGTGTTTTTTTCTAAACAAACAAAAAAGTAAACGCTACATGTTAAGTGTTTTTTTTTTCCTTGAATGGCAAGCAAAAAAAAAAAGGACAATGATAGTGATGATGGCAGTTGTAATAGTAGTAGTATCTATACCTCTTTCAAACCACACAAGATGTTTTCATATGTTCAGAGGTGTTTCCATATAAACAGCATATGCACACCACAAATTTCAAGTTTAACTACCCTTCCACATCCAGGAGTAAAGTAGTAATTCAGACAAATAGGAAAATATATTTTAAATTAATTAATGATGTAATTATAATTTGGATTTAAGGTCAGTAATTGCAAATTTCAGGTGTTTTTTTTAAGTCTAACCCTTAGCAGAGTTTTATTAGGATTCTCTTAGGCGTGTCTTCATTGAATTAAACTTTGTGAGTTTCAATTCAATTAGATTTGTTCAGGAAACCTATAGATAGGCCCACAGTCATTCTTAAGAATTAACTTTTTTGTTATGACATCTATTTGATGACTTATGTCTTAAGACAGACTATCAAACCCTACTTGGTCAAGGGGAAAGAAAAGCCAAAAGCCAGGACAAATAAAAAATAAAACAGGTGTTACCTCTCTGCAAACTTTTCCATGATTCGGTCTATCTTTTGAGCTTCACCTGGAAGTCGGAACCCTTTGAGAAATTCTCGGATTGCAGAATCAAACTTCATGCCAGAAAAGTTCATGGAATCAACATAAGCATGCATCACAGCAAGGGGAAACTCTTCATGCTGACCTAAATAATCACCAATTGTAGCCTGAAAGCCAAAAGCTACGTTATATATTACAAATCAAACTTGTATACGGTGTTAGATTATAAACTATATTATAAAAAATGAGTTACAACCTTGTCCAGATTTGGAGTGGTTTTCAAAAATTGAGCTACTGAAGCAGGTGTGTTCTCTGCCAACTTATTTGATATTAGATACTCCACCCCTTTCACTGGTTTCCTGTTGAACTAAAAGATCATTAAAACCATTAGTTAGGCCCCAACTGCATGCCGAGCATTAAACGAGGAAGTTCAGCAAATTGGTCCTTATAAGTTTCAAGCACATAAATTTGGTTACCTCAGCAACAGCAGCCTCCAATGTAGTTTTATGAGCCTTTGCCTTCTCAAAATCGCTGGTTACATCATCCCTGGATCTTATTTCTACAGAGTCCCCAGCTGAAACCCCCTCATAAAGGTTACTATTTCTTAACTTCTCCAATTCTTTATGTGATTTCTCCCAATCAACCAGTGATTTAAGAACATTTACCAGACCCTGAAAGGATAAAGAATGCAGAGGTGCACCGACAAATTTAGTTAGGATGTAGCTCAGTTAAATAGTGACTTTTATAAAAGAAATCATCTATTACACATACTTGGAGTGACGAGCCTTTAATTGAAGATGATTGAGACACAGCAACTGAGTTAGGATCAGTATTTTGAATCCCTTGAGCTATTTTGGATAGAGATGTAACCTATATATTAAAATTGAAAAACAGATTGCTCATCAGTGAATTAAAATCTTAAATTCTGTTCATTGCATGAAAGAAAATATTAATATAAGACTATACCATTCGTTCAAACAAGTTTGGTGCCTCAAGATCACAATCATAGTTAACAAAAATGTCAACAAGCATCTGCGGATCCTTGCTTACTTTCTCTAACATCCTGCAGAGCCATCCATACTTGATATGAAAACAGATTTATATGAAAACATAAGAGATATATAAATATGCATACTACAGCACTTTTCTAGTTGGCAAAAGAAGAGCATTATACCGAAGAACACTTAGTTTTAGGTTGACTGGAAATTCTGAACCATCAAGTGGTCTTAGAACTATCAAGGGAAAGAATATGCCTATTTCACCCTTGAAAAAAGAAAAAAACCCATCAAATTAACAGTATTTCAGTAGCAAGAAGCTACTGTAACATCTGCAATATGATATACATACTTTGAGGCTCTCCCTGAATCGCAGTAACAGCACAGAGAATATTCCAGTGGCATACTGTCAAAAAAGTACATAATCACCATAAGTTTCACAAACCACTTTAAGTAAGTGAGGAAAGATAACCAGATTCAAAAAACAAAAAAAAAAAAAACAAACAAACAAACAAACAAACAAACAAGAAAACACAACCTGAAATATGACAGGGGATTGTGAGACTGAAGCTCGCAATAATGCATATGAAAGATAAGCCTTCACTGAATCAATAAAATGAAAGTTCTTTGTAAATGAATGGCTAACTCCTTCCAACAAACCCTGAAAAAGAAAACAAAGGATCCTTGAGATAACAATCAAACACTTAGCATGGAACAAACAAACTAGTAACTTTCAAAAACAGGTAATCCTGAAAATCAAATATCGAAGAATGAAGATTGCTAAACAATATATCAACCTCTTTCCTGTCAAGAAATTATTTCCGAATGCCTGTAAATAGGGATAGGTAAAATATCCCTATGGATACCCCTATTGCATTCTTTTGGTGTTTCAGAGAATTCCAATTTTTTTTTTTTTGGTTGTGATTTTATATGAATTGATTTGAAGTAAACAAGTCTCAACTTGTGAACAACTTTCATTTAGAAAATTTTCCCGCAGGGGATTCAAAAGAGAAAGATGGAGGTACACTTTGTTAACCACGCTGGCACAGACCCAAGGATGGGCCAAATATTTTTCTACATGTTTGGGGATGAGGAATACAATACCCCATCCATGATGCTGCATTATTTGACTAACTAATCAAATTAAAAGCCAGAAGCAGATATTAAGTCACTTCATCACCTGCAGAAGTTCAAGGGACAATATGCGTGTTTTGGTTGTAACTTCATCACTATCTTCTTTCATACCCATCTGCCAAATTAATGCACAGAGCAAAAGAGAGGTTAACAAGGAGTTAGCTGCGATTCCAATATCACAATGAACAGACAACCTACCTTGCAAAGAGTACGGAAGACCAGCAGAGCATCACGTTGTGCAATACCCATGCTCTCTAAATCAATTCCTCTTGAAAGAAACAAGACTAATAGTCTGAACATCTACTCTGAGTAAAAGATATACAATGTAAAACCAAAAGGACAATATCATATTCATACCGGATTATCTTTTCACCATCTTCAATATGCACAGCCTTGTCAAGTACAGCCTCTAAGCCCTGTACAACACGTAAAAGAAAAGGTACAATATATACTTTATTACATACATAATATGCACTTTTTTTAACTACTGTTACAAGCCTAGAGGAGAATCTCCCCCAAAAGACTAGCTTATTAGGAAGAGCCTCAAAGACTTATAAATCCACTTATGCATCCCAAATTACCCAACATGGGGTTTGACAGGATCCTTACAGAGACCCACCCTTCATAGCCAACATCCACAACAGCTCCACTCTTGGTAGCACATTCATCCATCTTGTCAGTTACAGCCATCCAAGGTAGCTATTGTGCAAGCCCAAAGGAGATTCTCTTCCAAAAGACTGGTCAGTTAGGAAGTCAAAACCCCGAGACTTATAGGCCTATTTAGACATCTAATACTACCCAATGTGAGACTCAATAGGATTCTAACAGCTATCTTATCCTCAATTATCTTCTTAGGATGATACTCAGTTATCCTCATTTATATCTTACCCTCCCCTTAATGAACTTTATCTAAAAGAAATACACATGCACATCTTTCACCTTGATATCAGCACCGCCAGCAAGAGTTTGAAGTTCCTCAAGCGATGTTGGAGATGCATCCTTGATTTGGCTAAGCGCATCACCTAGAGTCATTTCTTTGTCATTTGAATCCCCCTTGGAAGCTTCCTCAATTTTTGTGTTCAAATTCTCTGATGAAGCTTCCTCTGAATGTACACCAGATCCAGATGAAAATTCAACCTGGATATTTTGATAGACATCACTAATGGCATGCCATTACAGTTATACTCCAAAGATGCTAAATGCAAGGGATTTGAATTCCACACCTGATCAGTTTCCATTCTTCTTAAAATGATGCTGATCATCTGTGTCAACATTGCCTTCGCTGTTGCTTGGTTTATAGGACTCTTGCTATATATCCAGGCAATGAATGTAACTGGTAAGTAGTGAATACTAATATTACAGGCCTCGGAGAATATGCAAGAAGCAATAGTACCTGTTCAAAGCAATATTGTAGCATACTCGAATAACTCCCAGCAAAGGCTCCCCATGCACTGAACAAGGGACAGGCATTATAATATGAAGATGAGTTCCAAAAAACACACTCAAAGAAAAATAGAAAAAAAGATCCAAAAACTAAAACAAAGAGAAAACAGAGCAGAGAACCACCGCATGTTATGGCAGAAAAAGTAGTTCTCTATGCAAAGGACCATAAGAAAATCAGTCTGACACAGCGCAGCTAGAAGCATGCATGTATCTATAGTCCCAGAGTACTGTATGATTACATTGAACAAACCAATGCCATGACTGAAAATAAATTGTGATAGCACAAGAAAGGAAGCAGTAATGTGCCCCTTAAGTTCTTTGTCTAAAACATAGAACGTCCCCCCCCCCCACAAAAAAAAAAAACAATTAGCAATAAAGTGATTATAGATAACAGCAGACCTTCACAGAGAAATAACCCAGTTTAAAAGCACTGTGTTCTCCGTTAAAATGCAATCATCATCAATTAGAAGCATCATAACTCATTGATAAGGTATTGCCGCGTTATGCCCAATTGGAGGGCTCTGTTTCTATCTCAGACTTTGCACCATTTCGATACATTTCAAATCAATAATAAATTTGGCAGAAGGAAAATTAGCCAACTATTCCAGATCTTGTAGATCTGTTGACTGAAATTTTATACTGTATTCAACCACCTCTCAGTTTCAGTTCACTCCTGTTACTGTATCACATAAGCAAGGTGCTTACAAAAAAGATTCCAGTCAATGCATTAAAGTGGACTCTTTTAAATGGACTAGAATTGGAATGTAAATTGTATACAAAAAGAAATGGGAATGAGAATTCTAGTTCTAGACTGAAAGCCTCATAACTAACTATCATCTTTCACTTCTCAAATATAAAAACAAATATGAAGGCAACATGCAGCCAAAACAAACAATGAAAGCTTTTTTTTTTTTTGGCCAGAAATAATGAAAGCTAAAGAGAGAAAGTCATCAACAAATTTCCTTAGTTACCTTAGGTTATTGAAAGATAAACGGGGATAAAATTCTGTTAAACCTACTCTTACAGGTATCTTCACTTCTGATAATGCAATAGCCATTAAAATGAACGCAAGATACTCATGAAAAGAATATTTGAATAATAAAAAAGAATTCTAATTAAACATGAAATTCGGGCTCCTTTTGAGAAAAAGTTTGACTTTAATGAACAATATATTATTAACCATTTACTAGTACACAAAATACACTCACTTCGCTTACCACAACTAAAGTAAAAACAAGATACATTAAACTAAAACCTATATGCAAGATCCCAAGAATGTTCCGTGCAAGGTAATAAATTATTAACAGCGGACAAGCATCACAAGAAAATGGATTTGATTTATCAAAATAACAGTACCTCTGAACTTTGCCGAGGCGACAGCAGTAAGAAGTACCTTCAGCACTTGGAGTATAGTACTACATTTGATTCATCCGATTAAATAAGTGAAATAAGAAACTTGAATTCAGAAATGCATTTTAAAAAAAAAAATTACATTGATGCGTACCTGTCAGGTGATGAATTGTCAATAGAACTGCAAACCATGTTCAGAATTTCTGTAAATAGTGGGACATTTTTACCACCATTTAACCCAGGATCTCCCTCCAAATGATCATAAGCAATAAGTTTCTGTGCTTAAAGTAATTAAGTAGAACAAGTTAACTCTCTCCATTTTACCATCAATATGCATGGTTACTTGTAAGATTTAAGAATATGTCACATCTTAGCAATAGTGTGTATATTTAAGCAAACATACATACATTTATATACATATAAAACATATGGTCAATGATGAAATAGAAGTGTTTCTCCCTCCTTCCATTAATGGGTAAAGACATAGAATTAATAAGGTGAGCACATACATGGAGACAGTCTAAGGCGGGTTCTAGAATTTTCAAGTTCTTTGTCTCAAAGGCAAGTCTAAGTGGCTTCAAAACCAGCTCTGCATCAGCTCCTTCAAGAGTATGCCCAGCATGAGCTAAAATAGCAGTAATGTTTCCACTCTTAGGCCTGCTACTAGGCTCTGGCTCCTCAATAACATGTTCAGCCTTCTGTGATTGATCTGCTTCTGTTCTAGCTACAGCTCCAGCTTCAGAATCAAGCGTACTACAAATACAAAAATATATATTTACATGTTATAACCAAACATCTCCAAAGACCAGATTCAACAAGGAAGGATTGATCTCACTCTCATCGCATAAGTATGATTCATTTTCCTTTACCTGATTTGTTCAACAGCTTACAGTAGAAAAAATTGATGATACTATTGCAGTTAATTTATTATTAGCTCCAAAGACTAAATCAAAAGGCAATGTTCAAAGAACTATAATTTCTCACTATAATGATTTGCAACATAATACCGTTGCACTTAACATGCCAATGATGCCAACAAAACATCTAGAAAGACTCCCCAATGGAACCACCAGGCAGCCAAACACTAATAGGAGAGTAGGAATCATGCACCTTCTCCATGACATGGTAAACTTAAAATGCAAAGAAAAGTTCTCAAATCATGATAAAATTATGCATAGAACCAAAAAGTAAAGAAAGCAGGTTTTTCTCGGAGCTTTATAGTAGCTTTGACAATAATAACCTTTTTTTTTTTTTGTGTGACAATGCTAATATTAAAAGTTAGAACAGGAAAAAAAAATGCAAAATTAACAAGATTAATCTGCGACTCTTACCTCTCATCTTCCGCAGAGGGTGCAGCCTGACTGGCCTCAGCAGGAGTGGCCTGCTGTATCTGGTTCACCCCTTTCGTAACATCTGAAGGGAAAACAGAATCCACAAAGCAATTAATGAAACCATGAGCATAGTAGTAGCACCGGCATTCCCACTAATTGGACTAGAATAAGAGATCGCTGGGAATAGACAAAAGCATGGGTCATAACGACAACCGAAATAGAGAAGAGAAGAGAAAAGCAATGTAAAACAGGATCTAGGTTTGGCAACCTATGTATGTCTGAAGAGCCTTCTGTAGCTCGGGATGCTTCTTCGTAGAAGAACACTCTTTGAGTAATGACTCGAATGCTCGAGTCACAAAACCCCCAGCAGCACCTCCAGCCATTATTTGACTATACTCCTGACAGCAAAATTCAAACCCCCACACAGATCACCACCCAGATAATTCAGTTCGAAAAGAAAATGCAGCTAAATTAAAGATCAAAAGAAACCAAAACAAGATCCGCCAATCCTAAGAACACAAGGAAAAGTCTTCACAATCAGTAACTCATCCGCCGACGAAGGAATTCGATGTACCAGAAATGATGGGAAAACGAAAGAGAATTATACCTCGAAAATGAGAATAAAAGAAAAAGAGAGTAGATCAGAGTGAATAGTATGAGAAATGAGAGAATGGAGAGCGAAGAAGCAATTGAGACAAAGTAACGGTTTGGATCTGTCTGTTCTATATTTCTCTAAAGCTCCATCATGGTTCTGTTCTGGTCTCCCCCTTCAGACCATGGACCGCTCCATAGACTAAACAGCCTTCCTTAGTCCCAACTCCCACCTGAGATTCTAGAGGCAAGATTATTTCGTTCACGACAACGGAATTTTTTTTTTTTTTTTGCGTGAATATTTTTCTTATGTCGAGACTGCGTCTGGGCTTTTAAAAAAAAAAAAACCAAATTTTCAATAAACAAATAAAAAGTATGATGTAAATAAAAGTCTTACAAATTCAAAGCTCATCAATATTTTTTTTGGCCAAAAAAGTCAATTTTATTGATGAGAAAAAAAAATATTACACCCACTTATCAACGAGAAGAAAAAAAGAAAGCAATAAAACCTTACTACAACCTATAAAACAAAAAACAAAAAGCAATAAAACCTAAGTACAACCAATAAAAAAAACCTAAGTACAACCAATAAGTTCAAAAAACAGAAAGCAATGAAACTTAGATACAAACCTAAACGAGGAGAGAAAGGAGAGAGAGAGGAGAGAGAGAGAGAGAGAGAGAGAGAGAGAGAGAGAGAGAGAGGAGAGAGAGAGGAGAGAGAGAGAGATCGAGAGAGAGAGCGAGAGGAGAGAGGAAATTAGCTAATATCATATTTGTCCAGGTTCCTACAAGCACAATGAAAAAAAAGGAGCTTTAATCCCAGAAGCATCAGCAAGCAAGATATCTGATAAAGGGAATGTCGCTTGACTAAGCCATCCTGTTGGACAATTTCTTTAGCACCAAATGCTACTAAACAATTTGCAGCCCTATTATCATGGCGACACACTAAGGAGAAAACAAGTTACCTCCTAAATTTTTCAAATAAAACGACTCCTGAACCAAATCTACGCATAGCCACTCATCAACCACTTTCTTCTCAACACTTCTTCCACCAATCATCAACTCAAATTCAACCGAAGAGATGCATTCCATAATCCACCTTACCCAAGTAACCCATAAACCCATTTTCAACAAAAACTTGCTTCAAGAATTCCCATTCCACACCGTCATATGCTTTGCTCATATCTTACTTCAAAGCCACTTCAACTCTAGATCCCTCCTTCCTTCCTTTTAAATAATGAAAGGCCTCGTGAACAACATATATTATCTTGAGCCATATATTCAGAGATAAAACCCTTCTGCTGTTGAGAAACACACTTCAACATCAAACCTCTCATTCTATTCATCATAATGTTTGCAATGATCTTATAAATCACATTGCAAAGCCCAATTGGTTTGTAATGGTTGACTAATTTAAGTTTATCATTTTTTTGAAACTAATACAATACTAGTTTTATTGATCATATCCAGCCTACAACCTTCTCCAAAAAATTCCCATGCCATTTTACAAACATCATTTTTAATGTCCTGCCATGAGGACTAAAAAACAAACCTGAATGGCCATGAAGTCCAGGCACTCTTGAGGCTCCTATCTGGAAAACAGCATCTCTAATCTCCTCTTCATTAACTGTAGCAACAAGTAATTGATTATCTTCATCAGAAATAAATCTTCTAATATATCTTAATGCTTCTTCCATATTACTCGGATTTGAAGATGTGAACAAACATTTATGATGTTTAAAAAAAAAAAAAAAACAGCATCAATTTCTCCAATATCTTTTAACCAATCACCATTATTGGCCTTCAACGGCTTACTTCTTATTTGTCTCTGGATGGCAGTGTTGTGAAAAAAAAAAAAGATATGAATTTTGTCCCTAAACTTAATCAAATTCAGCCTTGCTCTCTGCCACCAATAGATTAATTCTTCAATTTTTGCAGTGATATCCCTCATCCTTTCTCTAGATTCCTCATTCCAAATCCTACCCCTGCAAGCCCTCAGTTCCTTCAACAATGAATCATCTACTACCTATAAATCGTTTCTTGTTAACCAAACAAAAAGAAATCTTTTTTCTGATATGACATAATTTCTTGGAAAGCTAAATTGTGGGATTAGGCTCGTGAATGATGCTTGTAAGGACTTAGGATGCGCGATTTGCTATTTGTATATTTGACTTTAAATAATTTAGTTAGATTTATTTATTTTATTTTTTATAATAAAATATTTTCGTTAGATTTGAAATGGATAGCAAGATTGTTGGCCAACAAAAAATAGATAGGAAGATTTATTCTTAAACTGCACTATTTTATGACAGTCGTTTTACACTAAATTTTATGGGTCGTTTGTCCATGCGTTAGAAAAAACTTGATCAATATGATTAATTTTAAATATAATTAATTATATTATACTATATATATAATTGATTTATAAATTTGATTAATAAGATTGATTTTAATCAAATTAAAAATTAGTATCAAAAAGAAAATTGAAAAGCAGAACTAAAAATTAGGTAAAACTATGGTTTTGTGAAAATATATTCAAGTGCATTACAATATGTTAAAATCAATTATGAATTTAAAATTATTTTTTATCAAAATATTCAAACACTCATTATACATGTTAAAAATAATTATAAATATAAAAACTATAATTTTTAAAAAATTATCCAAACACCCTTGAGCCTGTTTGAATTTCAATTGGATTTAATTGATTATAAAAAAATTAATTAATATAATTAACTTTAATTATAATTGATTATGTTATAACTTGATAATGTTTGGATATTGTTTTTTGAAATTGATTTTATTAAAAGAGAAAACATAACACCTAGAACACTAAAAAATAAAAGTATAAGAACCTAGAATATTAGAAAAAAAAGTGTAGGAACCTATAGCAAAACTCGAGCGAAGTGTAAGGATCCAAAGTTATATTTTTTCTTTAATAAAATTAAAAATATTTGGATAATTTAGTTAGAAGTAATTTTAAATGTACAAATTACCATAAAATAAATTGCTTTTAAAAATTAAAATATAATAAAGTTGTGTATATAGTAATATTATTAAATTTGTTCAACTCTATACAAGTATATTTAACTTATATATTTGATTAATCATAGAAATTTAAATTATATTAATATTAACATTTAGTAATTTTTATCAGAATATAGAATCTTTAGTATGTATTTTTAATATTTAACTATTTATATCGACCAGCAAAAAAAATTTGATAAAACTTTATAAAGATTAAAAAAAGTTGGTTAAGTGAACTATTTATAAAAAATTGTGTTGATTCCTTAAATAACACATTTAATCTTTTTTTTTCTGGAAATTATTTTGTAAATCTGGCTCAAGGAGGACATGAGCCCTGTTTACCGATATAAAAATAGATTTTTGAAAGCTTGATGCTACTAATTTCCTTATAACCAAACAAATTACCAATGAGCACAAAAAAAAAAAAAATTTTGAGACAGAAAATGGATATCACATTGATGCATGCGTGATGAGATCACGAGAGGCTGCAATAACACAATAAGGATGTATGGTTCACCGGGGCACATTAGGCATATTTGGCAAGTGGAACTTCTTGAGACATGATAAATGCATATGACTGTATAATTAAATTGAAAAGCTACTTCCTCCAACTTAGGCAAAAAACGTGGTCTTCATCCAAATAATTGATCATGAAAAAAATGGGTGTTGAATTTTTTTTTTTAATCAAAACCATGGTTAGGGTCCAAATAATTAATTCTAGATACAAATCCAAACAAGCACCTTATACAAGTCAAAATCAATTATGAATTTAAAATCACGGTTATATCATAAGCTACTATTACATGTTTTTTATTGTAGGTTTTCAATTATAATTTTTTAAAAATTATCAAAAAACCATATAAAATATTCTACAAACCATATTTTTAGGTTGATTTTCATATATAAAATGAATATTTGGATGTAATTCTAAAAATCATGGTTTTAACGTTTAAAATTGATTCTCCAAATTATCCAAACAGGCACTATGAATCAAATCTATGGGTTTTGTGATGTTTTACATTTATTTTTCTTTTTCCTGTTCCTTTTTTTTTTTGTGGTATCATGGGTTTTAAAATTGTTGAGTAATAATTATTATGTCCAAGTAATTGTTTTGATGGAGCAAGAAGAAGTCCAAGTCAATGTAGAAGTCTCCCTCTGGTAACTTTCGCTGCAGGCAAAAGATTACCATGGTGATAAATTTAAAAATTATCTAAACAGACTGGAAATTTCTCGCTTTTCTTTTAACATGTTACTTTCGTTAAATTATAGTGATTCAAATTTCAAACAAACAAATAATAAAAACCGAGAGACTTTCTTGAAAACTGCATAAACGGATTAATAAACATGTTCAAATTTCAAAAATTCAGATCTGGGCCAGCGAGGGACAGATCGATAAGAGCCAGTCGTTTCGTTCCATCCATGCAACAA